>NC_059075.1:17787837-18094939 GCF_020497125.1 Mauremys mutica
ATGTCCTCAAAAGTCTCTCTCTAGCAGGTCATAATAGTGCTGTTTGGAACTGTAACTTGCATTTCCAGCATTGTTTAAAAGAATTGTGGTGACTACGTGGAAGTAATCCATAATTCCAAATTTCTGATAAGAAGGCCAGTGTTGCTAATTACACTGTGAGAAAATTATTCCTGGGCTCAAATCACAGCATTTGTAAAGATGGTTGTAAAAGATATTTTTGAAAAAATCAAACTTGTGTCCTGATCCTTTTTGATGGCTAAAGAAGGCCTACTAAACTGGGGGTTATTTTTAAATATTTTTCCTTGCTTGTTTTTTTCTTTAGAAATATCAAGAAAATGAACATGGGTTTTCCTGGCTGCTTTGGAGGATTAGTTTGGGGAAGGGATAGTGAGTGGTCTCAAGAGAATGCATATTGTTAACTCTTTCACTTGATCTAAATCAGTGTGTCATAAACAGATAGTTAAGGGTTAAGGTCTGTTTTACCTGTAAAGGGTTAACATGTAGTACCTGGTGACCACCTGACCAAAGGACCAATCAGAGATGAGATAATTTCAAATCTCTGTGGAGGGAAGCCTTTGTCTTTGTGAGAACTGTTCTTGAATCTAACAGAGGACAGTCATGTCTCCAAGTTCTCCTGGAGTAGTTTCTACTAATTAATAGTGAGTATTAATTAGAAAGGCAAATTAGTCTTATGATTTGATTTCTATATTTGCAATTGTGTGTTTGCTAAAGGAAATGCTTTATTCCTGTTTGCTGATATTGCTTTTACTGAGAAAAGGGGGAGAGGGGATTCTCTCCAGAGATTGATAAGGTTATACCCTATGAGTGTCCAGCTTGGGCTCATAGAGATTCTGTATTTTCTTTTTGTTCTCTTAATAAATTCTTTTCTTTTCTTTGGACTTGGTTAATTCCTTCCCTTGGGGAAATTCAGGGGAAGGGGAGGGGGAAGTGGGCTGCTTCCCTGTGTGTAGAGATTCAAGGCGTTTGAATCCAGGCATCTCTGTCTTCAGAGCAAGCTGGAGAGAGGGGGGAGGGGGAAGGTTCCTCCTCTGTGAATTGATCTGTGTTCCCAAGGGGGGAAACAGGGGTGTCCCGGCCCACGGAATTGACCGGGTGGTGGCAGCCGAAGGGGAGACCTACCCTAGGATTTTAGGGTGGGGGAATACATGCGGGTCCTCACTTTGAAACCGCCCAGTTTCAAGTGAGGGTAGACTCTGACACAGTGGTTCTCAAACTATTGTACTGGTGACCCCCTTTCACATAGCAAGCCTCCGAGCGTGACCCCTCTTACACATTAAAAACACTTGTTTTTATATTTAACACCATTATAAATGCTGGAGGCAAAGCGAGGTTTGGGGTGGAGATTGACAGCTCACGACCCCCCATGTAATAACCTCGCGACCCCGAAAATCTCTGATCTAGACTAAGGCTTTGTCTGCACCAGCACTCTTGACAAAACTTTTGTCAGCCAGGGGTGTGACCAACTTAAGTGTCACCGACAACAGTGGACAGCGCTATGTCGGTGGGAGACGCTTTCCCGCTGACATAGCTACCACCGCTTCTTGGGGTGGTTTAATTATGATGTGAGGAAGAGCTCTCTCCCACCAGCATAGAACGGCTACACAGGAGACCTTAAGTGGTACAGGTGTGCCGCTCTAAGATCTGTAGTGTAGACATAGCCCTAGTCGGATTTTTTTTTTCTGAAGTCCATTAAAGATTATGAATCAAGGGGAAAATGCTGCATTTAAAATAGGAAATCTCTTATTCTTCAGTGTTCAGGAGCACTCAGATATGTTTCCCATGCACTGTTGGGGTTTTTTTGGTAGTGAATGTAACACTCATGAAAAGTGTCAGAGTGACAGTTGGTATCAGTTTCCTGTGTGCATCATGGGCTACAGAAATGCATGTTTCTACGCTGCCTACCAATCTGCTTCACATGCTTTGCGCTAGAGGAGATGTCTCTAGGGATGAGAGGGTTAGTCAGGCTCCAGCCTATTTGATCCTCGTCTGCTTTTGCTATGACTGTCAAGGAGAGCTACTAATTCCTGCCTGTTCACCTTGGCTTTCAAAGATGAGGTAACAGTGGAGATTATCTGGACTCTGAGTGACTTAAATTACAGAACAAATGAGAGTGGATCCACAGGCCCGTCTTTGCTGCAGACGCCTGACTCATCAAAGATTTTTGCATTGTACAGTCAAATGACATACATTGCTTTGAAGAGAGGATCTCAGTATTTAAGTCCAGACCACTGATTAAACTTTGCTGCTCTGAACTCCTAATTTCCTCCCCCTTCCCCTGGGTTCCTGTTTCCCTTTCCTGAGGCTGTTGAAGGGTTGGTCCCATGCATATGAATAAGTGGATCAAACCATTTACAAACTATTATTTTCCACTTTATCTGGGTTTTGCAGAACATTTCCTGCTTTCCGACCGAAAGCATTCTCCCGAGTGCATTACAACAATAAGCACCCACAGCTCTGGTAATCTAAGATGCAAGCTGTTCCTGAGGTTACTCAGATCCCCCAAACATGGCACAGGATTTTGAAAGCTACACACACCCCTTTAGTACAGCACGAACTTACCCTTACAATAATAATAAGAATAATTAATAAATTCTGCTAGCTTTTGAACAAGGACAATACGTATCAGTGTTTCTCTAAGGCCTGGATTTAATACAGTTGTTTAGTGACTGGCTTATTGCCAATCAGTTCTGGAGAGTCACTGCTATGTAATCACAGCAGAAGGCTCCCTGACCATGCTCAGGGGAATTGATGCACAGACAGGCCCGTGGGAAGACAGAACAGGGCTACAATTTCAAAACGATTCAGCTGCACTGGGTGGTAAAAAGGCAGGATGGTCTTATGTTAAAGCAGCAGGCTAGGATACAGGTGCTCTGGTTCAATTCCTGGCTCTTCCATAGACTTCACATGAAACATTTAATCTGTCTGTGCTTCAGTCAGGGCCGGCTTCAGGCCCACAGTATTCTTGCCAGCAAGTTAAAGAAGTCTGGGCTGGATGAATGGACGGTAAGGTGGATAGAAAACTGGCTAGATGGTCGGGCTCAACGGGTAGTGATCAATGGTTCCATGTCTAGTTGGCAGCCGGTATCAAGTGGAGTGCCCCAAGGGTCGGTGCTGGGGCCGGTTTTATTCAATATCTTCATTAACGATCTGGAGGATGGTATGGACTGCACCCTTAGCAAGTTTGCAGATGACACTAAACTGGGAGGAGTGGTTGATACGCTGGAGGGTAGGGCTAGGATACAGAGGGACCTAGACAAATTAGAGGATTGGGCCAAAAGAAATATGATGAGGTTCAACAAGGACAAGTGCAGAGTCCTGCACTTAGGACGGAAGAATCCCATGCACTGCTACAGACTAGGGACCGAATGGCTGGGCAGCAGTTCTGCAGAAAAGGACCTAGGGGTTACAGTGGACGAAAAGCTGAATATGAGTCAACAGTGTGCCCTTGTTGCCAAGAAGGCTAATGGCATTTTGGGTTGTATAAGTAGGGGCATTTCCAGCAGATCAAGGGATGTGATCATTCTCCTCTACTCAGCACTGGTGAGGCCTCATTTGGAGTACTGTGTCCAGTTTTGGGCCCCACACTACAAGAAGGATGTGGATAAATTGGAGAGAGTCCAGCGGAGGGCAACAAAAATGATTAGGGGGCTGGAGCACATGACTTATGAGGAGAGGCTGAGGGAACTGGGATTGTTTAGTCTGCAGAAGAGAAGAATGAGGGGGGATTTGATAGCTGCTTTCAACTACCTGAAAGGGGGTTCCAAAGAGGATGGATCTAGACTGTTCTCAGTGGTAGAAGATGACAGAACAAGGAGTAATGGTCTCAAGTTGCAGAGGGGGAGGTTTAGGTTGGATATTAGGAAAAACTTTTTCACTAGTAGGGTGGTGAAGAACTGGAATGGGTTACCTAGGGAGGTGGTGGAATCTCCTTCCTTAGAGGTTTTTAAGGTCAGGCTTGACAAAGCCCTGGCTGGGATGACTTAGTTGGGTTTGGTCCTGCTTTGAGCAGGGGGTTGGACTAGATGACCTCCTGAGGTCCCTTCCAACCCTGAGATTCTATGATTCTATGATTCTATTCCACCAATTTCCCCGAATCGGGCCCCACGCCTAAGAGGGCCCCGCGCCCAGTGAGAATCCCTTCCCTGGCTAGAGGCGCCTTTTTAATTTTTACTCACCTGGCGGTGCTCCAGGTCTTCAGCAGCACTTCGGCGGCGGGTCCTTCGCTCCGGGTCTTCGGCGGCACTTTGGCGGCAGGTCCTTCAGTGCTGCCGAAGACCTGGAGCGAGTGAAGGACCTGCCGCCGAAGTGCCGCTGAAGACTCGGAGCACTGCCCAGTGAGTACAAGCCCCACGTTTTTTTACGTGTGTTTTTGGGGGGGCTTTTTTAGTCATCCCTGCTGGGGCCTCATCAAAACTGTTCAAATTGGGCCCCGCACTTCCTAAAGCCGGCGCTGGCTTCAGTGCCCTGTTTAGAATATGGGATTCCTCAGCCTTTGATTAAAAGGGGGAGGGGCATTTTGACTCCTTAACGCATGCCTCTTTTCTTTCAATGGTTTATAGGTGGCATGAATTAAACTGGCACAAAACAAAAACAAAGAGTTTTGGACAGTCAGAATAAAAGTCACTTCCCCTCTCAACGGATCAAGCTTCCCTTGGTTGGTGTTTACGATTTTATAGTCTGATTAGTTCTCCAGTTCGGCACGGAGTCTTCCAGGGAAAAATAAAGCAGGTTAAACTTGGATTTATAAAGTAAAGAAAAAAGGCAGCTGACTTGAGTCCGTTTACAAACAGGGATGAATGTGCTTCCTTACCACCCAAGAAATGCAGGATTAGCTCTCTCGTAGGAGTTTGGCTTGCAGTCCTTCCGGCAACACCGATCACCTAGATTCTTTCATTGCAAAAATTAAAGTCTGTGTTGCACACCACATTTCCTGTTTTACAGTGCATGCAGCAAATCTCTTGAAACGGTGACCTTTTGACCTTGGGTGTTACTTTTGCCCAGTAATGGGTGGGGGCAGGAGGGAGGTTGTTTTTTGTTTTGTTTTATTTTGTTTTAAAAAGAACCATACGTATTTCTCCTTGGCAACGTTCTTCACATCAGTACGTGAAGGCAGTGCACGGCTTTGAACTCGTGTGGCTAGACAACCTTGACGGCTAGCCTGTGAGCTGCAAGTTCTATCTGACACTCCCTTATTCTGCAAGTGGAGCAAACTGTCCCTTCGACAGCAGTTCATCCTGTGGAAATAACAATATGAATTGATATGCATTCCTGGGGACGTGACCTTTCATGAATGGGAAAGAAGGGAGCCCAATGAATTCCAAATAGCATTAGTTAATTTAACCCAGGCTTGTTTGTGACTCACGTTTTGATTTCAGACGTAATACGTATCACACTACTGTCACAGCCTTACTATTATTTGTATTGTGGTAGCACCTAGGAGCCTCTGTCATGGACCAAAATCCCATGGTGCTAAGTGCTGTGCAAACACAGAAGAGGGCCCTCACCCCAAACAGCTTCCGGTCTAAATAAGATTCTAGATGCCTGACAAGGACTAGGTAACAGCCAAAGAATACTCTAGCCCAGGAGAATCCTTCCCAGATGATACATTAACCCCAGTGCATCCTGGGATAGGATTTAGGAAGTTGAACTGAGTATGAATTCTTTGTGCAGAAGGAAGAATTTCACCCAGTGCAAACATGATTAACTATCCACTCTCAGTGCTTTGATTTAAGGAATTCCTTGTCCCTGGGGACAGAAACCATGTCATTCCTAGGGTGACGATGGTTGAAGTTCCACGTGTCATTAGGAAGCTCAAAGGCAAAATGAGTTATGAAGCACCAATGTGAGATGAATTATACTGTTTTAATCTGACAAATATTTGTGCGCAAGTGTAATAATCTTACATAGTAGACCTTGGACAGGCTCACTGTTAATTCAATGGGAACGTAATAAACATCACATTAAAATACCAGTGCATTTAAAATCTACACCGGGGTCAGCAACCTTTCAGAAGTGGTGTGCCAAGTCTTCATTTATTCACTCTACTTTAAGGTTTCGCGTGCCAGTAATACATTTGAATGTGTTTAGAAGGGCTCTTTCTATAATATATAACTAAACTATTGTTATATGTAAAGTAAATGAGGTTTTTAAAATGTTTAAGAAGCTTCATTTAAAATTAAATTAAAATGCAGATCTTATCAGTTTAGTGTGATCCTTGCCCTTGCTTTTCCTTGCTGAGTTTTCCAATGTCTGGCACGTATTTTGATACGTTAAGCGGCACACGTGGTTCTGAGCGATCAGTTGTTAACTGGCTCCGAGAGGGACAGAGGACAGATTTCGCTCACACAGGTACGTGGATCCAAATGCTGAAAGCATTGCAAACACAATTTTCTTCAAACAGTTAAATTTCACTGGCAGGGACGTCCAGCAGGTCAGAATAGAGGCCCCATGATCTCTCTCGATAGCTTCAAATTTGGCAGATCTCCAAACTTTGATGCCCACAATTCTGAGCTTTTTAACTGAATGAGCTGCATTTCGAAATCTTCAACACCCATCCACTGAAATACAGACAAATCCAAGTCGCTTTCATTGAACTTTTCAGATTTAATTAGTAAAGACAGCATTGGGCCTAATCGCTGGAAATTTTGAAATCTGTCAGAAAATTGATTCCAGTTCTTGCATGTATATTCTAATCTCATCAACACTGACAGTGCAACGTGCCGATAGCTCTTTTATGTGTTGGAAGTAACGGAAAGTTGAAGTCCGAATATCCCAAGAAAAAACTGCTAGTTTTACAACAAATGTTTTCCAGGCTTCATAAAGATCCAGAACGGTTTGCCCTGCACCCTGGAGACAGAGGTTGAGTTCGTTTAGGTGAGCGGTGATGTCGGTTAGAAACATGAGCTTACACAGCCATTTGTCATCATCCAGTTCAGGGTAGTTTTGTCCTTTTTCCGACAAAAAGGCCTTGATTGCATCAAAACAGTTTACAAATCACACCAAAACCTTGCCACGACTTAGCCACCAAATGTTGCTGTGAAGTGGAATGTTATTATAAGCACGGTCCATCTCTTCTAGCAGTGCTTGAAACTGTCTGTGAGTCAAAGCAGATCGAGCAACAAGGACATTCACAATTTGCACCACTGTATTCATCACGTTATTAAGCTTTGAATTAGAAATTTTAGCACACAGATTTTCTTGATGGATGATACAGTGAAATTTGACTGTCGGGCAGCCAATTTGATCTTCGAGTAACTTTACAAATCCCTTCTGTTTTCCGACCATGGCAGGAGCACCATCTGTTGTCACACAAAATATTTTTCTGATGTCAACTCCTCGTTCTTCAAAATTGTTTATAAAACTATATCTTCCCTCTTTGTTGTGCCATACAGGGGTTTAAGGCAACAAAGTTCTTCTTGGATTTCATCGGAAGCACAGTATCTTGCAACAACTGCCAAACGTGGAACGTCGTTTATATCCACACTCTCATCAACTGCAACGCTAAACACTGCTGTGTCCTTTAATGCAGTCGTCTGCTTTTCCTTAATGTTTTCTGCCATTTCGCTTACACATCTCTCAACTGTTCTGGCAGAAACAGGCAGTTCTTTTATTCTAGATACTATCAAATCTTTATTTGGCAAATCATTGAACAAAACCTCCGAACTGCTGAGGAAAACTTCTTTTATATATTCCCCGTCTGTAACCGGCTTTTCCGTTTTTTGCAATGCACTGTGCAATCCTGTAACTTCCTTCTGTGGCTTGATTGTTACTTACACTTAAGCATTTAAGAACACTGCTTTGCTTCTCATATCCTGTTACTGCCTTTTTGATTGATTCAGTCTTGTCTGCTTCGTCAAGAAAGGTTTTCTCATGCTTCGTTTGAAAATGTTGTTGAACGCTTGATGTGCGACAAACACTTTCACAACTGAAAGCACAAACAGCATGGTCCTTTTCTTTTAATAAATCCAAATGTGTCTGTCCAAGAAGGCTGAAATGAACGGACATCTAACTTTGCCTTCTTAGGAGCTGACATTTTGTCAAATGTACCCCGCAAATTACTATGGGGGGAAAAATCACGACAGACGGCACGCACATCAAATGCAGTGCACTGTTCCACGTGACGTGATAATGATGTAAGCAGCAAATCAGGAATTTAAAATATCCAAGTACAGTAGTGCTGGAACGATTTTTAAAATGGGGGTGCTGAGCTGCACCCCCTCTTGTCCCTGTCTGTACCCCTCACTGCCCCAACCTGAGTCCAGTGTGCCACAGCTGGGGGCAGCTGCAGAACCCCAGGCCAAGGCCAGGAGCTGAGCCCCGGGCCGGTGGCCAGGACCCCAGCATGGCAGCAGAGCTCCCGGAACCAGTGGCTGGGACCCAGGGCTGGCAGCGGGCTGAACAGGCTGGTGGCCGGGACCCCAGGTGGCAGGGAGGCGATGGCCAGGACCCCAGGCCAGCAGCAGAGCCCCCAGAACCAGTGGCCAAGACCTGGGGCCGGCAGCAGGCTGAGTGGGGCTGGCGGACGGGACCCTGGGTGGCAGGGGGCCAGCAGTAGGACCCCAGGCCGGCAGCAGAGCCCTGAGGCCGGTGGCCAGGGCCCAGGCAGTGTGTCTGCCACTCAAAATCATCTCACATGCTGCCTTTGGCACACGTGCCATAGGTTGCCAATCCCTGATCTACGCATTTGCATGTCTCATTCTGTTTCACTGCCATGAGCTGCAGGAGCACAGTAGTAATGGCACTAGATCCGACCAGCTCCTCCTGCAGAAAACCCTGTGGGAGGGAGTTGATGGGAGGAGCGCTCCATGAGCATTTCCTCTTAGAGAGTGAACCAGTTGTTCCATCATGGGGCAACACTTGCCTCCTTCCACTCCCTCCACCTGAACTGGCCACAGGGCGCTCCTGCCGATGCAGCAGACCCTGGAGAAGGCCATTGCCATTTGCACAGAAGCCTCTGGCTTTTTTGGCAGCTCTAATGGAGCTACATTAACAGCACTCCTATCCAGGGAGGATGACCAGACGTCCCATTTTGGCAGGGACAGTCCCTTGTGTAAACCCTGTCCCGGCCATCCCTACTTTTTTGGCAAAAGTGGGTATTTGTCCCACTTGCTGTTGACAACTTGTTCAGTTGGGGTGGGCAGGAATGTGCAGGGGGGCAAGCAGCAATGCCAGCCCCACACAGTGCGGGAGGCAGGGCTCGGGCGGGGAGCAGGCAGGTAGGGTTGCCAACTTTCTAATCACACAAAACCGAACACACCTACCCCACTCCTTCCCCAACATCCTGCCCCATCTCACCCCTTCTCAGAGGACCCACCCCCCCCACTCCATCCCCACTCACTCCGTCACTCGCTCTCCCCCACCCTCACTCACTTTCACTGGGCTGAGACAGGGGTTGGGGTGTGGGATGGAGTGAGGGCTCCAGCTAGAGGTGTGGGCTCTGGGGTGGGGCTGGCGATGAGAGGTTTGGGGTGTAGGAGGAGTCTCTGGGCTGGGGCCAAGGGGTTCAGAGTGCGGGACTGGGCTCAGGGCTAGGGCAGGGGCTTGAGGTGTAGGAGGGGGTGTGGGCTCCAGCTGGGGGTGTGGGCTATGGGTGGGGCCAGGGATGAGGGGTTTGGGGTTCAGGAGGGGGCTCAGGGATGGGGCACGGTGTGGGGTGCAGGAGGGAATTAGGGTGCAGGAGGGGGCTCTAGCTGGACACTGCTTACCTCAGTCGGTTCCCGGTCAGTAGCACAGCAGGGCTAAAGCAGGCTCCCTGCCTGCCTGCCCTGGCTCCGCATGGCTCCCAGAAGTGGCCGCCATGTTCAGCTCTTAGACGCAGGGGCAGCCAGACATGGTGCACGCAGCAGTTCCTGGCCAATAGGAGCTGCAGAGCTGGTGCTTGGGGCGGTGCCAGTGTGTGGAGCCTCCCTGGCCGCCCTTGTGCCTAGGAGCCGGACATGGCAGCTGCTTCTGGCAGCTTTGCAGAGCCAGGGCAGGATTCCCAAAAGCCGGATGCCCTTAGCCCCACTGCGCCGCTGACCAGACTTTTAATGTCCCAGTCAGCAGTGCTGACCAGAGCTGCCAGTGTCCCTTTTTGACCAGGTATTCCGGTCGAAAACTGGATGCCTGGCAACCCTACAGGCAGGGCTTGGGCAAGCAGCAAAGCCATGGAGGGGAGGGGGCAGACCGCAGGTGTGTGGCTCAGGCCAGCCCTGCTTGGGGGGAAAAGGCGGTTTGGGCTAGCCCCACGTGGTGTCCCATTTTCCCTTTTGGAGAAATATGGTCACCCTATATCCAGGCCTTGACCCAACACCCACTGAAGCTAATGGAGCAGTTCCCATTGACGTCAGTGGGCTTGAATCGTGCCTGTAGAGGTTCACACAGAATTTTCCACCTGTCACGCTGTAGGGCTGATGAGTGAACAAGGACGTGTTCTGACCCTCCCTTGCCCTGCTGCAGTCACTGCCCTGGTGGAGAGCTCTCTACATGGTTCAGGAGAAGACAGGATGCTGGTGACGATATGGTTACGCCCCCTTTCTATCTTGCCTTTATTTAAGACATTCTCATCTGGGATCCCAGGCTGTCTCATCAGTGTCTCCATGAGTATGTTAGCTCTTGTTGCCTGCTCCAGATTGGTCTGCTGCTGAAATCTTGTTTAATGTCCTGCCAAATGGCTAAAAGGAAACTGGGCAATCTGCTCTTTCCTATCAAGTCCATATTTTTGGAATGAATCATGCTCATCTCTTAAGAGGAGTAAAACTTTGAGTGAGTCTACAGATCCCTCGGTTTCCTCACTCTTAAGTTATCAGCCATGTTTGTGCAGGGACTGTACCTTTGTGTGTTGTTTGCAGGACATACCAACAAAGGAGTCAAAGTCCTCTCCTTCGCACCAGGATAAATCGGGTGCAGAATTTTGGCCTAAGATCTGTCCTTCCGCATTTGTTTTCTGGGAAAATCATTATTTATTAGTTAATAATTCTTCAATGCCACTCTTCTCCAAAAGCTTTGGTTTTCTAAGAAAAATTTGCATGAGCCACAGACTGTTTTCAGAATGACTGGCTGTGGCCTGCAGAGAAGTACCATTGAATTAATGAGGTCATTATAGGGGACAGCTGCACAGTGGGATATATATGTATCTGCTAGAGAGTGGAGCCATTCTGATGCCCTTCTGCAGATATAGGTGCAAAAAGACTCTAAATCCGCCAAAAGATTAACATTGGGTAAGACTGTTACCGTGCACTGTGGTGCCATCTAAAATAATAAACTAAAATAAGAACCAACCTGCAGCTCCTTGCAAAACGTGCACCAAACCTGAGCCTCTTCTGAGGTCTGACTAAAAAATAATTGCCCTCCAATCCTGTTTTATGTTTATTTTTGCACGTCTCTGAAGTTCTTGATTTTGGCCACAGATGGAAATAGAAACACACACACACGAAAAAACCACAAGAAAAGCCGTTTATTGTGTCATTTCCAGCCTGATCAGAATAGGTAAGTACCAAAACTCCTGCAGAATTTCTAGACCAGAAAGGCACACAGATCTAATACCACGTGGAAGACTTCTGATGGTTTCATCCCCTGCTAACCTCTAACAGCGATCTCTGGTTCCCTCTCAGTGGCACCCAAGGGTTTTCCCTTTGTGTGCTGTGAAAGTCACGCGGCTTCTTTGAATGTATTTCACTGTATAGCAGAAGAAAAATAGCTTTTAGGGTCCCTGGCTCCTTTCTCTTCATTTTGGCAGCTGCTGCACTGTTGTAAGCAACTTGCAGAAGAGAGTCTAGAAAGGGACATCCCTACCTGTTTAAATAGTCTGTCTTTTATACGTGTTGTATTTCAAAGGCACTTCACATGATATTTAAGCACTTCGCAACAATTAAAGGTAGCCCTAAATGCCAGTATTCTCGCACAGCCTGATTCAAAGCCCATCGAAGTCAATGGGAATCTTTCCATTGACCTCAGTGGGCTCTGGACCAAGAGCAGAATCTCCCTGGTTCCTGAATGTCTCCCTAATTGGTCTGTTCTGCCTGGATACCAGGGTCGGCTCTAACTTTTTTGCCGCCCCAAGCAAAAAAGAAGAGCACCGCCCCACCGTACCTCCCCCCGAGCGCCACGCTGCCCGAAGCCCCGCCCCCCCCGAGCGCCACGCTGCCCGAAGCCCCGTCCCCCCGAGCGCCACGCTGCCCGAAGCCCCGCCCCCGAGCACCACGCTGCCCGAAGCCTCGCCCCCCTCCGAGCATCGCGCCAGTCCCCGGCCCCCTCAGTGCCATGCCAAGCCCCCGCCCCCCTGAGCGCCCCGCCACTGAAACAAAACAAAAAACCCCTCCAGTGCTGCCCCGACAAACCAAAAAAACCCCCAAAAAAACGAGTGCTGCCCTGCCCCAAGGTGCACGTGCTTGGTCAGCTGGTGCTTGGAGCCGGCCCTGCTGGATACCATATCCGGGGTAGGTATGAAATATTTCTGTGTGTATTATATTTTTAAAGCTCCAATTAAACTGCTTTGTTCAGTTTTGCCCACAATGGAAACACTCGTAATTAAAGAACAACTAAGTTTAGCCCTGTTTTTTCCTGCAGTGCCGGCAAAGTTGCCAACTGTAAAAAGAGCCCTGTCAATATCCTCTGAACGTGTCTGACAAGTTTGACTCTGGGCATTTGGGTCTGTGACGTCAAGAACAATAACTGTTTGCGGTGTCAGTGTGGGGTTCATTGGAAGGAGAAGCGGTCAGAAGCAAGGGGTGGTTGATTGCATTGCCATACCGTGACCGTTCCAGAGCCAGTTGGAATGTACCCGTGAGGTTTGTTCCTTGAGCTCTGAGCCACACTGTCCTCTTCTCTCTCTCTCTCTCTCTCTGGAGAGAATTTTCAATGGGCCATCACAAAATCCACTCACCCAACATACAAGTGCATGCGTTGGTGCACGGGTAACCTGCACATCTGTGTGTGCACGTGACCGCTAGTACATGCACAGTCAGGCATGTATTTGACTGTATATTTGAGAATAAGCATGCGGCTTTTGGCCACGTGCAATGACTTGATGCCCCGATACATCCTGCAGGTGAGACTGTCAGGGTTTATGGAAAATTTAGTCCTTGGTGACAGCAATCATTCCCCTGCATGGCCCCTCTGCCCCCAGAGCTGTATTCAAAGGGGACCTTTTGCCCATGAATCGCCTGCATGGAAATGGGGCTCAGCCAGCCACCTCTACTGCACCATTCCCCCCTCCCCCTCCATACCCTGCACTGCAGTGTCCTCGATAGGTCTGGTGCCTGGGCGAGGATAGTATGGAGACTAGGAAGGGCAGGTGGAGCAGTGCCCAGACTGGGACAGGGTTGATGCATGATGTCTCCTCTCTTCCCCTGCCAATATCCACAGCCAGGAGCCAGAGCTGATGCAGAGACACAAGGCCTCATCTGAATAGCCCAGGCCTCCTACACTGTCCTGGAATCTGCAAGGTTTGGGGGCTGGCCCCAGTATCCTATTCCACAGTCTCCCACTTCCCTAGTGAGACAACAGGGGGGACTCAGGGAGGGGGCAGTGATCCCTGCAGACAGATCCTTTCCCAGAAACTTCCCCCTCAGCTGAGCTGAACCCAAAGCTCTGTCTCTACCCCACCCTGAAAGCATCTGGCAAACACTACTTTTATTTTTAAAAGGGAACATTTTATTTTCATCACATCAATAAAAATATACCTGGAAACACAGTTATCTACCTAGCTTGGATACTTATTCAGCCTCCCATCCTAGCTGAGCAGCTTGCAGGCATTAGCATGCTTATCCTCGCAACATACCACTAGATTATCTAATCTGATCTATCACCGACCACCAGCACCACCCAGGATCCACCTACTAAACCCCACAACTGAAACAAGACCAAAGTATTACACCCCCGTATTACAAACAGAGAGTAGGCGCAGGGCCATCCCTAGCTATTCTGGGGCCCTACACAGCCCCCCCCCACGGGGGGAGGGCAGGCCTCCGTGGGGGGGAGCTGGCCCCAGGCCTCTGTCGGGGGGGGGGACTGGCTTAGAGGCAGGGGGAACCACTCCCCAGCACTCACCGGCGGTGCAGCTGGGGCCAGGGCACTGTACTTCCCGCCACCAGTAAGTGTAGGCCCAGCCCTGCTGCAGTCCTCAGGGGAGTGGGGGCGGAGCAGGGCGGGGGCTTTGGGAAAGGGGTGGAGTGGGGACTGGGCTGGGGCAGAGCAGGGGTGGGAGGAGGCAGGGCTGGGGCGGAGCAGGGGCAGGGGCCACGGGGAAGAGGTGGGGCAGGGGCTGGAGCAGCATGCAGCTGTGCAGGGCACCAGGAAATATGGTGCCCCAAATTTCCTGGTGCCCTATGCAGCTGCGTACTTTGCGTATGGGCAGAGATGGCCCTGAGTAGGAGGGACTGAGGTGCACCAGTGCTCGAGGCCCATGCAATGGCAGGGCACACCCCTCTGAGGCAGGGCAGTGCTGTTATTCCCAATTTACCGAGGGGGAACAGAGACTGAAGCTGCTAAGTGGCTTTCATAGAGTCTAAAGCCAGAAGGGACCATTGTGAGTCTGATCTCCTGTATGGCACAGGCCATAGAACTTCCCCGGAATAATTCCTGGAGCAGGTCTTTTAGAAAAACCTCCAGTCTTGATTTTAAAATGGTCGGTGATGGAGACTCCACCACAACCCTTGGTAAATTGTTCAATGGCTAATTCATCTTGACGTTAAAAGTTTACGCCTTACTTCCAGTCTCAATTTATCTAACTTCAACATCCAGCCATTGGATCGTGTTATAGCTTTCTCTGCTAGACTGAAAAGCCCATTATTAAATATTTGTTCCCTGTGCTGGTACGTACAGACTGTAATCAAGTCACCTCTTAACTTTCTCTTCCTTAAGCTAAATAGACTCAGCTCCTTCAGTCTCATCATTATAAGGCAGGTTTTCTAACCCTTTAATCATTCTCATGGCTCCTTGAACCCTCTCCAGTGTATTAACATCATTCTTAAGTTGTGCACCAGACCTGGATACAGTATGCTTGCAGTGGTTGCACCAGTGCCACGTAGAAAGGTAAAATAACCTTTCTCCTCTTACTCAAGATTCCTGTTTATGCATCCCGGGATCTCATTATCTCTTTTGGCCACAGTGTCACACTGGGTGCACCTGTTCAGTTGATTATCCAGCATGATCCTCAAATCTTTTCACAGTCACTGCTGCCAAGGAGAGGGTCCTCCAGTCTGTCAGTATGGCCTGCATTCTTTGTTTCCATACATTTCCATCTAGCCATATTAAAAGGCAGATTGTTTGCTTGTGCCCAGTTTACCAAGTGATCTAGATTGCTCAGAATCAGCAACCTGCCCTCTTCATTATTAACCACCCCCATGCTTTTGGGTCATCTGCAAACTTTATAGACTTGCCTTGGGACATTCAGGAAGTCCATTTTGAAGCAGGGAACCCAGCTTCTCGTGAGTTCTATGCTAGTGCCCCAACCTCTGGCCCATTCTTCTCTTACATCATTAAAAAGCCACAGGAGTGAAGGTCAGTGGTCTTGTGAAATACCACATGCCCAGTTCCTCTGAATTACCACAGACGTTATCTTATTCCTACATGTAAATAGCTGTGGCTTTGCACGCATCCTCCTCTCACCATGCAGCGCAGTCACCTAAGCAGGTGCTCCTTGAAGCATTTCCTCAGGCTTTCAATTCCACCATTTCACACTCTTGTATGGCTCCTACCTGCCTCCACCACCAGGGTTTTTGCTCCATAGTTGCCTTTCCCTCCTGCTGCTAAGCCTCTTCTGTCTGGCTAGGAGCTTCTGTGACCCCCATCATTGTAGTACCTGAGGACCTCAAAAACATTAATGAATTGATCCTTACAATACCCCAGGAGGTAGGGAGGAATTATCCCCATTCTACAGCTGGCGGGGCTGAGGCACAGACAGATTAAGTGACATGTGCATGGTCACACAGGGCGTCTGTGGCAGAATCAAGAATTGAACCCAGCTTTCCAGAGACCCAGTCCAGCGTATGACCCCCCAAGCCATCCTTCCTCCCATAAGGCCAGCCCTCCAGCCTTCCATCAAAGAGGCTACCAAGTTCCACAACTAGCCGTTGCAGGCAAAAGGGTAGGTAGGACAATCTCTTCTGCGTCCCACTAACAGCCCAGCTAACTCTAGAAGCCAGTCCTGCCTTATGTTCTCAAGGCCACATAAAGAGTGCAGGCCCAGCTGCCACATCCCTCACTGCCCCCCGCCAGTGCAGGTAAAGTAGGCTAACTGGTATCAGCTTGGTTCCTCAGATAGCACTGTCCCATGCCACAGCCACATGCGTAGGAGAGCCAGCTGGGATAGAAGTTTCCTTCTGCTCCAGTGGTATTTCCCAGTGGTGTGATGCCAAGGAATGGCTGGGAGCATCTTTACGGGAGACACCAGAGCATAGCATATGGGTAAGTGCCTTTGTTTTCCGTTTTTATTTTGTTCAAAATTTTCTGGGAAATTTTAATGAGTGTTTATTACAAAAATTAAAAAATGATGCAAAGAAATTTAATATTGTGGGTTTGGGGGTAAATATCACTCTTCAGGGTTTTTTTAACTTTCAAAGTCACCTCACATTCTGAAACATAGTTGAATACAGGTTTTCATGTTTGACTCATTTTTGTCACAATAGGAGTTCTCTAATTCATGTTTGCCGTGAATGCTGCTAGCAGAGATAGTTATCTGTAATGCTGGTAATGTGCATGTGGTAGGCATAGGACTAACATGTACACTGTGCTCGGGTCATTCCAGTCCTTCTGACTCAGCTTCCCACTCCAGAAGAGTAAATAGCAGCTTGGTAACCGGGGCCATCCAGGTTACCGAGCTGCCATCTCACCTTCTGAAGCAGGGATCTGGGCCTGGGAAATACTAGCACTTCCAAAATGTAGGTGAAAAATAGCAAAAACTGAACAGTGGATTTTGTATGTAAGCAGAGTCTGAATGAGCTCTCCCCTGCTCTCTAGTGGTGAGCTATGGAAAAGACTTCAGGAGCTGATCTTGTTTGCATGGGCACACCCTCCCTGCCTAGCTGCTCAGCATGATGGGATCGCTTGCCTAAATAGTTACCTTTGGCTGGTGATGGATCCCCAGTCTCCTTTTTATTGGGGCAGGAATAATAAAGGGTTGTTATCCTTGTTGTGTGAATCAAGGGCAGCAGAACTGTACTTGGCATTTCCTGATTGAGGGACTCACCCTCAACTGAATGTCACTCGCTAGGCAGGGGGCATGGATTCCAAAGCCCAGTGAGTGGTGTGGTTTTGCCTATGAGTCCCAGATACCATTTGATCATTTCTCTCTTCCCCCTCCCCCTCCATTGTGTTATAACAGAGCTAATTTAGACTGAATTGAGAGTTTTATTACATGCTGTGCAGCTGGAGTCACTAATACCCAGGTCTAAGAATTAGATCTGCTTTGGGACAGTATCTCTGATGCAAGAGCCTACCCAGTGTGCACTAGCAGTGAAGCTCCCCCACTAATAGTTGAAATCAGTGAGAGCTATGTTAAGTGGGGTCCCTGAAGACATCTTGGCATGACTGGTAGTGAGTGGCCAGCAAGGAGGCTGGCAGAGAGTGCCAGAGAAAAGCCCTGAAGAGAGTGGTGGCGAATGAGTGCCCAAGCAGCAGAGCAAGTAAGGTGCCTCATACCCGCCCTCCACCTGGCGTGGGAGGTGGACTCTGCGGATGAATCTCTGAACTCTGGGGCTGCATTGTCCAAGGACAGCAATTGTGAGTGGGGTGCAGAGAAGGGATGGGCATGTTAAAGGGACTTTTGGGTTGCTGGACTTAAGAACCTGAGGGGAAATGGACACAGCCCAACTTACTTGGGGAGTGGGTCTTTTTTGCAGTGTTTGCAGTGTTTTCCCAAATTAATGCCGCATTATTTCCTTCCTTTTATTAAAAGTTTTGTGCTACACTCAGACTCTGTGCTTGCAAGAGGGGAAGTATTGCCTCTCAGAGGTGCCCAGGGGGATGGTGTGTAATTGTCCCAGGTCACTGGGTGGGGGCTTGAGCCAATTTGTGTTGTATTGTTGAAAAGGAACCCCTAGATACTGAACCTGGCCCTTGTTGCTACCAACTCTGACTGGCAGAAGGGTTACATGTAAAACCCGGGAAAATTTTTGGTAAAAACTGACAACCAAGGGCTTTCCATATGGGCTGATACATGCATGAGAGGAAGGCTTCCCCAGAGATAAATGATGGGGCCTGACACAGTCCAAAGACACCAGCCAATGTTCATTTGCGGCTGGTGGGAGAGTTGTCGTTCTCACATACCTCTCCTCCCCACAAGGTGACCATGATTTTAGACTCGTGGCCCATTGTAAAAGGCAGTGGTAGTGCAAAGGGAATCCTCCCCATACTGTATTTCCCTATCAGGGCACCAACCCCTGTTCTGGAGGGCCCAGCAGTTTCAGAGAGTGACAGCAGTTTAATCTCTGGAAGCAATGCATGGCACAGCAATCCATGAAGATAACCCAGGCACCTGAAATCCAGGAGGGTTGGGGACACTGAGATGAAAACTCAGATTTTCCTGTCCCCTAGGCATGTTATTTCTGCACTGAGTACACTAGGATCATCAGGAATTATTGCCCTGGGCTGGATTCAGAACACTGACATAGTGGTACAAGATTCTATATCCCCCAAAGTGGTCAGTTCCCCCTGCACCTTTTCTGTCAATACTACATTTTCCTATTGAAATATTGATAATCTTTCCTCTTTTCTATACTGCAGAACAGATTTATGTTGGCTGTTCTCAATCACTCTATTACGAGTGTATTTTGAAAACTGGTATAGTTTCAGGTGCAATCCTTGGTGTAGGTAATGCAGATATTTCCTACTGCAGGTGTTTCAATTAGTGTCCTCTGTTTTAGTAACAATAAAGCCTGAGATTTTCAAAATACAGTTGCCCAGATTAGACTCCTAAATCCATATTTAGACATCAAAATGAGTAATTTGTTCTTCAAACGTGCCAAGCACCCAACAACTCCTGCTGCAGTCCATGGGACTAATGAGGAGCAAGGTGCTCTTTGCATGAGTAAAGGCAGCAGAATCAAATAATGTATGGATATGCACAAAGAAACTCATTCTTCCTGTTGAATGTGCCATTTGTTTTACTCAGTAGAGAGGCTGCTAATTGCATAACACACTATTGGTGGTAACTTCCTGGAATTGGTTCTTTACACACGATAAGCTAGTCAGTGCTAGTGCAGTCAGCTTCACAGCTCCTTAATGTTCCTCCAAGAAAGAACATCAAGAAGGGCAGAAATCAGATTGATATCTGACAGCAAGGCAAGTGATTAATTCTATTTAAAGTGATTTGTGTTTTGTTTTTATTACCGATTCTCCACGCTTTGTATTTAAATGTGGGCAGCCACGCGGCAGCCCACATGTGCTAATGCAAGACGGGCTCTTTTCATATACGGCTGCAAAGTAGAACTCCTCTGTAAAATCGAGTTTGATAGGTACTAAGACCACAAAAAAATGGTCAGTACTATATTCATTAGAGAACATTGCAATTGATGGGGATGCTTATGATTTCTTTTCTTAAGAATAATATGCCCTTTACTAGAGGAAACATATTTCTTCATTGAAAAGAACACACCCCTGTGATAATGAAAGCGTCAATAATTGCAGTCAGTGGTAGCTGATGATAATTAATAGTACATGGGATAAAAATACTGCCTGGATCTGGGTTGGTTGTGGGATTTGGTTTAACCTTCAGTGCAGAGACTTTGAATCTGATGAAATCATAGTTGAACACAAGAAGGCAGGTTCTGTCAGCTGAAGTCAGACTGCCTGAATAGGGTTGAGAACAGATTTCCACGCCAGACGTTCTCCCTTCTCAATGTGCTGGAGTAGTGTTTTATTAGTAAAATGATGTTTCACTGGCGGCACAGTAGCTATTGACTTGGCACCTAGGTTTCTCCTCTTTTCCCATCTTTATCTCGGTGCAATGTTGCCAACCTCAAACATTCAAAAATCAGGAGGCAGCCCCAGAAAACCAGGAGACTGGCTTAAGAATCATGAGGGAGCGTTTTTTTTGGTTGTTTTTTTTTTAAAATGTGTTTTGGGTTCATTTTATTTGCCTTCTGGTTTCTAAGTATTTAGGTCACAGGTCCTATTTTAAAGCTTTTCCCTGCAACCAGGAGGCTTCTGAACTTATTTTTCCTTTTAAATGAAAGCTGAGATTCTTGTGCAATTGCTTAATTTAGCAGCTGGGACTTAAAGAATAACACCAAATATTGCGAGTCTCATGATAAAAATGTGAGTTGGAAACACATTGGGCAGAATTCGTCCATTTGTGCCACTCTTCTCTTTTTGTTTTTTCATATTTAAAAATCCTGATTGTGGTGGCGAGGGCTTTGGAGATCCTAGAGGGTCTCTTCTTTGCCCATCAGAATGCAATGGAGTGCAACACCATTTCCCTCATAACAACAAGTCAAATGCAGCAGCTCTCTGAATTTCACTTCTCTTACGCTCATCCTCTTCAGGTGTAGTTGTTGTTTCTTTGCTTTATAATACAGCTCCCTGCTGTTTCCTTTCCCAGCTGCGTTTACAGCCTGCTACTGCAGCCACTATGGGTGGTAGCTAGCAACCCCCCCCCCCTCCGCCCTTTAAATTTAGGCCTAGATTTGCTGCTGTGCCCAATATCGCCAGGGTGCAGCTGAGGATGAGTCAGAAACATGGGTGGCAGGTGAACCCCCCCTTCAGGGAAGCTGGCCCCTTGGCCCTGCCCCTTCCACCCCAGCCCACTGCCTGCCGGCCACAGCCCCAAATGTTTCCCTCCCATGACCAGAGGAGCCCCAGCCGTGCCAACTGGCCCAACCCCCAGGCTGGCCCAAGCACCTGCCTGAGCTGCCCCTGGCAGCTCCAGCCCTTGCCGCCGGCCTAAGCCTCGAGCTTCAGGGGAGAGGGGGAGCAAGGGCAGGGCATCAGGGTGGGGCATGAGCGGGACCATGACCTGGATTGTGGGAGGCATTGCCTCCCCTGGCCTTTGATACCCACCGCTCAGGGTCATAAAAAACCTGCTTCTATCTCTGCAAATCTGGGGCTAGTTTTCTTCTAACCCAGCCCCTAATGTGGTTTATTGTATCCTCCGACTGCTCTAAACTATGCCAATGTGCTGTGGTACCAAGGGGCCAATACACTAGCAGGGGTTTACTGGAAATCAGCGGCACTCCAGCCAGGTTCCTTTCTCTTAGCCCTGCCTGCTATGCTGGGCCCTTCAAGAAGAGATGTTAGAAGAGGTAGTTGGAAATTCCCCCAATACTGGGGAAGTCTTCAGCTGGACAGATCTGCCTGCTTTATGAGTCCTTTGTGTCAGCCTGCTGACCCAAGGAATCTGGCCTGGAAACTGTCACTGCTTTGACATTTACTGGACCAGCTTCTCTTGGTGAGAGAGACAAGCTTTCAACCTTACACACAGCTCTTCTTCAGGTCTGGGAAACGTACTCAGAGTGTCACAGCAAAATACCAGGTGGAACAGAGTGTTTAGCAGAAGTAGTTAACATGTATTTCAAAGGACTATCCAAGGTGAAGTGGCCTGTTAACCCAGCAGTTCTCAACCAGGGATCAAAGGCCCCCGGGGTGGGGGTGAGGGGTGCGAGTAGGTTTCAGGGGGTCCACCAAAATAAACCAGGCAGCAGGGCCGTCGTTAGAGTTGCTGACGCTGAACCCTGAGCCCCACACGGCGGAAGCTGACACCTGAGCACCTTAGCTTTGCTGGGCCCTCTATGGTGTGGGGTCCTGGGCAATTGCCCTGCATGCTACCCCCGAACTCCGGCCCTAACTTTTAAGCTGCTGAATGTACAGAACAGTTGTTGTGGAACAGGTGGACCATGGAATTTTTATAGCATGTTGGGAAGGCCTCAGAAAGACAAAGGTTGTGAATCCCTGCGTTAACCCATCCAGTTATAGGGGGGGAGGGCAGGTGGGGGTGGGGCGCTGTTAGTAGGTTATAGCTTGTTGTAATAAGCCATAAATCCAGTGTCTCTGTTCAGTCCACGCATTTTAGTGTCTAGCAAAATCATGAATTTAAGCTCCCAGGCTCGTCTTTTGAAAATGTGGTGCAGGTTTTCTTTGAGGATAAGGACTGACAGGTCGGGTACAGAGAGATCGCTTTGAGGAAAGTGTTCACCCACCAGTGAGATGGTTGACATTCCTGTGGTGTTGACTAGTGATCTGCTAGGTCACGCCAGTCCTCGACTCTGGGAGCCAGCCTTACCCTGCTCTGCTGTGAGAACCCCACTCCTGGGCTGTTCACACACAGCCTCTGGCATGTAAGCTGCTGCTTGGATTGTGCAACCAAATGACACTAGCCAATATCTCTGGTCCCAGACACAATCCTAGGAACCTCTGTCTTGCAGTGTCCAGTAATGCCCACTGGATGCTGCAAGCTTATATGAGTTCATCAATTTAACAAAGAAATTTCTATTTACTAGGCTTGTTATCCCAAGGGGAGTCCCTGACGCACTTCAAACCAAACACACTGCTTCAGGTAGAATAAACAAATTTATTAACTACAAAAGATAGATTTTAAGTAAAAGCACAAGTCAGATTTGGTCAAATGAAATAAAAGCAAAACACATTCTAAGCTGATCTTAACACTTTCAGTGCCCTTACAAACTTAGATGCTTCTCACCACAGGCTGACTGGTTGCCCTTCAGCCAGGCTCTCCCCTTTGATCAGCGCCTCAGTCTCTTGGTGGTGATGTCTGTAGATGGAGGTGGAAGAGAGCGATCATGGCAAACGTCTCTCCCTTTTATCATGTTCTTTCTTCCTTCTTGGCTTTGCCCCAACCCCTTCAGAGTCATGTGAGCATTACCTCATCGTAGTCCCAAACTGACCCATGGAAGGGGGGGTGACTCACTCGAGAGTCCAACAGATCCTTTTGCTGCTGCCTAGGCCAGTGTCTTTTGTTCCTGTGAGGCCAGGCTGGGTTTGTCCCATATATGCCCTCATGAAGTGTGAAGCTCCTGGGCTTGTTTTAAGCCATGAGCGCACACTTTCAGCCTCATAACTATATACATGAAATTATAATCTATAACATTACTATAACAACAATGCTCAGTGCATCATGAGCCTTCTGAAGACACCCAACATGACAAATTTTGCATTGGATACCACACAGTCATATTATAAGGATGAACATGGGCGTGCAGGATGTTCCTCCAAGGTGCAGAGCACGTCAATGGTGTTTTCGCCTTTTATCATTTTCCTGTGTGAGTTAATTCGAGAGTGTCTGGTTTCATCCACACAGTTGTTATCGGAGCAGTTAGTGCACAGCATGAGGTACGCCACATGGGTAGGACCCATGGATCTTGAAGGGTGTGTCGTGGGGCGTTTTGATCATTGTAGCAGTAGAAAAATGTCTGTGGGTTTTGCATTTGTTGTTCTGGTAGGGTCTGGTGCTGCTTTGAGTTGGTCTGTGGGGAGCTTGCTTCTGAGGATGAGCTTGCAGAGGGTGGGGAGTTATTTTGAAGGACAGAAGAGGGAGTGCAGGAAATATTTCTTTCAGAATAGGGTTTCCATTGAGTATGGATGGTAGTTGTTTGATGACACCCTGTATGGGTTCTAGTGTGGGGTGATAGGTGACAATTAGGGGGGTGTAGTCAGAGAAGGTTTTATTTCTGTATTGAAACAGGTTCTCTCAGTGTATTTGCGTGGTCCATTCCAGGATGCAATCTTCTCCTCTGGCAGAGTGTCCTTGTGTGGTGAAGGTGTTTTTGGATGTTAAGGGGTACATCCCAGACTTTTCACAAAGCGATCTCTCTATATCTGACCTATCTGTCCCCATCCTCAAAGGAAACCTGCACAACACTTTCAAAAGACAAGTCTGGAAGCTTAAATTCATAACTATGTTAGACACTAAAAATCATGGACTGAATAGTGACACTGGATTTATGGCTTATTACAACAATGTATAACCCACTTACAGTTCCTCTTCCCCCACCCTGACCCCAACTTCTGCCCTCCCTTTCTTTCCCCCCTAGAACTGGCCGCTTAACCTTGAATGGTCTCTTAGAATTAATGTTAACTACTAATGCTAAACAATCTGTTGCACCTTGTGTTTAGCTGTGTCACCAGAGCTGGGGAAGAACTCTGTGTAAACTCGAAAACTTGTCTCTCTCACCAACAGAAGTTGCTCTAATCAAAGCTATTTACCTCATCCACCTTGTCTCTGCAATATCTTGGGACCCGACATGTCTACAGCAACACTGCATAGTCACTCAGCTGGGAAGTAGTGACTGATGGGGCAAGAAATAGGTAAAGAAAACAAGTCTCATGGGGAAAAGTAAAGGGGGTGAGGGAGGCCTCTTACGAGCAATGGATTCCCTGAGCAGAAATGTAGCAGATGTGCAAGGCAGAACGCAGGCTGGATGAGGTCTGCCCGGCCCGTCGAAGCAGAGGTAGGAACAATAAGAGCAGAGTATGTGGGAGTCTGTCTGCCAAAGCAATGCAACTGGGGAAACAGCCCATGCAAGGTGAATGATGTCTGTTTCTTGGCGTCTGTTCAAAGGCAGCACGCATGGCATTTAACCAAAAGATTTACAATAGGGAGGTTAAGTTAGAACTGATTTGTGGACAGAGGTGACTGCAATTTGTTTCACATCCCCACATGCTACGTTCATAGTGTTTTCCTGCTATTACTTCTCCATGGAAGCAAGTGCTGTAGCTCCTTGGGGGATGTTATTTGATGGCCATTGGGAGGTGAGGTGGTCTGCATGATTATGAATGGGAGGAGAGGTGGTCCATGAGGCAATTTGTGTATTAAGGTGTGATCCCTAATCGGAGAGAGTTTGAGAACCCCGGTATTGTTAGCTTCAGTGGAAGCAGGGTTAGGCTTTGGGCTCCTGATCCTCCAAAGTTCACAGTCCTGGACTCCTCCACTTCTGTTCACTTAGTGGGAGTAGAGAGTTCTCAGCACTCCCCGGGATCAGGCCCTTAAACCATAAAACAGAGGCCTACTGTTCTTATGACTCAGAGATCATTTAAGGTAATGGTAACGTGCATATTTATTACACAGCAGAGTAATCTGGTTCAAAAATGGTTTTGATCCCTGCTCCTGCAAAGCACTTCAGCACACGTGTAATGGGACTGAACGTGTTGTGGAATCAATGGGATTGTGCACTTGAGAAAAGTGATACACGTGCTTAAGTGCTGTCATGGTTACGGGGGTGCTTGTCCCAGAGAGCCCCTTCTCCCAGGTGTCAGGTCTCATGCCTTTACCTATCCCAGAAAGGCGCTCCGCAGTTCTCCCACTCTGACTGATCTGGGTACAGCACCCGCCCTAAGCCAATTGCTTTTTCCCATGCAGGTCGGACTGGACACCTGTGTCTCTTCCCTCTGGGAGTCTGTGACCAGTGATACACAGTGACAAACGGCCTTCTAAGAAAAAAGTAGGTTCATTTAGCAAATGGAACAAAGCATCAGAAAAGATTCTTTTAAAAGAGCCTGCATGCATGTTTCAATTCAGCTAACCTTACTCTTCACTATGAGCTCAGTGAGACGGACTTCCCTCTGGAGTTACAGGAACAGAACAGGCCCAACTTGACATTCCTCTAGCAAGCCCAGGAGCTCCTGGAACCAGCCTGATCTCAGTTTACCTTCCAGAAAGCACCTGGCCCAGAGTCTGTTTTTTCCCCTCTCTGTGCACACCTACACTGCAATCAGAAGGTGTGACTGCAGCATGGTTAGGCATACCCCAGCCAGCTTTCATCTAGCAGTGAAGTGATGGCAGCGGCAACTCAAGCATGCATCCTGGGTCCTGGGGGAACCCAGGCAACTGCTTGTGCTTCTGCAGATTCACTGCTATTGTTACTTGAGCTACCTTGGGTACAGCTGCCCGTGCTGCAGTCATACCTCCCGATTGCAGTGTAGACACATCCTCAGGGGAGACTCCTGTTTCTCAAAAGTCCCAACCTCCCTGTGTGAGTCAGAACCAAATTGCCATATATCTCAATGGCTTTTATTAGAAGGCCTACATGTGAAATCTTCCTTTTGCCTGAGGTTGGTTTGTCTCAGTCAGCCATCCCCTAGGGTTGCCACCTCTGAGGTACAAAAAACGAGGATATGTGGCATGACCCAGAGCCCATAAAACAGCTGGCAGCTGTACAGATTTTCCAGGATGCCTACCTCAAAAAAGGGACAATCCTGGGAAAACCTGGAGCAACCCTAGCTGAAACTGCCTGCCCCCTTGACATTCCTACCCTCCATCTCAGGAACCCTACAACTAAACAGAGCAATATTCATTACCTAGCGCTCCCATACCTATCACGAGTGCTTTGCGGCAGCAGGGCCTCAGTGCTTGACCTGCTGTGCTGACCTCTGATAGGTCTTTCAGAGATGTTAGATGTTTGTCTGATGGAACAACGCATGTTGACTTCTTTGCTAG
This sequence comes from Mauremys mutica, assembly GCF_020497125.1. Lineage (NCBI taxonomy): Eukaryota > Metazoa > Chordata > Testudines > Geoemydidae > Mauremys > Mauremys mutica. The sequence goes on from NC_059075.1 coordinate 17,814,224, forward strand.
ACTTTGTGGTCCAAGAATGAGCTGAGGAAGAGGCACCTAGAATTTTGCTATCAAGTCCTGCTTGATAAAGTCACAGACGCCTTATCTGCAGGAAATTATTAGTATAATGTCTACTGTCAAGACTCTCATTAGAGGTACGTGAGAACTTTAAGAAGGCATCCGAGCATGAAAGCCTGAGAATTTCTTTGCAGCTAAGGAGGGTGGGGTTCAATAGTGTGATGTCAAACCCCAGGAGCCTATGTTTGGCACACTGTTAGGTTATCCTCACTTGCGCTACTTTGACCGATTCAGATGCTTTGCTTTCCTTAACCCATTAACTTCTCTGCTTTCAAACTTCAGTCTGCAGCCAAGGATGCCATTGCAGGGACTCCTGGTTACTTTCCTGACTGTAAAGTCTCTCTCCTCGTGTTGCAACACATTCTCTAGACCAGCGGTTCTCAAACTATTGTACTGGTGATCCCATTCACACAGCAAGTCTCTGAGTGCGACTCCCCCTTAGACATTAAAAACACTTGTTTATATGTTTAAAACCATTATAAATGCTGCAGGTAAAGTGGGGTTTGGGGTGGAGGCTGACAGCTCACAACCCCCCCCTCCCCTGTAATAACCTTGCGACTCCCTGAGGGGTCCCGACCCCCAGTTTGAGAACTCCTGCTCTAGACAACCTTTTAGGCACAAACAATCAGATCAGCCCCCACTTTCCCACAGCCAAAAATTGCCAAGTCCTCTGAGGCCTCGAAGAAGGACACCGTATTGCCAACCACTATGGTATAAAATGATGTCATACAAATCATGATTTTTTAAAAATTATTGTGGGGTTTTTGTCTGTCTTGATTTTTGACATCCCCTCCCTGCTCACCCCCAGTTTGTAACAATTAGTGTTGTCAACTCTCCTACAGTTATCAAGGTGACTTTGGCCCCCAGTGTAGGAGCTCTCACCCCTACATTTGCTTGTCCTCCTTCCCAGCAACGAATTCTGCTCCAACTCCTACATCAATCCTGTCCCCTAGCCCCACATCAGCTCTGTCCCCCATATCCGTTCTGTCTTCCCCTCCCCCAGGCTCATTTCTGCTCCTCCAGAAGGTCTTCACCCCCATCCCAGCAAAGGTGGTGCAGGGAGGGGGCAGAAGCAGAGGAGCTGTCCCTTGCTCTATAGAAGAGGGAGGAGGGAGCAGAGACAGTCTGAGATGCTGACCCCTTTGTGTGTCCCCCACCCCCTCCAATGGGAATAGTGTTGGCTCCTGAGAAGAGGGAGAGACAGCTCTGCCTGCTTCCTGCAGCAGCCCAGACCGGCTGCTCTTCCTCAGGACGGGGGGCAAGTGGGAAAGGCAGCCAGTTGGAGGGGGCTTCCCCCAGGCAGGGCTGAAATCCACTATTGGGCTGGAACCAGGATTCAGAAAAGGCACAGAATGCAAGTGACGCTTCTCTGACGGCATCACTGTCATTATTCCAGGCAGAACCCAGGAATTCAGGAATTGCTGTATTGCATCAGCCCACTCGTCTATCTAGTTAGATGTCCCGTCTCTGACACTGGTTGGTACCAGCTGCTTTAGAAGAAGATGCAAGAATCCTCAAAGGGGAAACTACCCCTCTCCCCTTTAGCTAGTTTGGCTTTTGCCTTGAAGCCTGAGGATTTAAATCCTTTCCCCCACCTTGGGGGTGGGTTTTTATCCTAACCAGTGTAGCATTGGATGTTTTATGATCCATATAAATATCCCAAATTCTCTAGTTCCAATGACAGCGTTTCACATGCAGGGATGATTAGGAAGCCAGGAATAAATAAAATACATACCTCTTAACCATATGCAGGGTGGTGGTAGCCATGTTGGTCCCCGGATATTAGAGAGACAAGGTGGGTGAGGTGATACCTTTTATTGGATCAACTTTTGTTGTCCCAGTCAGCCATCCCCTAAGATCGCCACCTCTGTTAACAGAACCTGGACCAATAAACGCTCTCACCTCTCCCACCTTGTCTCTCTAATATCCTGGGACTAGGGGGACCAGATGTCCCGATTTTATAGGGACAGTCCCTATTTTTCGGTCTTTTTCTTATATAGGCTCCTATTACCCCCCACCCCATCCCGATTTTTCACACTTGCTGTCTGGCACCCTACCTGGGACCAACACAGCTACCACAGCTCTGCATACAGCAATGGAAGATCAAATTTTGCCATCTGAAATGTACACTCCACAACATGAAGCAAAACTTAGCAGCGACATCTACTAAACCAGAAATAGGTCCAATAAAAGATATTAGCTCACCCGCCCTGTCTCTCCCCTTAACTCTTTTACGGATTTGATTCCGCTCACGGTACGGATCTCAGGCTGCGTCTACACTTGGAGCTGGGGGCTGTGATTCCCAGCTCACGCAGACATACTTGCACTAGCTCTCATTGCTAAAAGTAATAGGGTAGCCATGGTAACACGGCAAGCAGTGGCCCAGGCTATCTGCCCCAAGTATGGACACACAGGATCCGGGCAGTTTGTGCTCAGTCAGGGGGCTAGCCCATCCTGCTGCTCTGTACTACCCCAGCTACACTACTAGCTTTCTTGTGCTAGCTCCATGAAAGCTGGGAATCACCCCTCTAGCTCCAAGTGTAGATGTATCTTTACTGTGTCTTTTTTCTCTTCTCTCCTTCCTCCTCTCCAAGTGAGTCCATCCAAAGACTTTCAGCTCAGTGCCTTGCTCCACTATGATGCACCCTCCTAACTCTTGCAGTATCATGCCGTACCTGCAACTTCCTTTGCTTTTCGTAATAGGAGCTATTTTTGTAAGTCACTTCCTTTTCCTCTGCAGAGCAAGACAGTCGTTTCACAGGAGAGAGGTTTGGAAATCTAATGATAGATACAAAAAAATAGATCATCTTTTTAAGCCATTTCCCGCTGGGGAGGTTCTCTTTCTTAATCAGATGTGAGCGGATGCAAAATGTTTCTAGCAGTGAATACGTTGTGAAATACTGGTGGCAAATTCACAGATGGTCCAGCGGAGCGACAGCCGCTCTCGATTAAGTCAATCAGAGCTGTGGTTGCTCAGAACCTCTCAAAATGAAACCATGAACCTCTTCTCTGTTCTTTGTGAAAAGCAACATTTCAAAATGAGAGTCTCCGGGTCTCAATATGAACTCTAGTGAAGTACTCAGAGTATCATATCTGAGGTATCACCCTCACCCTAAACCTGCACAAAGCTGTGAAAGTTGAGTACTGAATCTGATTTATGAATTAAATCCAGAATGCTCTGCACAGTCCCAAGGATTCCCTGTAAGGACCAAGGTCCCAGAGCACGAACGCACTTTATTTCGAGCAGATGGAATAGGATCACTCATCTGCCTGAAGTTAAGCACATTCTTAAATGCTCTGTTGAATCATGGCCAAGGTGAGCATCTTAGCAAGTCTCACCAGAAGCAATACCAGATTTACAATGGCGCCAGGCCCACGCTCCCGGCCCAGCCTCTCTGCTCCGGGAAGCCTGGTGCTGCTGTGCCTGGGGCTCTGTCCCGCTGTTGCACGGCAGCCGGCAGCAAATCTCCCCCTTCCCCAGCGTGTTGTGTACTTGCCCCTCACTCTCTCTCCCTGCTCCCGATCAGCTGTTGGGGGGGGGGGAGCAGCAGCCGCCGCCTGGACCCCAAGCAGGGCGAGTCCCCGCCACAGCTGCTTCTCCAGAAAGAAACGATTATTTTACAGGCTGCCCCCTTTTCCCAGATCTTCCTCCCTGTCCTCCTCCCACTGGGCCCCCTGCCCTGCCAGGGGCCCCCTGTCCCCCTCAGCTCCCCGCTCCCACTTCCCCACTCCCTGCCCTGGTGCCCTGTCCTTGCTCCAACTCCTAATGGGGGCGAGGGACCTTGCACAGCAGCACCCGTGTCCTTCCTCCCAGCTCCAGCCTGGGCTAGAGAAGGAGCCACGCTGTCCCTCCAAGGCCTGGGAGCATCGGGCGGCTTAACACTAGGGAGGGAAATGCCCCTTCCAACAGCAGCTAATGTTGCCTGAAGTGTGCAGGCCTTGGGGTCAGGGGGGCCTTAACACTGCACCCCCACCTTGACTCATCCCCCGACGCCATAACGGGGAGAGCGGTAAAGAGCTATTGCATCACCAGCACTCACAAGTTTTCTTTAGCTGAAAGAGGTCACAGGACTCTGCAAAAAGAGAGAAGTGCCTGGTTTTCCCCTCAAAAGGATAATTACTAACGGCAAAGTGGTGATATATTTTGTGAGGGAGGCTGTGGAAAATTCAGTCCTCTACCCCCATCCGTTCCTTGGCGTTGAACATTTAATAACTTTCAGGAGAGAGAGGAGGAAGTGGAGAAGAGATGGGGGCAGGGTCTTGGGAAAGGGGGTGGAATCCGGGCATACCCCCTCCAGCCTCCTGCTGTGAACTGCTCAGGGCAGGGGGCTGGGAGCACCCCCACAACCCCAGCCCACCTCCCCAGCCCTGACCCCTGCCCTGACTCCTGCACCTCCACACATACCCAGCCCCCCACCCCATGTCCTGACTCCTGCACCCCCCACACACATACCCAGCCCCCCCACCCCATGTCCTGACTCCTGCACCCCCCACACACATACCCAGTCCCCCACCCCATGTCCTGACTCCTGCACCCCCCACACACATACCCAGTCCCCCACCCCATGTTCTGACTCCTGCACCCCACCACACACATACCCAGCCCCCCACCCCATGTCCTGACTCCTGCACCCCCCACACACATACCCAGTCCCCACCCCATGTCCTGACTCCTGCACCCCCCACACACATACCCAGTCCCCCACCCCATGTTCTGACTCCTGCACCCCCCACACACATACCCAGTCCCCCACCCCATGTTCTGACTCCTGCACCACACACACATACCCAGTCCCCCACACCGCATGCCCTGACTCCTGCACCCCCTCACATCACCACCCCCACCCTGAGCACCAAACGGGAGCTCCTTCACCCTCTCCCCCCCCCACATACCCACCTGCACCCCTCGCACCGAATGGGAGCTGCCCCAGGTAAGCGCTTGACACCCCAACCTCCTGCCCCAACCCTGAGCCCCTCCCTCATTCTAGCTCCTGGCCAGACCCCAATCCCCAGCCAGCTCCTGGATCTTATCTCCCTCCCAGACCCTGCACCCCCACCCTCAGCTCGGTGCGGATAGAGGCGAAGAGAATGGGCTAGAACCAGGGAGAAGGTAGGTACCCACTCTAGGTGGGCAGGGGTGAGGGGAGGATCCTGTTTACCCCCTCCCCAGCCTTGCTGCACTTGCAGTTTACTCCCGGCCCCTCCTTTGCTCCAACGACCAACCCTAGCTCCTGCCCCACTGTGTTTTTGCCCCCAGCCCCTGCCTTGCTCCAGTCAGCAGGGATTAATCCTCCCCCCATACCCCACTGTGCTCATCTCACTTCTGGCCCCTCCCTCGCTCCAGCTGGGGACCAATCCTTCCCCCCTGCCCATGCCCAGCTGTTAGGGTGGAAAAAATCAATGTTTTTGTTTGTTTTTTTAAATCAGATTTTTATAATTTAAATAGTTATTCCCCTAAAAAATCCAAGCTAAAGATAGTTTTAATTAAGATACATTATATCATGGAATAGGGATTATAAATTCTGATTCTATAGTATGAGACAATATATTCATGTAATGTTTAAGAAAAGTTTTGTAAAAGAGTTCTAATAGTTCATGGCTTGTTGTGCAGACAAAACTACACAGGGGGCAAGGCAAAGATGCCACATTTATTATGATAACAATTTGATCTATGACCACTAGCTAATACCTTAATACTTATATATACACATACGCACATGAGATGTTCTGCAGCTTCTGTATAGTTACCAGTCCTGAACATTGCTTGAGTTCATGGCTTGAGTTTGCAGCTTGGGATCGTAGCTTGTGGCGGCTAACTGGCCAGGAAAGCCGGGCACAAGAAAGGGCTGGGTCTGCCCTCCCGTGTTGGCAGTAGAACGTTACCCTTCCAAGTCTTCCATCTCACCCATCCTTTTTGTAGGCTTTAGTTTGAATCCAGAGTCTATAGCAGCGGTAGGCAACCTTTCAGAAGTGCTGTGCCGAGTCTTCATTTATTCACTCTGATTTAAGGTTTCGCGTGCCAGTCATACATTTTAACATTTTTAGAAGGTCTCTTTCTATACGTCTATAATATACAACTAAACTATTGTTGTATGTAAAGTAAATAAGGTTTTAAAAATGTTTAAGAAGCTTCATTTAAAATTAAATTAAAATGCAGAGCCCCCCGGACCGGTGGCTAGGACCCAGGCAGTGTGAGTGCCACTGAAAATCAGCTCACGTGCCACCTTCGGCACATGTGCCATAGGTTGCCTAGCCCTGGTCTATAGGTCTTGCTGTGTCACGCTGTCTCTGGGTTCGGTGTGATTGATTACCCGTCAATTGCAGACGTGACCTCGGACCTGGCTTTGATCTTCCTTCTATTGTACCTTTGTTCTTTTCTTCTTAGGGTGGACTCTTCTTACTTTGTTAGGGCTCTTGTCTGCATCTTCAGCCGTTGGTGTTTGAACTCTGTTTCATCAGGATAGGCTGGTGCTGGAAGTTGATTCCATCATCCCTACATACCTCATTCACACATCTAAACTAAACTAATAAGATTACAACAGGGTTTTGCAAAAATGAAGGTTGAAGCAAGCTTTTACAAAATGGAGTAAGCGTTGTAAAATGGAGTTTGAGTTACAATATGGCAAACAGTGAACAGAAGGAGACAAGTGTAGTGAATGGCAAACAGTGAACAAAAGTTACAATGTAGGCAAATGTAATGAATGGCAAACAATGAACAGAAGTTACAATACTGAAACAGTGAAAGTCTCAGTGATTTAAGCAGGAATTGGATTGACAGTGAAACCTCCAAGGGCAACTGGCTGAACAGCTATGGCTCTTAACAAGCATCTTAATTGTCAATTAGCCAGTTATGGGGTAACCAGTTTTATGAATTAATGTTGTTTCATTCATAAAACTTTACTTATGAAGTTATATTAATAAAGTGAACAATTAAAAACAATTTCATTCATCAGTTCTACAGGCTTAGGGACCCAATCTTATGGGGTTCCACAGACTTCTGTATAGATTATTTAGGTAAATTTTTCTATCTACCCAATGGGACTCAGTGCTCAGTCTAGAAGATACCATCAGAGATGCTTAGTTTTGCAGTTCTCAAACTGTGGATTTGTGTCTCCAGAGGTAACATGCTTGTTAACAGCAAAAATGTTTTTAAATAAATAAATAATGTATAGAGGTGAGAAATAACAGACCTCAACTCTATTGTCCCTCTGCAAATTTATGTACACAGCAGGGCCGCCCAGAGGTGGGGGGGGCAAAGGGGGCAATTTGCCCCGGGGCCCAGGCTCCGCAGGGGCCCCCAAGAGAAGAGCGGAGGCTCCCGCCTCCGCCCCTCTCCTGGAGCCTCAGCGCATCAAGCGCCAAGTCTCCGCCGGGGCCCCTGAGCCCCGCCCCGCTCAGAGCCGCGTGGTCAGGGGGCGGGGCTGGGAGCTCCAACGGGGCCTGAGCCCCGCTCAGAGCGGCGTGGGGAGGGGGCGGGGCAGCTGCCTCCGCTGGGCATGGAGCTCACAGCCCCGCCCCCTCACCACGCGGCTCTGAGCGGGACGGAGCTCAGGCCCCGCCGGAGACACGCTCAGGTAAGAGGCTGAGGCTGGGGCCGGGGGGGGAAGCGGGACCCGCCGCCGAAGCGCAGCCCGGTCTTCGGCGGCGGGGGCCCCTTCTGTTCTGGGACCCGCCGCCGAAGTGCCCCGAAGGCCTGCGGCGGGGACCCCCCCCCGCCACCAAATTACCGCCGAAGACCGGGCTGCGCTTCGGCGGCGGGTCCCACTTCGGCGGTAATTCGGCGGCGGGGGGCTCCCGCCGCGGGTCTTCGGGGCACTTTGGCGGCGGGTCCCGGAACGGAAGGGCCCCCCGCCGCCGAAGACCCCGGGCCCCCGGAATCCTCTGGGCGGCCCTGGTACACAGGGTCAACCCCTTACCTCTCTTTAAAAGTGAAAAGTTTCAAAAAGTTCAATGAATAGAAGATTGTAGGGGGCAGAATAGATCTGGACAAGGAGAAGTCTGGAGATAAATGTGAGAAGTGAGGGACATATTTTTTTTGGTTAAAATATTATGTTTGCTGTTGAAGGAAAAAAATCCAGAATACTTAACATTATTGTTTTAGTTAAATAAAACAATTTAAATGTCTGTCTGGTGATGTTCTCCTCCTAATACAGCCTAGCAAGAAAATCCTCCAACTATTAATGATTAACCTCTTGAATTGGACCTGAATTGAATTGAACCTTCCCAGCAACTTCATAAATATCTGCTTCAATTAACTTTGGTAAATGAAATAACCAAACAATCATTCATTTTCTGATATAGCTGCAAAACTCACCTGAAAAGTTTTCAAAATAAATTATGGTTTAAAAATGTATAGTGTGTACCTTCTAAAAATGAAACCTACATCTATCTCTGAGTTGTGAAGAATATGTTTTAAGGTTATAACAATCAACAAGAATGGACTTTTATGTAGAAACCCATGATTAAATCAAGTCTTCTTGATTAGTGATTTAATACATGATTTGAATCAATACCACCCTGCCCGCTGTGCTCTTGCCCCCAGCCTCTTCATTCCCCAGGGGGGCCCACAAATGTGTTTGGCGCCAGGCCCACAAAAAGTTAATCCGGCCCTGAAAGGGTAGGAACTTACATGTGCTACTGTGGTTTGAGTTGTGTCACTTGTGTGCAGTAGACCCAAGGGAACAGAGGAGCCCCAGCGTGCAGCTACATTTAACTGGAACTGCTGAAGCACAGTAAAGCAGACAGGCTACTACTGTAGTGCCCAGCCTACAACTGTTCAGTAAATGACTGACTCTGAATTTTTCACTCAGTTCTCTCCGTGAGCATTCTGCATACGGAACAAGTACAAAATAGCCAGTGGAGACCCACACTGTAGGGCAGACTAGAGAGGCAGTCTGACTGCCTGTCAACATTGTGATGCATTTATAAGGGTTACAGGTGAGCTGTGATGCGAAGGTGTTACAGGCAGGTGCTCCGAGGTCCAGCAATAGGAAAGTGTGATGTTACATAAGATCAGTTGTTTACATGACATCTATCAGCTCCCTCCTGTCTTTCATTTGGAATTTCTGGCAGTGATGCATGAACCTCAGAAGCACTGGAAGTCTGGCTAAGCATCTAAAGTCATCTTTGGTGAGGTAATCCTTGGATGGGCATCACTCTTAGGAACATGATTCTGATGCAAGTACTCATGTTTACAAGTTTAAAGCTCACTGCCTCCGAAAAATCTCTACCGTTTACTCAAAATTCAACCATTTGCATTAACATTGCTGCTGGTAAACTCACCCACTAGATTATTTGCAGGAAGTAAATACGAAAAAAGTGCAAACACAGCTCAAATAGATCATTTTTTTATTTGAAAGAATAGTCTAGGAACATTTGTTGAGATATTTGCCTACTCTACTCAGTGATACAAACGTGAGTGTGGGGTATGGCACAAGTGCAGAATAATAATCGTATTTATACAGTGCCAGTGAGAGAGGAGAAGGTTGCTTGTGAGAAACAATTTCCCCTTCATACTTGACTATAAGGTTCTGAAACATGGCTCTACCTTAGACCTATTTGGTGACACAACACTAGTGCTTTGAAAGGCTTATTTCCAAAGGTGCACTGTTTGTGAAAAGAATGCCCACTGTGAACCTAAGCTGCAAAATGACATCAAAGATCATGGCCGAGAACCACAACGGTATTTAGGCTCCATTGAAACCAATGCCTTTGAGGATCTGGGCCTGTCTCTCCCGAAGAGGCTTTTAATGGCTCATTTTTCTTTGCCTGCTCCTATACCAATGCAAACAACTGTTCTTTCTTACCGCCTTAGATTTTCTCATGGACATTTGACTGTCATTTAAGGAGAAAGTTCATTGGCATCTGCTTTTTTATTTCAACAGTATGCCCAAGGCCAAAAAATAAGCACCGCTATCTGCAGAGACCTAAATAGACTCAAAGAAATAGTACACATCTCCTTCCAGGGCCTAGCCACAACATCCCCAAAACAGCTGGGAGGTATGAGGAGGAGCCAGGGCTGTGATTCTCCCTCATTGGCTGACTAGGAGGGGAAGAGAGCAGCCCACCCCTTCTGAGAAATGTCAGGCTGCTCCAGATGCCATTGAGGAACAATGATTCCTGATGCTTCCATAGAGGATGGGTGACTCTGCACTGATCTCTATTCAAGGCGTACCTAGCCCTTGTTGTTGCTTTATGGCTTATTTTTAGCAGTATCTTGTCCATCAGGTCAATAGGGCACCATCTACTGTAACCACTTCCTTTCTGCTTCTTCCTTGCTGCTGATTTCTATGCTACACCGCAGGTATTCTTGGGCAGAAATGCATCCTTTTGGTGACTAGCAGCAGGTGGGTGTAGGCCGTGCAGAAAGGTGACATTTAATAAACAACAGTTACTTCAACAAACGTGCAAAAAAAAAAAGCAGCTTTTTGCACTGTTATAACTTTAAATGGTCAAACTGGCACTGACTAGATTAGTGACCACTGTGAGTATGCAGATGCATTGGTCTCTCCTGCTAGCTTGTCCCCTGCTTTGCAGTTTATTCATCAGCTACATGTTGTCTTGGATTATGAGCTCTCTAGGACAGAACTGGTTTTGTGGTGTTTGTACAGTGCCTGACGCATCAGGACCTGCTACTTGCTTGTGGTCCTTGGGTGCTGCCATACTAACACTAATAGACTCTTTTCTTTTTTACAAGTTTATCATACCGTATTTGTTCTGAGGTTGAGACCTTGTATGTCAACTTTCAAGCAAGTGTATATTTGGGACTTGGTCATAAATCACTAGCTATGCCACAGTCATAAATTAAACCTAAATAATTAAACATAAATTTTACCTGGGCATGAAGCATTCAGCACCTAGGAAACTCCAGCTAGTATGGAATGCTGCAGCCCATCTCCTTAGCAACATGGGCTACCACAAGCACATCGCACCTCTCTGCCGCTCTCTGCACTGGCTTCCCATAGAATTTTAAATCAAAGTCACAATCTCGGTCCTTATCTTCAAGGCGGTCCATGGCCTGGGACCATTTATCTAAAAGACCACATAAAGCTCGGGGATAAAGACCGTGGTCAACAACTCTGCTCCTTGTGCTCAATGGAGCTCTCTAGAGTAAGGATAAAGCTCATCTGAGCAGGAGACAGGGCTTTCCCGGAGGCGCTCCCAGACTGTGCCGTGTACTCCCCCAGGAACTAAGGCCCATCACAAACCTCACCACCTTTCGCTCTAAGTACAAGGCACATTTCTTTGATCTGCCTCCTTTAATATACATATATAGCAACAGTTTTAAAAATATTCCCTAAAACCCTACCAAAACAAGCCCCTCCGCTGCACACATCTCACCCCATGGGGAGAGAACAAATAACGCATGACAGATTTGAGTCACATTGTGCTTAATGCACTACTGGAAGGATCTCGGATACTATGGTGATTGCAACAGTATAGGAACCTATATAGAACAGTTTTGACAGCCTCAAAACAGTTGCTTAGTCATCCGTAGATTCCGTCACAAAATCAACATTGCTTCATTGTTGAATCATTCTGACCCTTGATGTTCAAAAAAAAATGGAATTTTAAATCCCTCTTGAGAGTATCTGGATCAACACACTGGGAACAGGAAGGTTCAACTCTCCAGCAAAACAACATGAGGCATTGTGGCCCCTGCTGGGGCAGAGGCTAATCAACCTGACTAATGTAGTGGCCACTGGCTCCTAATGCCTATTCTGTGGGGCATGGTGTGCTGTGGTATGACAGCTCAGTTAGTTTGTTTGCTTTGCATAGAGCTGATTCTTTCATTCACCTACAAACACACAGCCGGGTTCCGATCCCCGCGCTCTCACTAAGTAGCACCTTACCCCTCCAGCAGTGCCAGGACTACTGTAGGAGTAAGGCATTTAGGAGTGAGGGTGTCAGAACCCAGCACACACGTTCCTTCCTGTACTTTGCCCACTCATTTGTCATGCTTGGAAATTTGTCTTCACTCAGACACTCCTGACAGCAAGCAAACCTCTGGTTGTGGTGAGCTACACAGAGCTATATATATATACACACAAACTCTTACATTCCTGTTACTATTTATACAGTGTTACAGATGCACATCGAGCTTTGCTACCCCAAGCAGCTTACCGTCTAAGGGCCTAACCTACCCAGATTGCTTCTACGGCTCCCATTACCATTGTAACTGAGCCATAAGGTAAGGCAGTGCTGTTATCCCCCTTTTACAGCTGTGGCACCGAGCGACTAAATGACTTGCCTGTGGTCACACGTGAAGTCTGTGGCAGAGCAAGGAATTGCACTCTGGTCTCTCAGGTCCCAGACTAGCTCCCTAAGCACTGGACCACCCATATTCTGTGGCAGCACTTACACACATAGTCCCAATGAAGTAAACTTCCTTGTGTGTGTGTACGTGTTTACAGGATCAGGAGCCAGATGCAACACTGTAGATGGGAGGTGACATAACAGTGCCAGCTCATTAGGGAAGCTTGTGTTACTTCCGCAACTTGTCCATAAACCTTTTTTTTTAAATGCTCGTTTGCTTTTATCTTAGCTTTTTAAAATGTTGCAAAAGTGGGATGGATTCTGCCCCCTTAGACATCATTCCAGTGCTATAGAGGGGCCATAGAGGAGCCAGTGTAGAACTTCCCCCCTACACATGAGTAGTGTAGCTGTGTGCGGCTTCCCTTCGCAGGCCCCAGTGTAGTTGGTGGGGCCATGCTTGTAGTGCTTGACATTATGGGAGGATTCTGGGTTGTGAAGTAGTCAATAGGCAGCCTGGGGATGGCTGCCATAAGTTAGACCAGCCTCTGAGGGATGCTTCAGCCACCTCTGCTCTCTTGGGCTGCGCTTTCTGTGCTGCAGCTCTCCGGAGACATAGCACAGAATCAAGCCCCAGGCCTGGAGTAGGGGTCAGACTACTCCAAATTTGCCTGATTTAAGTGTGAAAGGGCTTAAGATTCACAAACCTTTTGGGCGAATGCGGCGCAGTTCTGAGCGGACCTGGTTGTTCTCTGATATTGCCTTGAAACTGTGTGACATTAATCAAACAAAATCAAGTGATTCTCGGTAGCTGGGGTTGTGTTTTGCTTTGAGATTTTGGCTCAGTTTGAACCTGAGTCTTGGGATGTGACTGCATGTGTATTAGAACCGAACAACACGAGCTCCTACCTAGCAAACCCATAACCCTTCACACTCGCCTGATTATGAGCAACGGTTGTTAAACCTCCCCAAAACAACACCACCAGCAACAACAGCCTTCACTTTTGTTTGTATGGATTTAAAAAAATCCATGGAGAATAAGCCTACAGGCCAGATTTTGCCTGGTCCTTATAGTGGTGTAGAGTCAGAGAAAACCCAGGAGTAATGGATCTAGACTGTTCTCAGTGGTAGCAGATGACAGAACCAGGAGTAATGGTCTCAAGTTGCAGCGGGGGAGGATTAGGTTGGATATGAGGAAAAACTTTTTCACTAGGAGGGTGGTGATGCACTGGAATGGGTTACCTAGGGTGGTGGTGGAATTTCCTTCCTTAGAGGTTTTTAAGGTCAGGCTTGACAAAGCCCTGGCTGGGATGATTTAGTTGGGAATTGGTCCTGCTTTGAGCAGGGGGTTGGACTAGATGACCTCCTGAGGTTCCTTCCAACCCTGATATTCTATGATTCTATGAGTAAAAGAAACCTACCCAAACCAATTGTGCATCCCACAGAGAGGCCAGGATAGAGCTGCTTAAAAAGAAAACACTGGGTTGGGGGCGGAGGGGGGGGCAATATATTTTTTTTAATTTTGATTATTTTCAAACCTCTCAGCAATTTCCACCCACTCTGTAGAGAACCTGATGAAGATTTTTGTCAGTGCTTTCCAGTGGTTTCTTTTCTCCCCATCATAATTTTATGAAAAATGTAGTAAAAAAAAAAAGAAAAATGTTCACCTCGTAGAGCCAGGCAAAACAGCAGTCCCTGCATGAGGGGAGTGAGGGGCTGCTCTGTGCCTAAACCCTAGGGGTGCAGGATGCCCCCAAGGGGCAAGGGAATGGCAGGGAGGAGCTGGGGCCCTGTTCCTGCCAAGCCCTTGTGCCCCGAGCCACAGAGCTAGCCAGCTGAGCAGGGGGGCGGGTAGCTGCAAGCGGTAAAGGTGCAGAGCAGTAAGCTTGCTACCTGTACGTGCCCAGGAGCTCCAGGTGGCCAAATCTGATCATACTTTGACTCCTCTCCACATCCCCTTACACTGGGCTGGCCAGTTGGAACGCTATAGTCTAGCCTTTCCCTCGCTCGCCTAGGCCAGGGTGATTAACGCTGATGACGTGCTCCATGTCTTGTTCTCATCATTAGTGGCCCCACAAGGGTGCTTAGCCTGTTCAGAGTGCATTGCTTTTCTTCCTTTCCTTGGCCTTCGCTTCCGACATTTGTTTACGTTCTTCTCTTTGTTCTCGTGTCTTCAACTTATTTATAAAAGCGTGGGCCATTTGCACCGTGACTTCCTGTTGTTTCCAAGAAGTGTCAGACAGGTGCTGCCCACGTTCTGATGAGGAGCCTGACTAGCTCCCTTACTTGTCTGAACTGCTACCTCACTTCAGTGAAATGATTGGCTTCTCCGGGTGAGTAGCTGGGAACGGAGGGTAGAATCCAATCCCTAAGTGAGAGCAACAACAGTGCATTAAAAGGCAACAGTATCTGTAAAGGGTCAAATTCTGATCCCCTCCCCACCTCTGGTGAGTCGCACCTTACTCCATGGGTATCCCCATTGACTCCAGTGAGCAAGGGGACCACAGGCTGGCCCTACATGATGGCTACTTTCAGGGATCTGCCTCTGCAGTCCCCACTAGCACCTGGAGTCTTGCTTGTGCCTTTGCTCTTTGGTTTGATGGGGAGCATTTGATGGTGGTGGCGGCTCTGGGACTGAGCAGCGGCTTTGTTTTATTAAAGAGGCAACGCGGTTTAGGGCCAGCTTATGATGCCCTCCCCCAGTGAGTCGTGCTAGGCTGCGCTAAGTCAGTGAGATTTCTTGTGGAGGATGGTGCCCTTCCCCAGGAGAGAGGGAACCAGAAACTGGCTCCCAGGGAACAGGGCACAAGGTTGGCAGGTAGAAGATCTGGGCTCTATCCTATCAGACACAGGCTTCCAGTGCAGCTTGGGGCACTTCACCTCCCTGTGCCTTATACTTCCCGTCTCTGATACTTACCTGCCTCAGTGGGATGTTATGAGAGTTAATTAGTTAGGATCAAGTTTTGCTCAGCACTTACCAGGGTGCACATTGTGGGGAGGGCAAGGACTGGGCAGAAGGAACCTCCCCTCCCCTTGCATAGGTCACATAAAGGCCAAGCTGTAATGATGCTGCCTTTGGTGGGGCACTACTGAGAGTATCTGTTCAGGACAGCTATTTCCCACCAGGTTAGAGTCCCCCTCCCCCTGGTCATAGCATAATGGGTTAAATACAGAAAACTGCTCAGAGTAATACAACATACCAACATTGTTATAAACTGGACTTTCAAGCTGATACAGTGTCTGCTGTTCTTGCATTGCTTTTTTGACTTGGAGCTTGTTTCTTGTTGCGTCTGGTGAACCCTCTTCTCAGCAGCCAGCTGTTTCATGTGCCTTCTATGAGCCCTTTCCTCTCTCTCAGCAGCTTCTCTTTCCAATTCAGCCATTCTTTTTTTAGCTTCTCTCTGTCTTTCAGCAGCTTCCTTCTGTCTTTCAGTGGCTTCTTTTTCCAGCTGAGCCAAGGCTTGCTTCTCTCTCATTCGAATTTCTGCCAGTTTTTGTTTATGTTCCAATTGCAGGCTCTCTCTCAGGGCTGCAGTTTCATTGCTCCTGCTGATACTTTCTAGGTCATGGTCACTGATCTTTAACCAGCAAAGCTCTCAATACCAAAATTCCAATTTGGATAGCATGGGGTTCTGATCCAAAGCTTAATTGATCTGGTTCTGTGGATCCTAGCATAATTACACCGCTGCAACAAAGCTGCCTGTGGTGGGACACTACTGAGAGTATCAATTCAGTACAAATTGCTTAGAGCAGGGCAGTTACAGCCCAGAGCTGGAGTTCCTTTACTATTAAGGCACGCCAAACCAGCCAAACAGAGAGGACTTTGGTTTTACCCCACTGGCTAACCAGAAACCATACAAGCAATTCCCTCAGATACTCCAGTTCCCTTGTATCACCACCAGCACTGCTCCTTATGGGGATGAATGGTTATGAAAACCAATACCCCAGTAAAAGCAAAAAGGTTCTCCTGATCCCAAAGGACCAAGTCCCAGACCCAGGTCAATATATCGGTCAGATCCTATCCACAAATCATGCTGTTGCCAATCCTTTAGAATCTAAAATCTAAAGGTTTATTCATAAAAAAGAAATATAGATGAGCGCTAAAATTTGTTAAAGGAATCAATTACATACAGTAATGGCAAAGTTCTTGGTTCAGGCTTGTAGCAGTGATGGAATAAGCTGCAGGCTCAAATCAAGTCTCTGGATTACATCCACAACTTGGATGGGTCATTCAGTCCTTTATTCAGAGTTTCAATGTAGCAAAGTTCCTCCAGAGGTAAGAAGCAGGATTGAAGCCAAAGTGAAGGGGTTTCCAGGGCCTTTTATATTCTCTGCCATGTGGAAGGACCCCTTTGTTTTTACTGTGGAAAATCACAGCAGCAAGGTGGAGTTTGGAGTCACCTGGGCAAGTCACGTGTCCATGTATGGCTCAGTTCTTTACAGGTAGAGCAGCCATTGCTCACATGCTGCCTTGAACGTTCCCAGGGAGCTCCTCATATGTGGATTGGAGTCTCCCAAGGTCCGTTGTCAGTTAAGTTTCTTAATTGGGCACTTAACCTGAAGATTCCTTTCTCAAGAAGTTGACTAAATGCTTCACTAATGCTACTTAAAATCAAACACATTCAGATACAAGTACATAGCCAATATTCATAACTTCAAATATAAAAATGATACACACATACAGATAGCATAATCATAACCAGCAAATTACAACCTTTTCATAGATACCTTACTTGATCTCCTTTGCACAAGATTTGGTGCCACGATAGGACCCTGGTTGCAACAACGATCTATATGGTCACAGTTTGTATTAATAATGTCCCCCAAGCAGGTTAGCCATCTACTGCTTCTCTGAACATGGAGCATGAAAGAGATCTGGGGGGGGAGTGGTGGAGCTGCGGCTCTGCCCCCTTACATACCAGCTTCTGGAATGGCCTGGCGTGCCGGAGGAAGCTGGATGCATCCCATCACAGGTTTAGAAGGGCGTGTGGTACCCGGGCACACCCAGGAGCGCCAAGGCACAGTCTCTCATGTGATCGTGCAGCTCCTCGCCTTAAAGTTTGTGACGCGTTTGGAGCGCCTCCGATGGAGAGAATCATTCCTATTCCTTATTGACCTAAACCAGTGCCGGCTGTACTCTGTGCAGTGAATCGCACGCTTCGGGGATTTTTTTTAAATAATGTGACTAACTGGGAAACGGTGTGAAAATGAATCCTGTGTTATACATAACTGGGGAAATGACGGGTGCTCAGTGTGGCCCTGTTTTGACCATGAATCCCCAAATCCTCCTACTTTCCCTGACATTTCCTCCTCCATAGGACATGGGTGCCATTCCCCCCGCTCCCATCTCCCTGCCGAGGCACTGGGACAGCAGGCAGCGACAGAAAAGCTTAAACAGGTTGTTATCCTACAGATCCATTGAAATCAGAAGTCGGGTGCGTAGGCAAAGAGTTGGGAGTGGTGGAGGGCGTCTGGTAAGCATCTGGCAGTACTCACCCTGCCTGTGGGAGATGGGGAAAGAAACCTGATCACAGAAACAGACCATTGGGAGAAGGCAGCATCTCATTTATGTCACAGATTCTCTGATTTATGTACTAGGTCACAGTCCCAAAAGAGTAGTTCTCAGGTGGGCCCTGTGGAAAGAGAGTGTAAACTCGGTTAGACCGTAAGCTCTTTGGGGCTGGGCCCGTCCATTTGTTCTGTGTTTGTACAGCCCCTAGCACAAAGGGGTCCTTGGTCTATGACTGAGGCTCCGAGGCACCCCTGCACTACAAACACTAAGAAGTCACAAACTCAATGAGCCTGATCCTCCACTCACCTACACCAGTTTTGACTTCAGTGGAGTAGCTCTGGTTTAAAAGCACCTGCAACATGGCAGCATCCACAAACTCCCTATGGGCTAGCTTGTGTAACTGTCCTGGTGAGCACCCATTCACGGAAGCAGTGCCCGTGAAATCAAGGTGAGGAAGGGCTGCACAATCTAGCCCTGTGTTATCAGACCATTACCTTTACTGTCACATTTTTAACAGTCTTCTACAGCTGCTAACTTTCCATCGTGTCTTTTGATTCACAGGAAACACAAATTGGGAAAAGCTATCCTGGGGTTTCTGCACACCGTTGCATTCCCCATAATGAATGAATCCTGCAGTCCGGAAGTCTGCTGCCCAACAATGCCCTTTGAGGACAGCAGGATACTGCTGGTTGTGTGCTACAGTGTTGTTTTTGCCTTAGGCTTGCCAGCGAATTGCTTTACTACATGGCTAACATTTGTACAAATCCAAAGGAAGAACGTTCTTGCCATCTACATTTTTGGCTTATCGCTGTGCGAGCTGATGTACTTGAGTACCCTGCCCCTCTGGGCTATCTATGTACAAAACAAACACATGTGGGAGATGGGGTCAATGGCTTGCAAGCTAACAGGATATATCTTTTTCTGCAACATATATATCAGCATTCTGCTCTTGTGTTGCATTTCTATTGATCGCTATGTAGCAGTGGTGTATGCTTTGGAATCCAAGGGGGCGAGGCAGCAGAGAACTGCAATCTTCATCACCTTCATTCTCTTTTCTATAGTTTTAGTAATCCACTGCCCAGTATTTATTTTAAAAGATGGCGAGCAGACTTCAAACCGTACAACCTGCTTTGAGACTTTACCACTCAACTTACAATTGGCTTATTTCAACATTTCCAGGTTCCTAATTGGATTTGCCATTCCTTGCACAATCCTCATTTTCACAAACTACAGAATTTTCCAAAGTACCGAAATAAGCAGCAGCTTAGGCAAACGCCAAAAAGCCAAAGTGAAGTACTTGGCTATAGCCATCATCACCATTTTTCTGATCTGCTTTGCTCCCTACCATTTGGTGCTCCTGATAAGATCCATAAACTTTCTTTTGCATCAGAAGGACTCATGTTCATTTGAACACCGCATATATTCTACTTCTGCAGCATTTCTGTGTTTATCCACTGCTAACAGTGTTGCTGATCCAATCATCTATGTATTGGCTAGTGAACATGCTAGAAAAGATTTCTACACGAGTCTGACAAAATGGAGATATCAGTCATCCATCAATAACAGCCTTAAGCTGAAAAATTCAAAAGAATCACAGGAAGCAGCACACACATCGGAAAATCAAAATTTCACCACACTTTCAAATGAACAGTAGAGGTTTCAACCATCAACAGTGCCTTAATGAGGGTTCTGCTGGCAGTGATTAAGGTGTCCCCCAAAAGAGATGGAGGTCACATGTTTGGGGCATCACAACATCTTGATATGATGTTTGTCACAATGCATGGCCCCAGCACTAAGTTCCTGGAGGCTATGTCAGAAGAGTACTATTGCCTATCAGAAGAGGGATCTGCTGTCTGCCTCCCAACTTACTCAAACCACAGCCCACCAGTATTTTAATTCTAAACCACGCTTTGCAAGGAGCAGCTACAGTCAATTGACTGATTTCCTTCAAGTCAAACTAAAACTTGACAAATTTATTCTCAGGGCTCAATCCTTTTCTCGTACACTTTCAGCACCAACATTAGCTTCTAAGGGGACTTTTTAGTGCTAATCAAAAAGGAACATCTCAGGGTTTACATGCATGCAGTAGCATTTTTCGTTAAACACTGGAAATGGTAGAACCAAATTAAAGCCCTGTAAATATTTCTAATGAGCTTTGACATTTGGATTTAATTTACCTGACATCATCAGGGAAGGCAGAAATCAAGAAGAGTTCCTTGCATTAAGAGTTACCATAAATTATCAGCTTAGAGCATACAGATAAAACCCTTGCATCAAGCTACTGTACAGGTCTGGAATCCATGGAAATGTATATTTCAAATGTTTGATTCTTTGTTTGTTCAAATCTTGTACTGTACTTAACAAATCTTGTAAGACGTAGTAGCATCTAGTACAGTTATGACTATTTTTGATGATTCCTCCACAGTTTGTTTCAGCTTGAACCTTATATCTGCAGGGTTTGGCTTGGCATCAATCCCTTGCAAATAGAACTGCAGAGTCTAAGTTGTGAGCTGATCCTTCAGTATTAGTGTTTGGTCCAGGTATTAGCAGATAGGAGTCCACGGCACTGTTGGCTGCCTTATTAACAGCAAGGTATTGAGACACTGAGACTGATCTACCTTCTGGCACTACTTAAGAGCTCCCCGGGACAGGGTAGTGGTATACTGGTGAGACAGAGTTGAGAAACTTTCATTATTGCTGGCTACACTGTACCTGTGAATAAATGGAGATATGTACTGTCCAGTGCCTTCAATCCAGCATATCTCATGAGGACAAATTAAAAACACAAAAAAATGAAAACAAATAATTGTCAGATGGCAGCACATGGTCTGTGATAAGATCTCATGCCTCTCAGACTCTTACAGTCCCTAGATAAAGTGGGCAAAAAGATGACAAGAAATCTTATCTTGAAATATTCTTGGTATTTCTTTATTTAAATTAGACTTTCAATGTTCTTTTAAAATACAGTAATGTCATTGTAATTTATTTGTACTGTTGCTCCAGTATTTCTTTTATTTAATTAATGTTACTTTCTTGGACTAAACCAGAATCAGATATGACTGCATCTTTATTGTAACATTTATTGTAACTTGTATTGCCATTTAAATGTATCAGTCTCTATTCTTTTTTACATTTTGAAAAACATATCTTTGAGCCAGCAGGACTTTACCTAAATTTAGTATATTCAGGAGAAGATGAAGTCCCAGTGGTGCAGATTTTTGATCCAGGCATCAGAACATTTACTTGAGCATGCTTAGGGGTTTTTGTAGAGAAACAACAATGGTTCAAGGGAGAACACTAGATTTGTTTATTGGTAAACTGATGGCTCAAGGGAGTATACCAGAGTTGTTTTGTTCAGGCTAGACAATAGGAACTGCTCATTCCTGGCTATGGGCGGTGTTCCTTGGAGGGAGCTCACAATGCAGTTAGGCAGCTTCACTATTTTGAATACCAAGAAAGGATTTATTACTAGAATTGGTCTGATAACTACTGAGCTGGGTGTGTGCAGGCGTGGGTTCATTATCATCTGGAGCAGAGATCCCCCATCATGCAGTGCTTCTCTGCTTTTCTGGTCTCAGAGTTCCGTGCAGTTCTTGCCTTGGAATCTCTGTTCTCCATTCTGTATGCTAATAGAGATGCCTCCCTGTCCCATCTTTGATGCAAATAAGGCTAGGGGAGTTTCCTTAATCCTGGCACCCTTGTCCTAGGGATTTAGGTGTGTCTCCTTTTCATTGCTTTTTGTAAGTCTTTCTTCTGATCGGTTTTGGTACAAGCAGAGGCTGGGGGTGGAAAGGTCTTTTAAGAGTCAGACAGGCTGGGTACTGTGCCCTTGTTCCCCAAGAATTGAGAACTGCTGGGTAACAGAATTAATTCTAATGTGTTTTTTACTAGCAGTGTTGTTTTCCAATACTTGTATATAGACACAAGAGATTACACTTTCCACAGATTTATGACTGGATTTTTTGGAAATTGCTGAATACCTAAAATTTCTCATGAAGTCTTCTGAAAATCAGGCCTTCCATTATTAACAAATAGATACAATGTTGCTGGGAAGGGACCAATGCCAAGAGAGGAGTGGCTGGCTCACTACAAAAGCAATTTTCCCTCTCTTGGTATTGGCACCTCCTCATCAATTATTGGGAGTGGACTACATCCACCCTGATTGAATGGGCCCTGTCAACACTGGTCCTTTACTTGTAAGGTAACTCCCTTCTCTTCATGGGTCAGTATATTTATGCCTGCATCTGTAATTTTCACTCCATGCATCTGAAGAAGTGGGTTTTTTACCCATGAAAGCTTATGCCCAAATAAATCTGCTAGTCTTTAAGGTGCCACCGGACTCCTCGTTATTTAAGACATTAAGGCTGAGATTTTCATTCACTGAAGGGATCTGGCCTCCCAAATCTGATTAAAATCAATGGGAATCGGGCATCCACATCATCTGCTCATTTTGGAAATGTCAGCCTGATGTATTTCTGATGGTAAAGCTGCACTGAACTGAAATTAAAAGCTGGCTTCCAGTTACTAACATTGGAGCTGGCTTAATGTCATAAATGCAGGGGCACGGATGTTACAAGGGTCTGATCCAATGTCCATTGAAGTCAGTGGGCATTGCATCAGGCACTACAAGGATAATTTAAACCTCCACTTTTCTTCATAGGCACAAAAGGGGTACTGTATGCTTCAGCACCAAGACATTTCAGCTCCAAATGACTAAAAATATCAAGTCCAATGAATTGCTGGGTCTTGTAATACAAATGCAAGGATGTGTGACCTCATTATTTATCACAAGTTTCTAACTATGCCTTAAGGATTCCATGACCTAGACAAAAAGGGGAACTCAGTACAGGGCTCTGTTCCATGCAAGTCCCCAGCATGGCAACACTCAGGAAAGAGGAGCACTGCAGATTTGCGGCGATGTGCATTCTTCCAGCCTTTCCTGCTACAGGGGTATTGCTTAAAAGCTTACAGGTGCCATTTCATCTTAGGGAGGAAGATTCTACTCCCACCTCCACACACACACACACACACACACACACACACACACACACACACACACACACACACACACACACACACACACACACACACACACACACACACAGCGTTCATCATAGCTACTTGGACGTGACCCCCATGTGAACTTTCAGACTGCTGGACTAAGCCTGAGTCTGGAGACAAGTCGGTGTGGATATAGCATCAGTTTTGGCTCTGTTCCTGAAGAAACCTGGATTTCCCTGTAACTGGTCTTCAGAGATCCAATCCTCCATTCCCTGCACACCCATGCTTCCCACTAAAGAGGGTGAGAGTTTTTGGTGTGCAACAGAGGCCACATTCTGAAGTCCTACGTAGTGTTACCTCAATCTTTACTCAAGCCTAATTCCCATGACTTGATTTGGCTGGGAAAAATAACCCATTGCTTTCGCTGTGTTGTTGCCCAGACATTCATAACATGACTAGAAGATGAGTGCCTGGGTGGTGACTGTAAGCATCTCTGGTGAATATTTATTAACATGAATCATTTCTTACTGGTAATTAGAGCTACTCAAATAATTCACTGCAACCAATTTGTCTGACTGGGATTTTTTCAGTGACTCATCAGATTCTTTCAAAATAATCAGCTTATTTTTAGCCACCTTTTGTGAGAACATGAAAACCAGTAGCCTATTTAAAACTTCCATGTCTTGGGCTTCAGTGTGTTGATATTGTTACTGCTAAGATGTTTGAAAAAGTAAGAAATCCTTCCAATAGATGAATTGCAATATGAGCGATGCTTTTAAACTCTGCCTTAAAAGGTATTATTACATGCGGTATTCGTGTAGTTGGTACCTGAAGTTCTTTAACAGGCAGGAAACAGACATGCTATGAGGAGCGTAAGCTCAAACTCCTTGATGGCAAGATAGGAGATCTTGAAATCTGTGGTTGCTGTGCTTGTGGCTACCCTGACTCAGTGTCTGAGAGCATTTTTGCATGGCAAACTCTCTTCAATTCAATAAGTCTGTGAAAACTAACTCAGGGCCAAGTTTCTAACAAGAGCTTCTAAGCTCACACCTCCCATGATCCCGCACAGGCTGGCCTGTGTTCTTTTTTCAGGGACTCTGAGTAATTTTTTCATGCTGCAATTTGATAGCTCTTCTTCTTAACCACTTTGTCTTCCTCTAGAGCATGGGCTAGGTTGTGCCTTTTTGATGCAGCCTGGAGTGGGGAGCAATGCAGAACCTCCCCGCCCCGGAAACTGCTCAAAGAGGAGTTGTGTCTCAATGAAATGCAATTGCCCTTCAAACCTCCTGGTGTGCACGGGGAGTGTGCCGGGTGCAATGTCCTCTATGTCGCACCTCCCAGCATGCCCAGATGGTTCTATGGTCAGGATTTAGGGCTGCTGAGGACATGGCCCTGTCCCTTCCCCCTCCCTGCTGGCGTGACATGCACCCTGAAACAAACGTAGCAGTCTCTCTGGTCCCCTTGTGCAATTAACCCTTTTGCAAGAGAGGGGACCACCTTGCCCCGTATTTGCACAAGGGCCCAGAGGCAGATTAAGATTTAATGGGGCCCTGGGCACAAAGAACCCCTGACACAGGTTCCCACACCCTGTTCCTCCTCTTCCACCCCAAGGCTCCGCCCTCTTGGCCTGGCCAGAAGCCGGGCCATGGTAAGAGCTGCCCAGGAAGTCCGGGCCACTGTGGGGAGCCCCAGACCCTCCGTGTGCCCTGGGGGGCAGGAACACAGGCTGGGGTCTGCTCTTGAGCACCCTGGCCCCTTGCCCAGGGCAGCTGGAGGGTTCCAGGCTCCCCGCATCTGCCTGGTCTCTCTGGGCAGCTCTTACTACAGCCTAGGGTGACCGTGTGTCCTGTCCTTTAGCTGAGACGGTCCCCGTTTTAAGCCCTGCCCCAAACATCCTGACTGTTTTGGCAAAACTGGGCATTTGTCCCGGTTGCTCATGCCAATTGATGATCAGGTGGCAGAAGCAAAAGGGGACAAATGCCCAGTTTTGCCAAAAAGGGGTTGGGGGGGTGAGTGGAGGGGCTTGGGCCAACTCCACCTGGGAGACGGGGGAGAGGGGCTTGGGTCAGCTTCACGCAGGGGAGGGAGGAGGGAATATGCTCACCCTAGAACACCTGGGCTCCGGCTTCTGACCTGGCCAGGGGCCAGAGCCTCAGGGGAAGAGAAAGAGCAGGACACCAGAGCTGCGGGGGAGAGGAGGAGCAGGGGGCAGGGCCGGGGCTCCAGCTCTCCTGCATGGGCCCCCAAATTGGTCAGGGGCCCTGGGCACGGACGCTGTGGACTTGTGTGGTAATCAGCCACTGCCAGGGCACAAACTAGCCCTATAACACCCACATTTAAAAAGAAACTGACATGAGCCGTAAAAAGAAAAGCTTAGCTGAAATGTTATTTGACACTTTAACTGGAGCAGCCGCTCTCATCACCAGCAAGGACAAGAACTTTTAACTAGGATTTTAAACTAATCATTTATGCTTCATCCAACTCATTGAGAACTGTTGGGGGTTGTAGTCAGATTTTTGACCCTTCCAGAGAGTTTCACAGATATGAAGCAAAAAACAAAAAGAAAAAAAGCCGACACGCTTTTGCAAAAAGGCTAAAGGTTTGCTGAGCGATGAAGGTCTAAGATATGAAATGTGGTAAAAATATGTCACGGAACATCATGTGAAACCCAAATGCTGTACACAAGCGGTCAGAGGCAGCTGCCTTTTTAGTACCGGAAAGAATGCATCTCTTTTGGAGGCCTCGCTACATAACAGGGCCCAGAGTGGGTCTATAACCAGAAAAGATCAAATCTATCAAATCACAAGGTCTTACCCTAACATTTTCTTGAGAAAGAGCTGGCATTTGAGTGTGCAAGGCACAGGACAGCCATGTACACACTGGCGAAGACCCTAACCCTGCAACCACTAATGCATGTGCTTAACATTACACATGTACATAAAGTTGCTCACAATCTAAATCAGTCTGTGCTTCAGCTCCCCATTTCTAAAGTGGAGATGATAATCCTTCCTGTCTCCCACCCTTTGTCTGTCTAGTTAGACTGTAACTCACTTTGGGGCAGAGAGTGTCACTTACTATGTGTTCGTACAGTGCCTAGCACACTACAGCTCAGCTCTTAGTCGCGGCCTCCATAAGCTACTGAAAGGCAAATAATAATGTTTCAGCATTTGCTGGGACAGGTCCAAAGCAAATTGTTTACATCAATTTTTCTGGGACAGTTTTGGAACCTTTTAACTTTTCTGGAAATTTTGGAGCTTTTTGACCTTCCGAAGGTGATTTGGGGCCTGTTTCTGGACCTTTGGGGAATTTTCTGAGATGCTTTTTAACCACTTTATAAATTCTTTCTGGACCTTTCTGGGATACTTTTAAGGCACTTCTTGGCCCTAACATGCTCCCACAATCAAAAGAGTAAATTAATAATGGCAATATGTACGTAATGTCTGCATCTAGAGTATAAGCCCTCTGGGACAAGTGCCTGTGTTCAGTGAGACAAACAGGACACCACTGGCTGCAACACAGATAATGACCAGTAATACTAATAGCATCTACCATTATAACTCCTGTTCACTTGTGGGGGCAGCTCAGGGTGTTGGCAAGAATCTGTACAAGCCTTAGTGATCTGATTGTCTGACAAAGCCTCTTCCCATCTTCCCCCAAAGCAGCAATTAAGGTAGGTGGGAGGCGCCTGCTGTCAGTATGGGACTTTCTGAGCAGGGGACCATGAGCCTGGATGGCTTTGACGACCTGTAGAATCCCAGGCCTAGCAAAGTTTAAGGGCATCATCTGCTACGCATTCCTTTGCTTAACTTTGGGTTGATTCTTTGGCTTTGTGAATACTTCTGGTGGCAGCAGCAGTTTAGGCTAATACTACCCACTGCAGGTAGCTTTGTTTACTGCATGATTCAAACGTTTGTAAAAGCAGCAAAGAATCCTGTGGCACCTTATAGACTAACAGTCTATTATATTATATTATATTATAGTCTGTTAGTCTATAAGGTGCCACAGGATTCTTTGCTGCTTCTACAGAACCAGACTAACACGGCTACCCCTCTGATACTAAACATTTGTAAGTAAGCATTTAAGATGCCATACTGATAGGTGCTCCATGAGCTATTGAAGTATGCCAGGTCATTTCCAATTAGCGATGCATAAAATCCTGTTTCTTTAATCCTTCCATTCAACTCAAGTCTTTCCTTGACAAGAGTTTTGGTGACTGTCGGTCCATAGCCCCTCGGGGAGTAGTACATTTATTGCAATTTAGGAGATATGTTTGCAGTGTTAACAGGAATATCTTCAGAGAAGACTGACACCTAAACAGTATATACAAATTGGCTACCACTAAGCAGACTACAGTATAAATCTAAAACAAGTATTTCTCATAATTACTCAGCTTAATGGACTCCCTGATCTCCTGAGGTTTAATTATGGACGTCATGATATACATATGTAGGGGTGGGGAATAACCCAGAATAAAAGGGGAAGTGAAAGCCAGAGCACCCGCCGTGGGACAGGGGGAAGTTGTCTCTGCCAGGTCTGTGGAGAGATGGATGACAGTCCTGCAGGTCAATTAGAAGGGGAGATTTACCAAACCCTACTGCAACAGAAGACAAGGCTTTGGGAGACCATCTCCAGTACTTCTGGAAACTCCACATACTGCATGGGGCTTTGTAAATGCACTTTCCCTTATGACTCAGCCAAGGGTCTTCCCAAGAGTTAACAGAATTATTATGTCAGTGTTTCTCTATTCAAAGAACCACATTGCCTGACTAGAAATTTCCCTCTCACATGAGGAAGTCAGTAATTGTAATAAGGCTTTGGGCTTTGTGCTGCCATGTTAGTCAATGTCAGATTTAAAAAATTTATTAAAGCTAATGTTAAAAAAAATTATATAGTACACAGGTTAAGAAAAGAGTTTCTGTACATCTGGGTATAGTGCTTAGATTATCCACAATACAAAGTTTGTTTTAAAAAGTCATAAGATACATATTGTGCATAATCAGCAATAACTAGAGTGATCAGATGTCCCATTTTTAAAGGGACAGTCCCGTTTTTGGGGACTTTTTCTTATATAGGCACCTATTACCCCTCACCCCCATCCTGTTTTTTCACAGTTGCTGTCTGGTCACCCTAGCAATAACCAAAATTAAGGTGAATAAATTTAACAATACAGTTTAGATATTAGAATCCAAATACTCGGATACATCACTCATGAAAAGTTATACAGAGAGTTGGTCATAGAAAGCAAATATAGGAATGAGTGTAGATTGTCCCTCAGTAATTGAGTATTTAGGGTAGAGTGTCCATTTGGAAAATACAATCCATGAGGAAAGTATTTCAGATACTTTCCCCACTGTGCTTCTCATCAGCACTCCAGCTCATCCTTCCTGGTATTGCTGATGTCCGAGGATGTGTTCTATGGAGATGTCCCTCAACCACCTGATGGCATCCGACACCAGGAGTTGCTGCATCAGCTGAGTGTAGCACTAGAACTTAATTCCTTCCTTTATGGAATTGCCTCTAAAACCTGCTTTTTTATCAAATATCCACATGAGGAATAACAGCATAAAAGAAATCAAATCTTATCACATCCATCTCGTGTGTGAGGACATATAAAGCAATTACAGACAACTTGACTTGAGGCTGAACCAAACTTCTGGATCCAGACACCCCTGAAGTCAGTGGAAGATTGGAGCAGAATCTGAACCTTGTGGTGGGCATCAGGAATCAGGATCACAGAAATGTAGGGCTGGAAGGGCCCTCAAGAGGTCATCTTTTCTAGCCCCCTGTGCAGAGGCATGACTAAGTATACCTAGATCATTCAAGTAGCGGGGCATTCCTGGGCCTTTTCTTTTCTGTATGCTGGTTCAGGGTCTCTCCTGAAGATACCTGGATGGCTACGATGGTCTAACGGAGCTGTAAAGTCCTGCCAAGAAAATACAAGAACGTATGTTTTTGTCTGTGGAAAGAAAGAAAAGAATCCTCGCCCTACAATGATCCCCACCCCTCAAACCTCCAGACTTTGGGAAAATTCCTGTCTGGATTCAAACAGTGTGACTCAGGTCCACCTCTCTATTGTAATTGACAATGCTGTAAAATTATCAGTAGTTATAACAGATTACCTTAACGTCTCTACATCCCAGCATTAGGCATCCAGTTCACTCACACTGATGTAACCCCCATCCCCCCTCTCCTATTCAGTGGCCCAGTGGGACGTTGTTCAAGGTAGGGGAAGCCTTCCTTGTCACTTTTTACACACCTTTGAGAAACTGGGCCTGAGGCTCCTTTATGTGCTCTGTGTTGTGTGTCAGTATGTGTTCACCTGAGACCAGACCCAGGGCTGTCCTTAGGCATACGCAGCATATGCGGCTGCGTAGGGCACCGGAAAATTTGGGGCACCCCTGGGTCCTAGTGTCCACATCCCTCCTCCCTCCCCCCCCCACCTCTTCCTATCCCTGTTCTGACCCGTTCTGCTGGCTCCCACCACAGCTGGCTGCTGCCAGGGGCGGCTCCAGGCATCAACGCTCCAAGCGTGTGCTTGGGGCGGCAAGCCGCGGGGGGGGGGGGCGCTCTGCCGGTTGCCGCTAGGGCGTGAGGCAGGCTGTCTTCGGCAGCTTGCCTGCGGAGGGTCCGCTGGTCCCGCGGCTTCGGCGGACCTCCCGCAGGCGCCTCTGGGAGGTCCGCCGAAGCCACGGGACCAGCGGACCCTCCATGCTTGGAGCAGCAAAATGTCTAGAGCCGCCCCTGGCTGCTGCAGCCTGGTAAGTCTTCTTCCAGAGGGGATCTAGTAAAAAACCTTCCAGCCTGCCAAACCTATTAGCATAACACTGAAACTGTTCAAAAGCCATTCAAGTGGTAATGAAGCCATTTCACAGGCATTTGCCAACCCCCAGGTATATGGTCAGTTTCTGAATTTACAGACAAAAACAGCTGTGCAATACTGTAATATTTACTCAGAACATGTTAGTCTATGGGACCTTAGTTTAAAATCTGCTTTAAAAATATTTCACTAGTGTGTTGCTGAAGATTATGAAATCACGTCTCTAAAAAACCCTTGCATAGATTTTTAGATGCACAATCTGAGTATTCATCTTTAGCCTTAAATGCTTGGATCTTCAGACACATAGTGTTTTAAATAAATCCTTCAAAAGACCCCCCTTATCTAAAATACACACGTGAGCCCCAGCTGCCATTAGGCATAGGGGCACCTGTTTAATAATACTGCATAGGGCCCCATAAGTCCTAAGGACGGCCCTGACCAGACCCACTCAGACAAAACACCAGGAACAGAGCTTTATTCTGTAAAGAACATAGAGCAGGATTTCAGTCCAGCAGCCTCCTCTCTGCTTGCCTGCTACATGCTCCCAGCTCAGTCAGTGCTGAGGCCTCCTGCTGGGACGGGGGCAGAGGTACATCCTGGCAGGAACCAGGAAGTTCTCCCAAGATGCCGCCGTTTGTAGTCCACAACTTGTAGTTCCCAGTTGAATTGTTGAAGCGCACGGGACCTTGGGCTACACAGCGATAACATTATATACCAGGAATGGCATCATTCCTATTATTGTCATTGTTGCTACTTTTTAATTATTATGACATAATATTATGGTCTGTGTCAAACAGACTATGGACACAGTAGAGGCTGTGGAGAGTGACGCCTCTGCCTCCATCCAGACCTCCAATACTGTGGCATGACTACAAAGGGAGCCCATAAGATCCCTGGGGTGATGTGGAAGTATGTCCTCAGGGAGTTGCCAGTTTCCCTCTGTGCCATGTACCTGTGGTCTCTTTAGCCAGCGTAAGTCAAGCACAGGTCTCTATATTATAAACTTTAAATGATATTATTAACCTGGTACAAGGAAATATAACTGTTTTAATATACAAAGCAAAAAGGCCTGGCCTAAAAGTGTTTTGAAATTGTCTAGCTGGCAGCTTTATTGTCAATTTGGCTTCCATATGCAGCTAAGGGGAAAGAAACGTAAACAACAAGATCTGATTCATGCTGCATTTTAATGCATGGACTGTCATGTTTCATGGCCACATGAGGGCACCAAACCCTAACACTTCTAGGACATGCTGGCCCTTTCAGCAGAGGAAAGAAAACGAGCGTCTCTCTTCATTTGTCTTTGTCTATCACAAATTCTCAGGCTGCATGATACTAAGGTTTAAAAAAAGGAGAGCGAGGAAATATAAAAGGCAAATCTGACCTACGCTGTGACAAGCGGGGTCTATGGGGAAAAATAAATCACAAATTTAAAAAATGAAAAACTGAGGATCTATATTTGTTTCTAAGAATTAAACCTCTAGAGTCTAGAGACGTGGCTTCAGGAAAGAGGACAATTTCAGCACCTCCAACTGACTGGGACTGAAAACACTAATGATGCTCTGAATATTTAGGTATCTGCTGAGCCATATGTAAGGTGGGGTTGTGATATTTATCAATCTAAGGCAGCGGGTCTCAATCTGTTCCAGAGAAGGAGTCCATTGTACATCAAAAAAGAATGTTGAGACCTCCTTTTTATCTAACAATAAAGAAAGGGAGGGTGGGTGCAACCTGCCTGGATCTCTTTCTGACTCCCTCTAGGTTGCAAACCCATGATCTAAGGTATTTGTGTGGAGCCAATCACCTTGGTATCTTAACACTAAATAAGTATTGAAATAACACTTCCAAAGAAAAAGTCCTGGTACACTGGCATCATTGTCTATTGCAGAGTTACCAACTCTATTAGTGCAAGTCTTGTAATATTTGGTGTTTTTATTTAAAACCCGAGTTGTTGAAATTAAGGGATTGCATGAGAGTCTAAGGGGTTAAAGTAAATTTCTAGCCCTTGCGGTTATATAGAAACCTTGGAAACTTGAGCCAAGTGCATTCTCAGAAACCAAAAGGCAAAGAAAAAGAACCTAATGTATTATTTCTGGGGGAAAAGGTCACAATTTTTAGCCATGTTCATGATTTGGGGGCCTGATTTCTGCTTTTTAACTCTTGGGATTGGTGAGGCTGCACTAACTGAGCCACCACCGCACTCATTTGCATTGTGCCTTTCACGGAAAGTTCTTCTGCATAGGATACTACACTACTGGAAAGACTGTTTTTTGAAAGCAGAACAGTGCTCTGGAATCACTGTCTTACTAAAACGCTGTGAAACCAGACGCTGGAGAGCAACAACGTGCAGCACCAAAGCAAGGGTCTAAAAGCTGGTGTTTCAGAATGACTGCATGATAAGAGAATTACTTTGTTAACCTTTCCTGACTCAGAATAACTGCATGATAAGAGATTTACTTTGTTAACCTTTCCTCTCCAGACCGGATTTGTTTCAGTCTGTTTTGTTCCTATGGATTTGCCATTCCCAAAAGACAACAGAGTTGGCTGACAAAAAGATGCAAAATATAATCAAATTGACATTCATTTCTAAACTGGCAAACTCTTTTGAAGACAATATGGTACCTATGTTACTGCAAAGTCAGGAGTACCTTATGCGCTGAAAGGCTCCACGTGTTTTAGGAGCTAGTCAGTGCTATTTAATAGTAGATTCTTAGTTGCTATAGCAACTGTCATATCCTATGGTATTTATGCTGTGCTATGGTGGAACACCTTTTTTAAGCAACACAGAGATGCCTGGCATGCACGTGTCAAGTATTTAAAAATACATGTTTAAAAAAAATACCTGTTATGAAGTGAACAGGTATGTTGTTAGAAGTTCTTTCTGATATGATGCTTTGCAACAACAGAACAAGTCCTCTCCTTACAGTAATAAACCAACTACGATGATTATCCAGGAGAGTGCTTTGGGATGTGAAAAGAAAGCCCTAAACAATCTGCAGCATTTTTATACGGTTTCTTTGCTGACAAGTACTATGTAATGCACAGATCTTCATGCTATACACCATCACCAGTAACTACCTTGTGGACTAGTTTCATCACACAGCTAGCAGGTGTATGTAATGACCTCATCAGGGTTGTTCGCAGAGACTGGACCTTCTGAACAAAAAGCACAAGCCTCTCCAACAGGAGTTAAAGGAGAAACTCTGTTACCTGACAACAATAAGAGCTTCTAGCCACTAGAGGGAGACATGATACAGGTAGTCAGCATGTGGCGTGCCATTGTAGCTAAATTTCTGAAAACTCACAGGGTGCTGCTTCTGGATGAATACCCTAAGAGGAAATAGACTTCTTGATACCTTCTTGGTAGGGCAAGCTCTTTCTCAGAAAGAAGACTGATGATATCCAGCCAGAGATCAAGACTTGTATGCTCTACTTTCAGTAAACGAAGTAGCAAAAAGATCAGTGAAACCACCTCAAAGAGGAAAGCACTGATACACTAGACCAGAAAATGCTGTTAGGAGGACTAATGGGGTTAGAAGAAGGGAGAGTATGGAACTAGTAGATTTAGGATGTGGGAATAAGAAGGGACAATATTTTGCTCAGGCAACGTAGTTTATATGTGAGAACATTTCTGCTGGAGCACGTTAGCAACATATCACTGTCCATCTGGCACACTTTCATCCAACGATGGCCCTTTTCTGTTGTCTCATCATTGGCTGGAACGCAGCTGGAGCCTTATTCCAGCTCCCTCTCTTTCCGACCCCTTTAATAGGTGAAGCAGGCAGCCTTTCAAAGCTTAGAGCTGTCATGTGCCCAGTTGAACTACTGCAATAACAGGGCCTGCTTCCTAGTGTTGAGTCTGAACTTTTGATTAGCTTAAACTTAACCCAGACTTGATGTCTCTGTCTGAAACTTTTAATCAAAGCTCTGACCTGCGAACTACTCATGACACCCTCCCTCCCCTTAAGTAGCCATCTCCCCTTTTGTCTTTTTAAATCTACATTTTAACCTGTTTTATCCTGTAGAATCTTGATTGATTATGCATGACCATTACGATCTGTTAATCACTTTGTTTACTTCTGTGTATAAATATTGATGCTCAACCCTAATAAACTTGCCACACTTACTCCGAAGCCTTTTAAGCTAAGGATAGTGTGAGCCCGTTGATCAACAAATTGGTGTCTGGTCTCTGACAGATTGTGAGCCCCATACCAACTCCGCACGAACTCGGGTGCTGGAGAGGTGAGTAAGGACTTGCTTTTTACCTAACAATTTGGGGGCTCGTCCGGGATTTCCTTCTGGTGCGGTGCCTCTGTCCAGTGGTCAGACCACTCATATACGAATTGGCAGGCGCCACGGGAGATTTCTCCCAGCCAATTCAATATTGAGGGGTCGTGTACTGGACAGCAGGATAAACGCCAGTTGGAGGGCTCCTGTCAGACACCATGGGTCAAGGGACTAGCGTGCCTCTTGAGAGTCCGCTGGGGATTGTAAATAAGTTATGGAATGAAGGGAAACTCCCAGTACAGACAGGAATGTCTAGGAGGAAGTTGTACACACTGTGTGTAAGAAATTGGACTGGGTATACCGCGGTATTGGCCGACCCGGAGATGAGGTGGCCTTCGTATGGCTCTTTTGAACAGGCTGCCTTAAGAGGAGTAAGGAGCCAGATCGAAAAAGACCATCCGGGACAGTTATGTTACTGGTTTTGTTGGGACACAGCAGCAGAGCTGTGGAAATCTTTAAAAATTATGGCAGTCAGGTATTCTCCCCAGAGTGAACCCCCTCCATGTTATTTCGATGAACGGTGTAAACCACGGCGTGTTTTAACTCGTCAGTTGGTCCCCACTGCACCTGCCCCTATTCCTCCACAGGGGGACTCTCTCCAGAGCGCAGAGGGGAATCTGCAGGACTCCAGATTGGAATCTCTGCAGAGGAATAAGGAGGAAATGAAAGGGCACACCTCGGGAGAAGTAATTACTAGGCAAAAAATCAAGCAGATGCAGCAGGATGCATACCCCTCCCCTGAGGATAGCCCAGAGGCTGCCTCCGCCAAACCTTTTATGAGTAATGAAGGTGTAAGTAGAGAAATGCCTTTACAGGTGCACGACCAACCTTTTGTGGACAATAATGGCCAGTTACAACATACTAATATTGTGGAATATAAAGGATGGCTAGAATGGGACTTGAAAGAGTGGGGACGGTTGTCAGGGTCCTTTGGGGAAAATCCCCGAAAGATCACTGAACTTTTAAAAAGATTGTTTTCAAGTCATAATCCTACTTATACGGATGTAAATCAGTTGTTGAGTAGAGTTTTGACCAGAGAGGAACGTAGTAGATTGTGGATGGCAGAAAGGACATGGGGGAATAGCGATGCGGTTAATACCACTTGGATGGATAGGCGGGATCAAGCCGCTGGCTGGAATCCCCTAGACTGGAGTCAGCAAAGGCTGACTCAGCTGCGGACAGATCAAGAGCGATTGTTAAAGAGACTCAAAGAAATGGCTCGCCGCTCGCCTAATCAGGCTACGTTCATGCAGATTCGGCAGGAATCTGATGAGCCACCTAGAAAGTTCTGGTCGAGGCTATTGGAGGGGGCCCAAATGTTCACTCAGATGGATCCTGAGAGAGAAGCAGACCACCCTACTCTTATTTCGTTTTTTGTAAATCAGTCAGTGCCCCCTGTAAGGGATTATTTCTTAAAGTTTCGCCCTGGTTGGGGAGGTGAGTCAGTCACTTCAGTGTTGGACGTAGCTGATTTTGCATAGGAGAAAAAAAGGGAAAGTAGTAAAAAGAAAGAGAAAAAGGAAGAATATAAGTTAATGGCTTTAGCTTTTCGCGGTGGTATTCGAGGCAGAAGCCGTGGCCGTGGCAGGGGATTTCAGGGTGCTCGGGGAAAAGGGTCCTGGCAACCTCAGCCACCAGGAAATTGTTTTCAGTGCGGACAGCCCGGTCACTTTAAACGTGAATGCCCCTGGGGACGCCCAAAGGGTCCGGTCGCATCCGCAGATACTTACACCAGGGACAAATACACCCCTGCACCACCAGCCCAGCCCGTTCCTCAGGCCTGGATCAACTACGGGCAACAGCAGCAGCTGCAGCAAACTCAGCCTTCTCAATGACGGAAGGCAAACAATGTAATGGTCTTATTTCCTTAATGTCTTTAGCCGGCTCCTTCCTCACTTTCTCCCCTCCCAGCAAAGAGCCTCGTCTAACCCTTTCAGTCCAAGGACTGCCTGTCTCTTTCCTCATTGATACTGGAGCTACTTTCTCTCTTTTAAATCATGCCCCCTCTCCCTGGCTATCCTCTGAGGTTAAAACTGCAACTGGGGTGGAGGGCAACCCACAGTCTCTGGGACTCACTTTACCTCTAAATGTTATTTATGCTGATAAATGTTTTTCTCACCATTTTCTTTTTTCCCCAGCTTGTCCGATCCCTTTAATGGGCCGGGATTTACTCTGTAAGCTTGAGGCTACTTTAACCTGCACTCCTGAAGGGGTAGGATTATTAATGACAGTGTTAGGAGATTCGGCCCCAACTCAGGGTAATTGGGAACCCCCCCCCCTCTCTCTCCTGACCTCACTGACTTGCCTTTAACCCTCTGGGGAATTTCTGACACTAATGTTGGCCTGCTCCTTTCGGCAGAGCCAGTAAGGATTCAAGTGAAGCCCTCCTTAGCCCCCCCGTCAGTCCCCCAATACCCCCTGTCGCTGGAAGCCCGGAAGGGCATCCGCCCCATTATCGAGGAATTCATTGCACAAAAGCTAGTCCGCCCTCAGCGCACTCCCTGTAATACCCCTATACTGCCTGTCAAAAAGCCTCCTAAAAAGGACGGAGACCCTATTCGTTGGCGCTTTGTACAGGATCTACGGGTTATTAATCAGTATGTGGTCCCTCTTCATGCAGTAGTTCCTGATCCAGCTACTATCATCAGCCAAATCCCCTGGGATGCTGAGTGGTTCACTGTTATTAACTTAAAATCAGCCTTTTTTAGCATTCCTGTGCACCCAGACTCTCAGTATCTCTTTGGTTTCACCTGGGAGGAACAAAGTTATGTCTGGCAACAACTTCCTCAAGGCTACAAAAACAGCCCCATGATTTTCAGCCAATGCCTCCGCCACGACTTGAAAGGCTTCACCAGTCCGCAGGGATCCACGTTAGTCCTATACGTAGATGACATCCTACTAGGTAACCGCGAAGAAGCCGCCCTCCGCATCGATGGTAAGGCACTTTTATTATACCTACACACCAGAGGCCACAAGGTAGACCCTAACAAGATTCAGTGGGTCTCACAGAAGGTCCGATATCTGGGCTTCCTGTTAACCCTAGAGGGGAAACAAATGGACCCAGTCCGCATAAAGACTATCCAAAACTGCCCTCTGCCAAACACCAAAAAACAACTTCGAGGTTTCTTAGGATTAATTGGCTTCTGTCACCCCTGGTTGCCGTCCTGCAGAAAGTTAAGCAAACCGCTCCACCAACTCACTGCTAACCTTGCTCCTGACCCTTTGCAGTGGTCCCCAAACACAATCCAAGCCTTTCAGTTACTCAAGGACAGTGTGGCCTCCGCCATGTCTCTCCGCCCCCCCAATTACAACAAACCCTTTCACCTTTTTGTCCACGAGAGGGGCAAAATTGCTAGTGGCGTCCTTACCCAACTGAGCGGGCCCCACCATTTCCCGCTTGCTTTTTACTCCCAGCAGATCAACCCTGTCGCTCAGGGAACCCCATCCTGCACCCGGACTCTGGCAGCAGCTGCCCTGCTGATCACAAAGGCAAAGAGCCTGACCCTGGGTCATTTTACCACGGTCTGGACCTCTCATGCCTTGTCAGCCCTTCTGCGTAGGGGCACGACCCAAGTCTTTTCGGCCCATCGTCAGCAGCAGCTAGAGGCCGAACTCCTAAAAAACACTAACCTAATTTTTAAAAGGTGTGGGACCCTTAATCCAGCTACCTTGCTTCCTGACCTGCCAGTCCTCCAGGATCAGCACGACTGTGTGAAAGTAGTTCATAGCATCTTACAGATAAGGAACAACCTGTTTGACGTGCCACTGGACAACCCTAATTGCATCCTCTTCTCGGACGAAAGCTCCTTCTATGCTAATGGCAAGCGTTTCACCGGTTATGCAGTCACCTCTGAATGGGACATTCAAAAGGCCGCCTCACTGCCAGGCAACTGGGGAGCCCAAGCCGCCGAACTCTATGCCCTGGCCCAAGCTTGCCAGTTGGCCGCTGGTAAAACCGTTACCATTTTTACTGATAGCAAGTATGCTTTTAAAGTTGTGCATTGTCACATCCACCTCTGAAAGTTTCGAGGTTTCCAGACAGCTGCCGGTAAACCCATTCAGCACCTCCCCCTCATCCACAAGCTTTTGGACGCCCTCCAAAAACCCTCGGTCCTGGCTGTAGTTCACTGCCGGGCCCATACTAAAAATAATAGCTCCGTCACCCGTGGAAATGCCCTGGCTGACGCCTCCGCCAAAACGGCTGCCGTCTTACCCTTAGCCATGCCCACGTTGGCTATTGTAACCTCCTCCTTTACTCCGCCGCACCCCGTACCAGTACCCGCTGCTGAACTACAGTCGTGGAAGAGCCTCGGAGCCACTCTGGTCAAAGGGACCTGGCTTATGCCGGATGGCCGAGCCTGCCTCCCTCGCTCCACATACCCCGTGGCAGTTCGCTGGCACCATGATAAGGGGGGTCACTACGGCACACACGCCCTTGTGAACACCATCGCTCGCTTTTGGTATGCTCCAGGCATTCAACCCTACTGCCTGTCAATAGTAAAAGCATGCAGCACATGTCAGCGTAATGGACCTGCTCCGCCCCTTAGCAAAATTAAGGGTGAAAGACCTCCGCCTGCTGCTCCATTTCAACATCTTCAAATTGACTTTGCAGATATGCCAAAGGCTTTTGGGAAAAAGCACCTCCTTGTTTTGGTTTGCCCTCTGACTTCATGGGTCGAAGCTTTTCCTACTGCTAATTGTACTGCTGCCATAGTGGCAAAGATTCTCCTTAGAGACATTGTACCCCGTTTTGGCATCCCTCTCGTGCTTGCCTCAGATCGCGGACCCCACTTTACTGGTAATGTCCTTGGCCATTTAGAACAAGGACTGGGCATTTCACACTCCTTTCATACACCCTACCACCCGCAGTCTAGCGGGAAAGTTGAGCGTATAAATAGGAAGCTTAAGCTCACATTGGCTAAATTCTGTCAGGAAACAGGGTTAAAGTGGCCTCAGGTACTTCCCTTGGTCCTGTTTCACCTTCGTACTCGCCCAACCCGCGTATTGGAATTCTCCCCCTTTGAACTGCTCTATGGACACCCCCCTTTCAAAGGCGGGGCGCTACCACATGCTGATGTTTCACTATTGGGAGGGGATCATATGACCGCGTGCCAGTTTCTCTCCCTACAGGCTCGCCTCCGTACCCTTTGGAAAGCCTCGCAGTTTTCCCAGACCGTGCCACTAGAAGAACAGATCCACCCGTTCCAACCAGGGGACTTCGTCTGGGCCAAAAAGTTCGTTCGTGGCGACACCCTCCAGCCGAGGTTTACTGGACCCCACCAGGTTCTTTTAACAACCCAGACTGCAGTGTTCCTGGAAGGACGCAAATCCTGGATCCACCACTCCCACGTCAAGCCAGCCGTAGTGAACCACAGTGACGGACCAGCAGCTCTTGCCACCACTGAGGACACTGCCTCTGACCAGTGGACCAGCTTACCTCTTTCAGACATCAGACTTAAATTAACTCGAAAAAAATGAGAGGACCTTTTATTCTGACAACTGTATGTTTTTTATTATGCCTTTTTAGTTTATTTTCTGCTTATAAAGATAATGCTTTTATTAAATATTCCCACGAGGTTAAAACTCGTATTTTAGGAAATAGAAGTAATTGCTGGGTATGTACTCAATTTCCAGTAAATGCAGAACAGGAACTCCCCTTCACACCCATTCCCCTGACCACTGCTAATATGACTTGGATGCCACCGGCTAGAGTAAAAGATCCAGTCCAACACAATCTTACATGGAACAAAACAGGAGTGCCAATTAACAGATATCTCAGGGTAACCAATCAGACAGGATCACTGTGTTTTGTTAAAGAAAAGGGGTCAACTTTTGTGGGAACAAGTAAATGCAACATGTATTTTAATGGCACCGCCTTTAGTAAAAATCTTGGCTTCAAGCCTTGCGCATCCCACTTATCCCATATGTGGATCCCTCACCCCGATACAACTTTTTCAGGGGTGGGCAAGCCTTCAGAGTCAGCTTTTAAAAAGCCCTGCTCAGATCACAAGGGTGTCCAACTAATTGTTAAGAAATATACAATTGCCTTCTACAACTGCTCAAGCAGTACTACACTGCACTTTAAAAACACCACTACCAAATTGTGCCTCTGCGGTTCGCACAACGACCCCTCTGCGTTACCAGGGGAACAGTGGTCCAACGGGTGGTGGGTTACCTCCTACTTTAAAAAATGGAATACCCGAAACGCAATGTATGAAACATACTGGGTGTGCGGGCCCAAAGCTTATTACTTTCTCTCCCCTGATTGGGCAGGGTCATGTTATTTAGCGTGGCTCTCACCACCTTCTCGCATCTCCCTCACACCCCCCCATTTTCCCCACGTTCGTAACATCCGTGAAACCTTCAGAAATATTAATATCCGTAATGGTTTGTCGTGGCAGCGGTGGGCTGGTCTCATTAGCTTGAGGGGTGGTGTCATCCGTCTACAGGGACTACTAAAATCTTTAACCAATAAAACTGCGACCCTATTTAAAAATCAGGCCGGGGAAATGTCCCAACTGCGCCAGTTAGCTTTGCAAAACCGAATGGCTTTAGACATAATGTTAGCAGCCCAAGGAAAAACTTGCGCCCTCATAAATGAAAAATGCTGTGTTTTTGTAAATGACACCTACCCTGACACTTTTCAACGTACCAAACATCTAAGGGAAATGGCTAAGAACTACTCCTCTGGCCAGCCACCTTATGATTGGTGGGGAGCCTTATGGAATTGGCTGCCTGGATTTGGGTGGGTTAAAAAACTCTTGGTGGGTATTGTTGGGGCCATAGTAATTCTTATAATACTGTGTTGCTGTATTCAGTGTGTCCCCTCCCTCATAGACTCATGTGGGTCAGTTTATTCTTTTCCTACTTCAGCCAAAGGCCGTACTCTCTTCGAGTTGGCCCAGGCTGAAATTGCCAAGCGGCCCTTGGCTCCTTAAAATGGGGTGTAGCTTTTGGTAAATAGTTATCCCAAAGCTACAAATGGAGGAATGTTGAGTCTGAACTTTTGATAAGCTTAAACTTAACCCAGACTTGATGTCTCTGTCTGAAACTTTTAATCAAAGCTCTGACCTGCGAACTACTCATGACACTCCCCCTCCCCTTAAGTAGCCATCTCCCCTTTTGTCTTTTTAAATCTACATTTTAACCTGTTTTATCCTGTAGAATCTTGATTGATTATGCATGACCATTATGATCTGTTAATCACTTTGTTTACTTCTGTGTATAAATATTGATGCTCACCCCTAATAAACTTGCCACACTTACTCCGAAGCCTTTTAAGCTAAGGATAGTGTGAGCCCGTTGATCAACAAATTGGTGTCTGGTCTCTGACAGATTGTGAGCCCCATACCAACTCCGCACGAACGGGTGCTGGAGAGGTGAGTAAGGACTTGCTTTTTACCTAACACTAGGGAATGGTCATATTTAACTAGTCTTTCTTCTGGTTCTGGATTCTTTAGCTTGAGCCCTGCCCTAGGAAGGTGAGAGTCTGCAGAAGTTCTTCTGAATTGTTCTCCCATATTGACAAAGACTACTGGCTATTTTTAGGGCAATCCATCCTACCTATATGAGGTTTAAAGAACACAACATACTTCCTACTAGACACCCTCCTGATCTGCTGCTGTGCCAAGTTAAACAAAAGAGGCATGATCAGCTTCCCTAGATGAAAAATAAACCCTAAATGCATCAGTCAAGCTGTGTAACTGACAGATCAAGGATACTGGACTAAATGGGCTACTAGTCTGATCTGGAGTGGCAGTTTCTCTGTAACCACTAACCCCCACATTCACAGGTAAGGCTAAGTACAGCTGCAGAGTACAGTAGTTTGACGGAGAGTTCTTTAATGCAGTTGTAGGCAGGGGTGGTTTGATCAATCACGCAGTGGTATTGTCTAAAACCATTAGTTTCTTCAAAACTTAAGCTTTCTTGTTTTTTTTTAAGTTGGTTTCTAGCCCCTATGGATGCAAACAAAACCCTTCCTGCTTTGAGCAGGGGGTTGGACTAGATGACCTCCTGAGATCTCTTCCAACCCTAATCTTCTATGATTCTATTCCAAATGTGGCCTGCTAAGGTGCTGGCCCTGATCCTGCAAACACACCTGTGCTTAATTTTAAGTGTGTGAATATATCCACTGACTTCACCCAGCAACAAGAGTGAGAAAAAAAATCCAGTGACACTACTCATGAGCTTAAAGTTAAGTATATGTGTAAGTGTTTGCAAGATTGGGGCCTTACTGAGTCTGCAAACTGAAACAGTAGCCCTAAGAGGGGTGAGTTGCTTCCATTTATCTCAATGGGGTACTAATTCTGTCTCCTCTAAGGCCCCAGTCTGCAAACACTTAAGAAGGTGCATAACTTTGTTCACCGGAGTAGTACCATTGATTTAAGTATGCATGTAACTGTAGTGACATGAGTAAAGCTGTTAAGTGTTTGCAGGCCTGGGGCCTATATCTGGAGGCTGGTGACAGTAAATGAAGTACAGGAGTGCTTGTGGCACCTTAGAGACTAACAAATTTATTTGCGCATAAGCTTTCGTGGGCTACAACCCACTGCGTTGGATGCATGTAGTGGAAAATACAGTAGGAAAAAATATATATACACAGAGACCATGAAACAATGGGTGTTACCATACACCCTATAAGGAGAGTGATCAGTTAAGGTGAGCTATTATCAGCAGGAGAGAAAAAGAACTGTTTGTAGTGGTAATGAAAATGGCCCATTTCCAGCAATTGACAAGGAGATGTGAGGAACTGTGTGTGTGTGTGTTGGGGGGGGTGGTGAAATAGTTTTACTTTGTGTAATGGCCCATCCACTCCCAGTCTAATTTGATGGTGTCCAATTTGCAAATTAATTCCAATTCAGCAGTCTCTCCTTGGAGTCTGTTTTTGAAGTTTTTTTGTTGTAATATTGCGACTTTTAGGTCTGTAATTGAGCGGCCAGGGAGACTGACGTGTTCTCCGACTGGTTTTTTAATGTTATAATTCTTGACGTCTGATTTGTGTCCATTTATTCTTTTACGTAGAAACTGTCTGGTTTGGCCAATGTACATGGCAGAGGGGCATTGCTGGCACATGATGGCATATATCACATAGGTAGATGTGCAGGTGAACAAGCCCCTGATGGCGTGGCTGATGTGTTTAGGTTCTATGGTGGTGTCCCCTGAATAGATATATGGACAGAGTTGGCAACGGGCTTTGTTGCAAGGATAGGTTCCTGGGTTAGTGTTTGCCAACTACTGTATTTTCCACTACATGCATCTGATGAAGTGGGCTGTAGCCCACGAAAGCTTATGCTCAAATAAATTTGTTCGTTTCTAAGGTGCCACAAGTACTCCTGTTCTTTTTGCGGATACAGACTAACACGGCTGCTACTCTGAAACCAGTAAATGAAGTGTCAGCATTACCTATTTAACTGTTTCACGTCAGCAGAAACTTTTTGCTGTTGTAGTGGGTGCCACAGTTCAGGGCAACTGTGCATCTGTATTGCTCCCTCATGTGCACACACACTCTAGGCTCCAGGCTTCTCACTGTCACCTCTCAGATGGAGATCCGTGTTGCTCTCCCACCCCCCGAGCAGGATTTTTGCAAGCTGCACAGTTTCCTGCCTGCACTGTGTTATTCCCAGCAACCCAGACTACCTTAACAGGCCAGCATCTGTGCTTTGCTCTCTCTTTAGAAGCTATAAAGAGTGTAATTACCCACAGTTGTAAGTTACCCCGCAGTGCCTTCTAAGCACA
The DNA here is from genome assembly GCF_020497125.1 of Mauremys mutica. NCBI lineage: Eukaryota > Metazoa > Chordata > Testudines > Geoemydidae > Mauremys > Mauremys mutica. The sequence continues at coordinate 17,857,882 of NC_059075.1, forward strand.
TTTATTCTTAAGGTGAAATCATTACAAAGAAAACATATAAAATCAATAAAATTTCCCATATGCATGCTACAAGCCTGCGAGAGCTCACTCATCAGTCTTATGGGGCCTTAGTAGGCCAAGGCCTTCCAAACCTTCCCAGGAAGAATTTGGGACCCTCTTTGGACAGAAGGTTTAAACTCCAGTTTAAATTGTCCTTTCTTTCAGAAGGGGTAGCTGTGTTAGGCTGTATCCACAAAAACACTGAGGAGTCCGGTGGCACCTTAAAGACTAACAGATTTATTTGGGGATAAGCTTTCATGGGTAAAAAAAAACCCACTTCTTTTTACCCATGAACGCTTATGCCCAAATAAATCTGTTACTCTTTAAGGTGCCACTGGACTCCTCATTGTTTTTGTCCTTTCTTTGTTAGTCTCTGGCGAATCCAGTTTGAATCAGTATATGCGAGTCTTTCCAGGTGGTGGTACCTCTCTGGAGGTGTTACAACCTGAGTGAATTTGCCTAATCACCTCCCACTGTTCGTAGTTCCTGGAGGACTGTTGTCACCCTCCCCCATGCAACTGCATACAATCCCTGGCCCACAATTATACATACACTTAATACAGTAAAATCTCCCAAAGGTATTGCAGGAAATTGCCATATCTGTCACAGTCAGAACTTAAGCTTATACATTTTTCTTTTTATTCATTATTATTTGTGTTGCAGTAGCGGTCAGGGGTTCCATTCAGGATCAGAGACCCATGGTGCTAGGCTAATATTTCTCAACCTTTTCAGGTTGGCGACTCCTTATTTAAGGTAAAAAATGTTCACAATGCCCTTACAGCTACTGTAAGAGTAAAAAGGTATCGGTGATAACAAAGCAAAGTTTAATCATTTCTTTGTGAGTGTGTTTCCAGAGGTTGACAAAAAATACTTGACCTTCAAGGGTAAGGGTGGGCAGGGAGAGGGGGAGAGAGATTTTTTTTGCTTTGCATTATAATAAAATTTTCAAAGCATCTCAACCCCCTCAACTGACTTTTGTGACACCCCCTCCTGGGGTCATATCTAGAGTGGCCATATTTTCCAAAAGGAAAATGGGACACCATGCTGGCTTGGCCTGAGCCCTCTCCCCTCCCTCGGTGTGAGACGGGGGTCGCTGGAACCCTCCCTGACCCTCCCCCGCCCCCATGGCTGGGGTCGCTGGAACCCTGCCTGCACCCTTGCAAGGAGCTGACATCACTGCTTGCCCCCCGTATATTCCTCCATACCACACCACACTTTTTTGACAAAAGTGAGTATTTGTCCCGTTTGCTCTTGCCAACTGATCAAGTCAGCAAGAGCAAACAGGACAAATGCCTAGTTTGGCCCAAAAAGTCGGGATGGCCGGGACAGGGCTTAAAAAAGCAACTGTCCCAGCAACTGTCCCAGCTGATCCAGCTCCCAGCTCGGTTAGCCCCTAATGCCAGGGATGGCGAGTTGAATGGGCCCGTGGTGCCTTGGCTCTAGCAATATTCAGGGCCCGGCACCACCAATGTTTGGGGGCGGGTCTCTCCCCTGACCCCACCTGCCACCCCTGCGCACCTCCCCTGAGTGTCCCCCAGCCCTCACTTGCAGCCCCTGCATCCCTGCCTCTCCCCTGCAGCTCTGCGCTGCCTCTGCTCTGCTGGCTCCCAGCATCAACTGCCACCGCAGGGTCCTAGTGCCCCCCATTCTGTAATGGCAGGGCAGGCTGCCCTGACCCTGCCCTTCTGCCTCAGACCCTTCCCTTTTCCAACAGGACCCTCCACCAGCACAGGGGCCCCACCTGCCCGCAGTCACCACTCCCCAAACTCCTCATCCCCAGCCCTGCCCCACTCCAGAGCTCGCACCCCCAGCCAGAGCCCTCACCGCCAGCACCCCTACCTTCTGCCCTAGCCCTGAGCCCCTCCCACACCCCAAACCCCTCATCCCACCCCAGCCAGAGCCCTCATCCCCCTGCACCCTAACTCTCTGCCCTAGCCCTGAGCCCCCTCCTGCATCATGCACCCCTCATCCCCAACCAGAGCCCTCATCCCCCGCACCCCTACCCTCTGCCCTAGCCCTGAGCAGGGCCGGCTCCAGACCCCAGCGCGCCAAGCAGGCACGTGGGGCGGCATTGTCATGGCAGGGCGGCATTTGGCTCCGGCGGACCTTCCGCAGTCATGTCTGCGGCGGGTCCCCTCTTCCCGCGGCTCCACTTGAGCTCCCGCAGGCATGACTGCGGCGGCTGCGCTGGTCCCGCGGCTACGACGGAGCTCCCGCAGGTATGCCTGCGGATGCTCCACCGGAGCCGGGACCAGCGCACCCGCCGCAGACACTTCTGCTCCGACCGCGGGACCGGGGAAGGGCGGCGAGCGCGCCGCCCTGCTTGGGGCGGTGTAATTTCTAGAGCCGCCCCTGGCCCTGAGCCCCTCCCACACCCCAAACTCCTCATCCCCAGCCCCAGCCAGAGCCCTCATCCCCCCGCACCCTAACCTTCTGCCCTAGCCCTGAGCCCCCTCCTGCATCATGCACCCCTCATCCCCAGCCAGAGCCCTCATCCCCCGCACCCCTACCTTCTGCCCCATCCCTGAGCCCCCTCCTGCATCATGCATCCCTCATCCTCAGCCAGAGCCCTCATCCCCCGCACCCCTACCTTCTGCCCCAGCCCTGAGCCCCCTCCTGCATCATGCATCCCTCATCCCTGGCCCCACCTCACAGCCCTCACCCCACTCCCCAACCCTCTGCCCAGGGGCGGCTCCAGGCCCCAGCACGCCAAGCGCGTGCCTGGGGTGGCAAGCCACGGGGGGCGCTCTGCCAGTCGTCGTGAGGGCGGCAGGCAGGCTGCCTTCGGCGGCATGCCTGCGGAGGGTCTGCTGGTCCCGCGACTTCGGCGGACCTCCTGCAGGCTGCCGCCGAATTTGCGGGACTGGGGACCTCCTGCAGGCAAGTCGCCGAAGGCAGCCTGCCTGCCGTGCTTGGGGCAGCAAAATACTTACAGCCGCCCCTGTCTCTGCCCTAGTCCTCCTGAGCCCCCTCCCAACCCTAAACCCCTCATCCCCAGCCCCACCCCACAGCCCTCACCCCTGTACCCTAACCCTAGCCCTGAGCCCTTCCCACACCCCAAACCCCTCATCCCCAGCCCCACCCCAGAGCCCTCACATCTTTACATTATTTAAAAAAATATATATTGGCTTACAAGGCGGGGGGGGAGGGGCGGGACTTGGACCTGTTCTGGGTACCACCAAAAATTATACAAACCTGCCGCCCCTGCCTAATGCTCAGCCCAGCAGGGGCTCACGCAATCCGGTAGGGAGGTGGCAGACAGGCTGTAGCTTTCAGCAGCGCTCATTAGCATCTGTGTCCCTGGCAGGTCACGCAACCCAGCACAGCCTAGCACAGAGCAAGGAGGTGGGGCTGCATTTCACAGTGCTGAGGGAGCCTGCTAATGTGAAAGTTCTGTATAGGAAGCTAGCAGTCTAGCGTTTTATGTTCTTTCCAACACAAGAGAGTTTGGTTCAGTGTGGTGGGTGGAAAGGGTAAAGGTGACACAACCTTGTTGTACTGGTTATTGCTTTATTTTTAGCTTTGTGATGGTTTGTTTTCTAGTAAATCTCTTGGGTTACATTGTTTTGTATAGGTTTATCCAGGTCATATCATTGTGATTTGCTAGGTTTTATTTCTCATGTATAAAGGAAACACAAGGATTGTTTCATTTTTTTCCTAAAAATATCAAGTCTTGTCATGCCTTGACTACAGATCTGGTCATGGGAGCTTCCTCGGACCTTAACTGAAGAGATAGAAGGTTGAATCTTTCACAGTTTTTCTCCCTGGCCTTATGTCAGTTTGCATTGACAAAATAAGAGTTTTAAACAGTAAAACTCCTTCCCTGCTCAGTCTCCTGTTATATCAGAATCTAACTAGGTTCCTCATTTTGCTGGAGAATTTTTTGAAAGTTAGGAGCTATTGAGACCTGATATTTCTAACTTCAAGGAAAAAATAATTTTGAGGGAGAAAAACCTTAAGTCCCTTTATATACGCGTTTATGCCCTTTGTTTGTTAACACTTTTTTTCTTTGCACTTAACTGTCTTGGTCCTGCAAAGAACCACACCTATTGAACCCAGTAACAGGGCTCTGTGCTAGCACAAGGATAGCCCTTTTGGGGCTTACTGCAGGATCAGGCCTAAGTTCTTTGCAACTAGGCCAGAAGGAATTAGTGTCTGTCTGTCTGAACATGTGGCAGTTTTCCCTCTGTGATATCACTTGCTTTTCTTTTAGGGTTTTGCCTGGGAATTCTGCACCATGCTGTGGTAAGAGCAGTGCAGGTTAGACCCAAGAATAAAAAAGATATTACAATTTTTAGCCTAACCCTGTTCCCAACTTCTGGCTAATTTTACTCTGCGCAGACCATTATTACTTGTTTTCAACCTTCCCTATACCTAATCTCCAACTTCTGTCTTATTTCTTGCTCCTCCTACAGCCCATCCTACTCCTCCTCTCCGTTTTCAGAGTTTAATTTTTTGTCCTACATTCTCCTCCCCGCATCTTCCCTCAAGGCTGCAGATCCTCTTTCTACCAGCTGAGGGCCAGAAACAGCAGAGCAGCTTTCAGTTGTGAACTAGACCTGACTTGCCCTTCCTTTCTGGTCAATTGAGAGCCAACCAGCGGGTAGGGAGCTGGGGAAAGCTTACAGCAGCTAAGGGTTAGGAACAAAGTGTTTACAGAGGGCAACAACATCAAGACTGAATCAGTATTGCCAACTCCAAGTGTTCAAAAATGAGATTTTAAAAATCTTTTTATTTGCCTCTTGAGAGCTTTGCATTTTCAAGCCTGTCTCCACAACTATGAGAGTTGCAAACTTACAGTAATTTAAAAAAATTTAAAGCAGAGATTTTCACATAATCAGGTGCTGAGTCTAGGTGCTGAGGCTATATTGCTGAGGCTATATTGCATGACTCTTCTCGAATTGTGAGATTTGGTGGCACTATGAGATTAGATAGATTGGCCAGAGAAAAATAATTAGGTGTGTGAAAATGTTTGAGTCTTAAGAGAAGAATGAAGACCATGTGCAATGGGGATAGGGATTTGAGATATGTTCATCTTAGAAAGGAGATTACTAAAGGGGAAGATGAGAGGTCTATAAAATCATGAATGGTATGGAGAAAATGAACAGGGAAATATTATTTTCCCTTCACATACAACAAGAAGTAGGGGTCACCTGATAAAATTCATAGGCAGCAGGTTTAAAACAAACATTAGGAAGTACTTTTTCACACAACGTTCAGTCAACTTGTGGAACTCGTTGCCAGAGGATGTTGTGAAGGCCAAAAGTATAAATGGGCTTAAAAAAGAATTAGATAAGTTCAGGGGTAGGTAACCTATGACACGTGTGCCAAAGGCAGCACGCGAGCTGATTTTCAGTGGCACTCACACTGCCTGGGTCCAGGCCACCGGTCTGGGGGGCGCGGGGGGCTCTGTATTTTAATTTAATTTTAAATGAAGCTTCTTAAACATTTTAAAAACCTTATTTACTTCACCTACAACAATAGTTTAGTTCTATATTATAGACTTATAGAAAGAGACCTTCTAAAAATGTTAAAATGTATTACTGGCATGCGAAACCTTAAATGAGAGTGAATAAATGAAGACTCGGCACACCGCTTCTGAAAGGTTGCCAACCGTTGGATAAGTTCCTGGAGGATAGGTCCATTAATGGCTATTAGCCAAGATCATCAGGGCTGTAACCCTCATGCTTTGGATATTCCTAAACCAGTGTTTTTCAAACCGTGGGTCGCAGCATGTAGGGCGCTGGGTCACCTTGCTCTAGTCAGCACTGCCAATGGGGACGTTTAAAGTCCCATTGGCGGTGCTGCCCAGCTAAGGCAGGCTCATGCCTACCTTTTTCGACACCGTGCTCTGCCTGGGAAGCAGCCAGCAGCGGGTCCGGCTTCTAGGCAGGTGGGCCACAGGGCTCTGTGCACTGCCCCCGCCCTGAGTACCAGCTCTGCACTCCCATTGGCTGGCAACCGGCCAATGAGAATGGGGGTGGGGGGCGTCCCTGCAGGCAAGAGTCGCACCTCCGCCTAGGAGCCAGACCTGCTGCTGGCTGCTTCCAGGGTGCGGCATGGTCCGCGGTGCACCCCAGCTGCACTGCTGACCAGGAGCTGCCAGAGGTAAGTCTGTGCCCCAATCCCCAGCCCTGAGTCCCCCCCCAAACCTGGAGCCCCTCCTGCACCCAAACCCCTCATCCCTGGCACCACTCGAGGCTGCACCTCCAATCCTGAACCCTGCCCCCCTTCTGCACTCCTGCCCCAGCCCGGAGCCCCCTCTCACACCCTGAACCCCTCATTCCCAGCACCACCCCACAGCCCTTAACCCCGCACCCCAACCCTCTGTCCCAGCCCTGAGCCCCCTCCTACACTCCAAACCCCTCATCCCCAGCACCGTTGGGTCACAGGCATCAACAGTTTTCTTCAACTGGGTCCCCAGGAAAAAAGTTTGAAAACCACTGCCCTAAACCACCAACTGCTAGAAGCTGAGATTGGACGACAGGGCAGGGATCGCTCAATAATTGCCCTGCTCTGTTCATTCCCTCTGAAGCAGCTGGCAGTGGCCACTGCCAGAAGAGGAGGATACTGAGCTAGCTGGACCATTGTCTGACCCAGTAGGACTGTTTGTACGTTCCCTTGCGGTTCCGGCCATAGGTGCTGGAGGTGTTGCTGTGTAACAGAAGGGCCAGGCAAGGCATTTGTGAGCTGGCCAGACGCGCTAGGAGGAGGAGGAGCCCCAGCAGGGGTGAAAGCACTAAGCTGAGGGCACACTGTGCCCAGCTATGATGTGCCTGGTGAGCCCCGGGCAGCAAAAGGGCAGGTGCCCTGATGAGGTGGGGGCTCCTCTGCCACCACCTCCTGGTGGGCACGTGGCGGGAAGGGGGGATTACAGGGCTGCTCTCAGCCAGGCCCCACTTCTGCTGGCATTGGAGTCAATGGCCAGGAGCCCAGGCAGGCCCGCCTAGCTCATTGGCAGATATTTGAACACTAGACTCCACCTCGTCCTTTCCCTCAGCCAGTTACAGCTAAGGGGCGGGTCTGAGCTCCATGGTAACCCCTCAGCCAGTCGCACGTTAAGGGGCGGGTGGGGCTGAGCACCATGGTAACCCATCACCCAATGGAAGGCTGGATCCCATGTGGGCGGTGCTACACGCTCAGGAGACAGCCAATGACGGTCAGCGGTTGGCTGTGGGCGGGGCTTCATGGTGGAGGCATTCCCCAATGGCAGGCCTGGTAAGGGGGGCGGGCGGCCGTTTCTTTGTGGGCTTTGACAATAAAATGGCGGGTGGGGGGAAGGCGGGGTTGGCTAGTGTGCTTGGCCCCGCCCCCTCTCTCAGGCGCGGAGCGGTCGGTGAGGCGGGAGCCGGGCTCGGGTCGGGGAGGAGCGGGAGGCGACGAGGCGGTGAGTGGGCTCGGGCTCAGCGCTCGGCGGGCCCGGGATTAGCCGCCAGCCGGGTTTGTCGTTGCCCCGCGGGCAGAGAAATGAGGCGCCGGGTCTGGAGGCGGGTAGGCGGGGGAGAGCCCGGGGTGGAGAGCGGATTCAAAATGGCGGCGGATCCCCCTCCCCGGGGTCCCAGGGCAGAGAGGGGCGACGAGCCGCAGTTGCCGCCGCCCAGGGTCTCCTCGGAGCGGGGTAGGTCGCTTTGCGGCAGGGAAGGCGCCCCCCGAGTACTCCGCAGCCTCCGCTCACTGCTTCCCTTTCGACCCCCCCCCCCTCGTCTCAGTGCCCCCCTCGCGCGTGCTGCCCCGCAGGTCCAGTGCACTGGCCGGGACCCACCTTCACCCAGGCCAGCAGCTCCCCACACGCCTCCTGCGCCCCCCCCCCCCCGTTCTTAATCCCCGCCGCAGCCCTTTGCTCCTCCCCCACCTCCTTACTCCGGGGCGGTGTTTTCCCCTCACATCCTCTGCCATCACCAGCACATACTCTGCTTCTGGGAGAGTGACTCCTGCCACCCCGCGGGGCCTGCCCTTTTAGGGGGGTGGGCCACTGCCCTGCCACTGTGGGAGGACACCTTTGTAATCCCGGGGGGATAACCCCCCACCCACACAGCCATATGCATCTCTGCACTTTTCTGGCCCTATCACCACCACATGCACCTTTTTACTCTGTCCGCTACATCCTCTGTATGTTAGGGGGAAGGCTAAACTATCCTTTTGTCCCATTGGCTCATTACCATTATGTACATCCCTGTACTCCCATATCCATCACACACAACTCTATATTGTTAGGGGGTAAGTGACCTGGCACTGTCCCCACCAGGCTCCTAAGGGTTGCCTTTTCCCACAACCACCGATGCTCTACTTGGGTATTGTGTCTCGGAAATGGTGTTTGTGCAGTCATTTCTAATTTAGCAAAATCTGGACCTAAATTCTGTGGTAAAGTCACTGTGTTTCTACAACAAATTGGAAGCTCTGTGCCAGATTCAAGTAAATTTAAAACTTAATTATTTTAATGAATTCAACACAATAATACTATTCCTTGAACTACTTTTTATATTCAATCCAATATATTTTATGCTATTCAAATTTTCAGATGTCCATCTGCTGCAGATTTTTGTTTTGACACATCTGTATTGTAGGAGCTGTCGAAGATTAACCGCAAAATCGAGGGACTCTTGCAGCTTTTGGCAAACAGGAAAACAGAACAGTTTGGGCTTTTGGCACTCGTGTAGTAGAGTGCTAGGGAAAGGATGTAACTTTTCTTCCCCTTTTTAGACAAGATTCAAGTTTACTTGAAATTGTTGGGGGCAGGGTACTTGAACTTTTAGCTTCCAAACAGACAACAGTCTTGATGTCATCTGTCACTGAGTCCAACAGCTCAGTGTGGACCAAGCACACTTATTGAATTGCTCTGATAGAGTGATCAGCAGAGAAACAAGTGTTTACAATTAAATTTATTAGCCCTGGTCTACACTACATAGTTAGGTCGACATAAGGCAGCTTATGTCTACTGAACTGTGTCCATATACACACTACAGCCTTGCTCCCAATGATGTAAGTGTACTACCACACTGAATATAACTCCCACTCCACGAGAGGCAGAGGGCTTGTGTCTGTGTAGTTAAGATGACATATAGACACTGAATTACCTATATCAGCTGTTGGTGTCCACTCCAAACTGGGCTGCCACCCAAGCTCCTGGCTTGGGCTGCTGCCCAGGCTTCTGCCCCCCCCCCCTTGCTTCCAGCAGGAAGCCTGGCTGCCCCCACCTGGACTCTTGGTTCCCTGTCAGGAGCATAGTAGCCAACCAGACTTGAAGCTCAGATCTCCACATCAGAGATCAGAAGCCCCAGGCAGTTTTCTTCCCTCCTGTCTTCTCCCTTCCCCCCCCCAGCTGGGGAGTGGCAAAGCAAGAAGCCCTGGGTTATCTGGTGCTCAGCCCCCCACACTGCCCCTCTTTAGTCAGTGGAAGCACTCCAGGTGAGGGGAGACACCACCGACTGAAGGAGTGTGGTAGTATAAATTGACTTAACCTAGCTTGATTTAAGATTGTAATGTAGATATGTCCTTAGTTTTTAGAGTTAGCACCCTTTTGCGATGAATGGCCAGTTAATAACTACTATGGGTTCTCTGCAGGTGCAGGAAAAACAGCAAGATGTGTATATTGCACGCTTTTTAAAAAAAAAAAATCAGAAGGGCTAAAAACTCAAGTTTTTAAATTAAATTTTAGATTCTGGGGCACAATTGTGTGTCAGTGGGTGGAATCTGCAGTAGGCTTTGTTACCATATAACTATGAAAAATAGGACTCTACTTAATAAGAGAATGCAAAGAGAACCTATTTGTTCTCGTGAGCAAAAATCACATGCAACAGGTCATGCGTACTGTTTTCTTGTGTTGGGTACCTGTTCCTTTCCCAGTGTGTATTACTGAAGTTCCAGTTTGACTGGGCTGAAACCGTCTCTATAGTATCACTTTGTCCTTTAGTTTCTGGACCTGATAATGAATCCTCCCCTCAGTCCTTTTATCGAAAGCTCATGTTCTCTTCAGCAGGCATTCCCATTTCATTCAGTTGTTTTGACAGGTGATAGTGACTGTCTTCTGAAGTAAGGCTTTATTTTCTAGAATGCTCAAATATCTATATAGTAATAGAAAACACTCCTATCTTGGTTACTTATTCTCAAATCTGCAGCATCTTTTAATGTTGCTTGATCTTTACTAGAATGTCTTGATTTTAAGAGGGTTCAGTCAGATTCAGGATGCAGATGGCTACCATGTAGTCCAGATGCATTCTGTAACAGATTGTCCTTAGGGTGTACAACTGGTAAAAAGTAGCATTATTGGGGAAATGCCTTGCCCCCCCCCTTTTTATTTAACTGAGCTGGGGTCACTGAATTCTTATTTATGACAGATGTTTCTAGAAGAAAACTTGGGTTATTTTTGTACTTTACCCTTGAAGCTTTCAGAATTTCAAATGAATTAGCTATTTTTTTCCTGATCCAGTAACTCTAGTGCAGAGCACATTCATAGTCAATATGTTAAGAGGTCTATCAAACTTTATTTAGCCCCAAATTTGTTTTGCAAGTCTACTTGCTTTTATGAACAAAACATATTTCTCCTACACTATATGCTAGCAAATCTATCCCCTTGCAAGGCAAATTTTAGTCAAAGTTCTCATGGCTGCTGCTATAGGAAAACTCACCTCCTTATTTCACAGCTTACCACTTACTTTTGCTTATAATCTTCATGTAGGATGGGAGAAGAGTGACAAAACCAGTAATATATTATACCCCAGTTATTCAAGTAGCATGAGGCACGCAGCTTTTATGTGGATAATTGGGAGCTCAGCTAATAGAGAGGGGAGGAGACATGCAGAGGCCAACTCTTTGCAGTCCTGACCAAGGGTTTCTGCTCTGCCCCGCTTGCTCCCATGACAGGGGCTGCAGAGGGCTCCCTGTGCTGCCACGACCAGCGACACCCAATCCTTGCAGGTGTGGGACAGAGCAGAAATCCCTGGCCAAGACTAGACTTTGCTCTGCCCTGCCAAAAATGCAACCGTCCCTGTGCCTGTAGGGATCAAGTGTCACTGGCCCCATGACAGTGCAGGGAGTCCTGAAGCTCTGCTGTCACAACCCTGCACTCACTCCTATGACAGCAGGGCTGCAAAGGGTTCCTGCTGCTGAATGGTCCTGCAGTAGCGCAGGGGTGGCTTTCCCGCGGCTTGGGGCTTGTCATCCTTTTCCTTCTTGCAGTCCTGGCTGGGGGTCTCTATTAACGGAACCTCTGCCTTATCTGAATTCCTTCCTTATCTCCCTACATTAGATACAGTGGGGACAAGGAAGGGATTTGGATAATATGGAGGTTTGGATAGTAGGGTTTCAGGTAAATGGGAGTATACTGCATGTTTTTCCTTTTGTTTTACAGAGATTTCTTTTCTCCCCTCTATATTTCAATACCCCAAGTGACTGCTAAATATTTAGTTTTCTATTTCAGTGGCTAAGAAAGAGGAGAAAGGAAGAAGAATGGTCCAGTGGTTAGGGCGTTAGCCTAGGACTTAGGAGACCCTGGGTTTAAGTCCTTGCTTTCACACAGATTTTCTGTGTGATTTTGGGCGAATCACTCAGCCTCTCTGCTCAAAATCTGTACAATGGGGATAATAGCACCGCCCTGCCTTACAGGTGTGTTACGAGGCTCAGTTCATTAAAGTTTGTGAGGTGCTCAGATAATCAAGAAATGGAGACTATATAAAGTACCTGAAATAGCAAACAAGGGATGAAGTTTGACTCCTGTAATTGACTGACTTCCTGTCTCCTGCTGCCAGGTAGGTGAAGCTATAAGACTTGCTGTATGGAATCTTGTTCTATAGCATGGGAGAAGAGGAAGGACTCCACCAAACGCAGTTACTGGTATGTAATTTCTTAAGTGAAACTTTTAAATCAGCTATATTTTGTGCAGTCTCAGAAATTGGGCACCAAGATTCTATCCTTATGATGTGGATTATCAATTTGCATGTGAATCAATGCAATAGAAACCAGTGGGACATTCTGGCAAAATCTGAATATTTTTTTTATTTAGTTTCATCTCCGCTTGGTGCTGTTCCTATATTTGAATTCCCCCACAAAGCAGTACAGTAGAGTTAAGATGCAGGTTCTCAATATTATTTGCTCCACATTCCTTTCCATTCAGTGAGTTTACTTTTCAAATATCAAATGTTTGAAAAACAGTTTTATGGTCAGTAGGGTCGACTAGATCCCTTAGAATAACATTACAGTTAAAGTGGAAAAACAATGTAGCAAACCAGAAAATGCAGAATTAAGGTGACATTAACCACACAAGCTTGGGGTAAGTAGCCCCGATATGTACTGCTGTCCAGAATTTTCCAGTATCCCACAAGCAAGGCATACTTACCCCAAGAGTGTGTCTGTCCAAACGGACACTTGATTTCTGAGAACCACAATTTTAGCAGGGCAAGTATCTTCATTGTGTGTGGAATTTTAAAGTGAGGTGCCCACAGAACCATAGTATCGGCAGTGTAATATATTAACGATCTGGAAGAGGGGTGAACACTCGAGTGACATACTTTTTTAGAGGGGTAGCCGTGTTAGTCTGGATCTGTAAAAAGTATCCGATGAAGTGGGTATTCACCCAAGAAAGCTTATGCTCCAATACGTCTGTTAGTCTATAAGGTGCCACAGGACTTTGATACTTTTTTAGTGAGCATTGTATTGTAAGGAATTTTAGAAGCCCTTTAACCTGCCATTCTGTTCCCTAGTTTAAAGTCAATGTAGACAAATGCAGTTGGAAGGAACAATTTACCTTGTCATATGTTGGATTTTGGGTTAACTAACCACACAGGAAAAAGATGTGGAGGAGAGCTCATAGAAAAACATCTGCTCGATGCACAGTAGAGGTCAGAAACATAAAATGAGAGATTAGGGTGTACTGAGGGAAGTAGAGAGAAATACTGAAAATGTCATGGGGGAAGTTAGTACGTTTTCATCTTGAATAACTTGTTTAGGTTTGGTTACCCTCTCAAAAAAAATAAAATAAAGGGGGGGGGAGAAAATATGTCAGACATAAAACATACTGGGTCAGACCAGTGTTTCATCTAGCTCAGTATCCTGTCTCTGACAGTGGCCAGTGACAGGTGTTTCAGAGGCCTGAAAAGAATAGATTAATTTTGAGTATTCCATCCGGTCACACAGTCTCAGTTTCTGGCAGTCAGAGGTTTAGGGACACCCAGAGGATGGGGTTGTGTCCCTGATGATCTTGGCTAATAGCCATTGGTGGACCTATCCTCCGTGAGCTGTAGTTCTTTTTTGAACCTAGGCATGCTAAGACTTCTATATGAGGAGGGATTAAGAAGGGGCACTATAAAGGTGTATTGAATAGTAAATTGTGTAGTGAACATCGTGTGTACACCTTGGCCTGGCGTACACTGGGAGGGGGTCGGTCTAAGACGCATCGACTTCGGCTACGAGAATAGCGTAGCTGAAGTCGATGTATCTTAGATTAACTTAGAATCACTTCGCGTCCTCGCGGCGTGGGATCGACGGCTGCCGCTCCCCCGTTGACTTTGCTTCTGCCTCTTACTGAGCTGGAGTTCAGCAGTTGACAGGAGAGCGATTGGGGATCGATTTATCGTGTCTATAATACACACAATAAATCGATCCCCGATAGATCGATCACTACCCGCAGTATAGATGTACCCTCTGACTTACCCTGACTATTGCATTAGAATCAGGGGGCACCCATTGAAATTCAAGGCCAATTTAATTTTTTTCTTTTTTAAACACCTAACAAATTACCTTGTGGCACTCACAACTCTAAGATGTGGTCAATATCAGTAAAATTCAGAGAACATTTGTATGCTTATCAGAGCTATCTAGTCTAACTGCAGATACTGGTAACACACTTCAGAAGATAAATCAATCACTGACTGGCTGTCTGTAGTTTTGAAACAGACTTTCCCGTGTAGGTATGTTGCTGTAAAATTGTCCATTGTGTTTTACACATCCCTCTGAAGCATCTTGTACAAGAGACATCATTGCTAACACCTGGTATGACAATTCTTATGTCTTCAAGTGATTTTAATTGTTTCTGAAATGAAAGATTCTAAAGTTTTTTGCAGTAGTTTCATTTCTGCAGTGTTTAACTTGTTAGGCCACTGGATTGTGCTAAAGAGTCTCACTTTTTCTCCACAGGACACAATGTTTGTGCGAGGACTGAAGAGAAAATGTTTTGATGGTGAAGAAGATATTGAAGGAACTCTGGCTGGTTTTAAGGCTATCCCTTCATATAATCTTCAGCGACAGTCACTTTTAGATATGTCTTTGGTCAAACTTCAATTATGCCACATGCTCGTTGAACCTAATCTTTGTCGTTCGGTACTTATAGCCAATACAGTGCGGCAAATCCAAGAGGAAATGACCCAGGATGGGACTTGGCAGATGATAAATACACAGAGTGCAGGACAGACTTCTCTAGATCGTCTAGTTTCAACAGATATCCTTTGCCGTTCATCCAAGGAACAAGCTGAAGGAAAACTGGTTCCAGTTTATAGTACCTTCACTAAAGACTGTGAGGGTACCCAGTCACAAGATAATTCGGAAATTATGTCAACAGTTACGTCACCACAAGTTCCAAAAAACCTACAAAGTAACCTGTGGGAAATGGAGAACCCACAAGAAAATAGAGGAAACTTTCAAAAATCATTAGATCAAATATTTGAGACGTTAGAGAATAAAAGTCCTAATACAGTTGAAGATCTATTTTCAGAAGTTGACAATTCTTACTATGACCTAGATACAGTATTAACAGGAATGATGAGCAACACAAAAATGGGACACTGTGATCTCGAAACATTTCCTTCTCAGACATCCACAAATTCTAACTCTAACTGTAAATCTGATCTTAATGAGCTTGATCATATTGTGGAGATCCTTGTTGAATCTTGAAACTGTTAAATGTGCAGAAGACACAGATCCTTCAAGGAAACAGAGGACTTGTGGAAACAATTTTTAAGATAGTTTATTCTATCAAAACTGCACATGTATTTTATAAAAAAAATATAAAGCACTTCATATTGCAAAAGTTAATTTTTGAAGTTAACATGCAATTTGTAGTGTCACTCTGTTTTGTCCATTTGACTGTAAATACATACTGTAAATGATTTTAAGTTAGAGCCCAAGGCTTTCAGAATTTGGCTTTTTTTGCGAACTTTTCTAGCCTTTGAAGGGGGTGTATGTTCAGTGAGGGTTTCTCTCTGTCCTTTGTTTTCCTTCACGCTCCTCTGGTCCCCCCCCACCCCCCACCCAAAAAAAGAGGCAGCAGTTATAGAGAGACTGGGTTCTCCTTTACCTCCTGACTCTGGATCAACACTTCATTCCTACCACCACCTAATTCCTTCCCTATCCACTTCCTCTGTTCTGCCTGCAGTTACTGCAGGGCTCTTGAGGAGCAATATGCAATAGTACCCATTATCCTAGTTTTTAGTCTGTTTTTGCGCCAAAAAAAAAAATTCTGTTTAAATATAGTTTTTAAAGTGTTTATCAATGTTTAGATTTTTTCCAGCTATTTTCCTAAAGTATATTTTTTACTATAAATGTCCTGTCAGCTGCTAATTTAGTAACTTTTAATCATAAATATTTGCAGTTGATGTATTTTTGAAAGACTTTCAAGAAGGGATTTGTTTTTACCATGAGCTACCTTATGTAGTTCAGTAAAGTGTGTAAGTGTAAATATACGTTTTATACGTTACATTAAAATGTAAGCGCTGTTTTCATTGTTTTATAGAGTAGTACTTTACTAAACTAAGAATTGTACAATTATGCTTTTTATACAACTTGAGCATCATTAGAGGAATAGCTGATACAGCTAGGTGCAATTACAGTTCAAACCACATTTTTGTTAATTTCAGACCTAAATTATACAGGTTTTTATTTATGTGTATTTATATGTAAATGTCATCAAGTGAATTGTTTATCATTGAAGTCTACCATCAAATAGTTGTTTATATGAGAACTGTCTTGCGCTAATTACTACAAAAAGTATTACTAGAGGCCTTTAAATCTCTAATGATGTGTTCCGATGTCATGTCTAAATTAGTATGTCCCACTCTACCTAGACTTTCTTATCAAACTATTTTTGATTAACAGAAGTTAATATAATGTGGGTTAGTATTTGCTTTCATTAAGGACTTACACATTCGTTTTAGAGTGTGTGTAATTCATCTTGTCCCTAAGGGCACCTTTGGGGGGGGAATCAAATATGATGTATGTTTTTGCTATAAAATGAGCAATTTTTACCGTGGTAAACTGGTGCTGGGGAAAAAATCAAAGTACATGATAGGAAAGGGAGGGGAAAAAGATGTTCCTGGAACCTTTGGTATTGTCTGTATAGGGAGAAGAGATTGCAAATAGTTCAGTTGTTTTCACTGGTGTATCAAGGGACTGAGTACAGCGTGGAAAAAATAAACGTTTTTTGCATTTAGCAGACCTTTTTGTCTTCCCACAGGTGATCTGACATTTCATGTCTGTCTCATGATTCTCAAATCTCTAACTAGGGATTTTAAGTACATTCCAGTTCCTCACTTCCATGAAACTTATTTCTAAATATAAATACTCTTGTTTCGAGTGTGTGTAGCTGAATGTGTCTTTAACTTAGAATTTTAATAGTTTAAGTGCTTTTGAAAATGGTTGAAAAGGCAGCATTGAATAGCTAAGTTTTCCCACCACAGTAGTTGGATGCATATTTTTAACTCAAGTTTGTGTCAGACAATATCATTTGTATGTGAGCTTTCAGTGAACATGAAAATGGTTTTTGGTTTTTTTGTACTAAACTTGGACATGAGGTGGTGTTTATTTGCTTAATAGTAAAACATTGCTTTCATAATAAGCAGAGTTTTTATTAAAGAACTAGCTGGATGAAGCACCACATGAAAACTTGCAAGTTAAATTGGTACAACTTAGCTGGATTCAAAATGTACTATAGAGGGCTCGAATATTTAAGAATTTTTAGATTAGAAAATATTTGCATCAACACACAAATTAGAAGGTGACACAGCAGGTAATCCTTATTAAACTGGATATAAGTGCTGTAACCTTTCTCTTTATTTATTGTAGTCAAATAATTGTTTTATAAATACAACCTAGGTTTTATGTTGCAATTGGTGTGACCACAGCATGGATGGTGATGACTCCTTCCTAAATCTAATGATGCTCATAGAAACTTGCTTAAGATGTCTGTTTTCTGGATGGATCCAAAGGGTGAGTAAGTTAGGGTTAAACATCTGAGGCATCTCCCCCCTAGATGCTCAAAAGGCATACAGAGCAGCATTAGTGTAGTTGTGTACCTAGAGTCTGAAAATCTTCCCCCAAGATTGCTTTGATGTTTAAACATTCTTAATTAACTTTTCTGTCTTCGGCAGGTGGAAGTTGCTGATGCCTTTCCTTTTAAAGGGCTAGCTTTTTCAAGAATGCTTACATTAAATTACAGATGTAGGGAAGACACACATGTTCAGCATTCTGTTCAATGACTGAGCTAGGATGCGTCTATAGTTGTGTATGGGACTTGTCAAATATGTAAGTGCACAAATTACATTAAATGCAGCATAGCTGTACTAAGCATCTTGACAAGCATGTTCTATGAACTGAAAGAATATTTTTTCTATTATGCAATTATACCTAGCTGTTAGTTTAATGTGCAGAGTCTTATCTGCTTTGGCTAATGTATGCATTTATAGAATTGGCCTTTCAAAAGATATATGCATCTTATTTCACTTGACTCCTAAAATTAACTTTAAAATGTTGGTTTTGAATATGTAATGTTGCATGTCCGTTACCCTAAACTGAGGCCCAGATTTTTTTAAAGGTATTTAGGCATTGCTGCACCTTGGATTTAGGCACCTAAGTGCCTGAATCCCTTTTTGAAAGTGAAATTTAGACTCCTAAATCAGTTAGGCATTGTAATGCTGAGCACAGTAATGCCTAAATACCTTTACAAAAATCTAGTCCTGAGTACTTAACAGAAACTTGAAAAGAATACATGCTTATGAAGAGATTTGCTAAATTACTTTTTGGTCACACCTTGAAGCTCCATTTCTAGACGTTTCCAGAAGTTTTCAGCCAACGTTTAACATAAGGTTTTCATTGGTATTCTGTCTGTCTGCTGAGACTAGTCGAGTTTCCCCATGCCTCTATACTCTAACTTTTCATCTTTTCCATCGTAAATCTGTTATTAACTCTGTTTATTCTCTAGTCCATTTAGTCACTTATGTGCTAGTTCCAAGATAATTGGTTTTGTAATACATTTGCAAATGATATGAGATACATTGATGGTATTTTCATACTCTGGGCAAATAACAAACACCCTCAGATTTTCACCACAACTTCAACAACCACCACCCGTACATTAAACTCTGGAACATTTCCCCACTAGCATCAACTTCCCAGATGCCACAATCAGCTTCAGCATTGGAACACTTCAGGCAACTAAGAAACCCACAGATCAGCACACCTACCTTTATAGATCCAGTAACCTTCACAAATGCACCAAGAAATCTTATCTCCAGTCAGGCACTATGCTCTGGGGAGACAGTCTGGGATATACACTTAACATACTCAAAACTGCCTTCACCAAACAAGGACACTCCACCAGAGAAGTAGCTCACATCATAGAACAGGCCATCCAAATACTCAGAGAACCTGCTTCAATACAGAAATAAACCCCCCTCTGACCCACAGATATAGTTGCCACCTACCACCTCACACTGGAATCCATATGGGGTATCATCAAACTACCACCGCCTTCACATAATCCCCCCCCCCACCCTCTCTAAGCTCATCAACATCAGAAGCAAGCTCCCTACAGACCAGGACCCACTGACTCAAAGCGGCACGGTTCCTTACCAGAAAAACAGATGCAAAACCTGCAGACCTATCTCCACTACTATGATGGTCAACAATGCACGTTTCAAGATCCATGGGTCTTGCATATGCCTATCACAGGTGGTGTACCTTATCTAATGTAATAAATACCCCATTAACTATGTATGTGAAACCAGATAATCACTATGCTCTCAAATGAACTCAGGAAAGACAAACACCATCTCACCTGTGGGTGAACACTTTTCACAAAGTGATCATTCTATATCTAACCTGTCAGCTCTTATCCTCAAGGGAAACCCGCACAATACTTTCAAAAGATGAGCTAGGGAACTAAGACCATAACTTAATAAAGACCATGATTTTTAGTGTCTACTAAAAACACTGGATTTATGTCTTTTATTACCTTACTCTGTAACCCACTAACCCCACCCTCATAGGAGAAAAAGGGGGTGTTAATGGGCTACTTCACATTGAAAGCTCGTGCTCCAATACGTCTGTTAGTGTATAAGGTGCCACAGGACTCTTTGCTGCTTTTACAGATCCAGACTAACATGGCTACCCCTCTGATACTTCACATTGAATTGTCTCTTAGAATATGTGCTATTTTTAAAAATAATTACTTTTGCTAAACTATTTGTTGGATCTTGTATTCAGCTGTGACACACTGAATACCTTTCCCAGAAGAAGAGCTCAAAAGTCTCTCTCTTTGGCTATGTCTACACCATACACCTTTTAGCGACACAGCTGTGCCACTACAGCCATGCTGCTGAAAGGCACACAGTGTAGCCGCTGTTTGTCAACAGGAGAGAACTCTCCTGCCAACAAAGTGCTGTTCACACTGGTGCTTTTCATCAGCAAAACTTTTGTCGGGGGGGTTCACACCCCTGAACGACAAAAGTTTTGCTGAAGGAAGTCCAGTGTAGGAAAAACCTCACCAACAAAAGTTGGTTGAATAAAAGATCTCACTCACCTTCTCTTTAATAT
The DNA here is from genome assembly GCF_020497125.1 of Mauremys mutica. Classification (NCBI taxonomy): domain Eukaryota; kingdom Metazoa; phylum Chordata; order Testudines; family Geoemydidae; genus Mauremys; species Mauremys mutica. Next base: position 17,877,715 of record NC_059075.1, read on the forward strand.
CCTGGGACCAAAATGGCTAGAACAAAACTGTCATCAGGAGTGTCAGTACTAGCATGTATGATTGTGATAGGCTCTACTTTGCACAGAAATAGAACAGAGTTGGCTATCAACATTTCTGGCATTATGCTGAGATTTTATTCTAGCTCTACAAGCTAAGAAGGCAGCTTCTTTAGATCGTTTAAGGTTTCTGTAAGATTCACCGGTGCCTCTGGCAAACTTGTTTCTTTTGATGCATCCTATGACTAGGGTGACCAGATGTCCTGATATTTGGGCCTTTTTCTTATATAGACTTCTATTACACACGCCCCACACACACACACCTCCTGTCCTGATTTTTTCACACTTGCTATCTGGTCATCCTACCTATAACTATCTTTCCTCTACAAATTGTAATGTGACAATCTTAGCCATAATGCCCAAGCTAACACTAAAGCTGCTCTTCCTTTTCAGATAGGGTTAGAAATTTAAGCTTATCTATGATTTTGTCCCCCATCCTCTGTCATTTAGGAATCCATAATAGTTGGAGCTCTTGTAGTTTCAGGCATTCAGCAAGGGCAAAAGCATAAGAATCCAGACTGATGAGACGAACAGCAACTTATATCAAGAAGAGGGAAATTGGGAGGCAAGGAAAGAACTGTGTGTTGCTGGTTTGGGCTGAAAAGCACCTTTTCAGACATCTCACGTGCAGTGACAGTATAACTCAGCTGTGGTTTTCATCCTTCAGCAGGCAAGTTAGTATTTTGTATGGTGGTCTCCAAATTCAATGGGAATTCTCTTTTCAAGCCAGTCTGTATACTGTTCCAAAGCCACACGTGTCTGGAATGGTTTAGCAAATGGAGGTCAAGGTTAACTTGCTGTAACTTGTTTTCCATGTTAGACTATTCTCAAAATTTACACTAGTACTACAGGCTTAGGTTTTTTCAGGCCACAGTTGAAACACCACATGTCTCATATTGATTTGATTTAACTGATTTTAATTTTGAAATTAGACAATTCCTCTATATTCCCTGATAACTAAATGTATTGGGTGACAAATACAGGTTGAAACACCAATATTCAGACACCAAGTGTAAAGCACAAATAAAAATGTTTTTAAAGCAGCCCTGTTTACACTAGAAACATAACTATCCATCCAAAATGTATACAAAAAATGTACTGGCCCATGTACAAAAACTACTCTATCATGATTGATAATGGGCAGTTAAAAGTGTTTTTTATATCAAAATTCAACCAAGTAGAATTTCAAAAGTTTGATGCAATATATGAAAACATGATGTTTAGTATCTTTAAACTCAGTCTTAAGTCTATCTCTATAACAGAAGAAATAGTCATTCTTTACTACTTCCATACAAACCAAAACTAGGGTAACTTGGTTCATTCAGCTCTAATCTTTTTCATAGACCTTCCCGCTGATTCTTATTGAAAAAAGATGTATCCCTTTTTTGGTATCTCCTGCAGGACTGACAGATGCTAAACCTCTTATTTCCAGGAAGTTCTGTGTTCAAGGTCATAAAACATGACTTTTTTTGTTTGTTACAAGAAACATAATTTACTTCTGCTGTGTCAAGTTCTGGTGTCTATTGTTGGCCTTAAGCAAGAAGAAATCAGTTGCACCCAATCTTGCTTTTATGTTACCAACTATACCCTTTCTTGGAATGCCCATGGCTTGCAGCCTAGTGCTAGCTTACTAATGTAAGGCTGTACTCAGAACTTGCTTGGACAAAACTCCCATCGATCTCAGAAGGAGCTGTGATCAAGTAAGATAGGCAGAATAGTGTCCTTTGTTTCAGGAAGCATTCTTGTACTGCTCCAGGAGAACTCCAGAGGTTTGCATGCAGTTGTGTAAATGTTAACATTTGACTAATCTGTCCACTGGAAAACATGAAGCCAGAGATGGCTTTTTATAATAGGAAAAATTTCCAGTAAGTTCAAACATCACCTTCATAGGGAAGAATAATCAAATGCATGAACAGTGATAGGAGAACTTGCAAAAACGTAATTAGGAAGAAACTGTATCCCTTCTTGGTTTCTTGTTATAATTTTGCCCAACTCTGTTAATGAACCTATTAAATGCAGTGCGTTCATCTTTGGTGGCTTCTCGTGTGTCCGGTACTTCCATTCCTTCAATTGATATGCTCATTAGTTCATTCACGTGATCAGGCAAAAGGCGACTTCTTTCAGAACACAAAATTCTATTCAATGAGGCAAAAGAACGCTCAACTGTAGCTGTTATGACTGGGAGTAGCAAGAGATGAATTCCTACTTCTTTCATCCCAGGAAGCATAGCACAAAGATCGGGTCGAGCCACTAGTGATGATAAAAGAAGTTGAAGTCAAATCTTCATTAATTCATTGTATGATATTCCACTCTATGTTCAAATTCTCTATTATATCTTGAGCACATAGAAGTGCCTCACTCCACTCAACTGTCGGTGTTTTATAGGACGGATCTGTAAAAACTATGTAGAGTTTGAGTAAAATCTAGAAGTCGCTGTTGTAGATTTTTAAGAATCAAGTCTGTGTACTTTTTCAGTTGTCTTAACAAACATTTCTTGTCCTCTTCACTTAAGGATTCAATATAAATGCCTTCATTAGTCAACTTCTGGACTGAAGTCTTTGCTTCTTCCAGTAGTTTTTCAATGGATAGCTCTCTGATCCAAATGTAGCTTCTGTTGCTGGACAAAGATCTACTACTGTTGTAGCAGATGCCTGGATGACATTGTTTAATGACTCAATTGATTTCAACAGTCATCCACCAGCCTCACTGCTTAGATCCATCCCATCTTGGTAGATCTATTCCAAAGCCAGTAATAATGGCTGGAGTAATTTTAAGACAACAGCCAAGGATCACTTATGAGAAAACCAGAGGGTTTTCCCAGGTTGGACAAATTTGAACTTCAGTCCCAGTGTATCTTCTATATTTTTCCAAGATATTCAGTCTTTTTGGACTCTTGCGGAAAAAAATATAATGAAGACATTAAATTTATAGCCTTTTTTAATGTCTTTTTAAGAGTCTGCTGCTCGTACTAACCCTAGTTAGAGTAGCTGGCCTCTGCAGTGTGTATAGGAGAGATTAGGGTTACACTTTTCTCTGAGCAAAGCTTGTACTCCACTATGTCTTCCAGAGAAGTTTGCAGCTCCATCAAATGCACAAGCAGACATCCCTTTGGGGTCCAATTGACAAGCATTTAACTATTCTAAGATGTGGGTTGTCACAGATGCAGCTGATGTGTCTTCTATAACTTGAACATCTAGAAATGCATCTACTGGCCTATCACTGACATCAAGATAACATACGCAGTGACTTAATACTTGATGCCTATTTGCATTGGTACATTCATCAGCCATGTATCCACATTTTTTGAATGGGGTGAGAGAGTTCTTCACTTTTTCAACTGTTGAGTCTTTCTCTGTTGTACCACAGGCTTCTAGCTGGTCAGTTGAGTTTCTTGCAGAAAGATAGTGAGCATTTGCTGGTCTTGTTCAGAACCAGTGTTCAACTTCAGGATGAACAAGTGACAATGCACTTAACATTAGCACACACTACAAACTGGAGGCCATCTCTTGCTTAAATAGAAAGTATGATGCCACAGCCATGTTTGTTCGCATGAACTCTGTTGTGTCTCCAGCCTTCTTAACAGCCTCATTAACACACTGGTGTTGTCCTTGGTCAGTGGAGACTCACAGTTCAGAGGTGCTGTCACATGAGTTCACCTCCCACATGAGGGGAAGGAAGGCACCTTGCTCATTCCTCCAGCTGCTCACTGTTTGCTCTGGCCACTGTTCACTCTATTGCTCTGTTGCCAATGGCCCTGCACCATCTCCTCCTGCTGCCACCTGCCATTGTGACCTCTGATAATTGGTCTTGAGGTTCTGCCCAGCTCTGTGATTTCAGCTGAGCTCTCAGTGGGGGAACCTCGCTGCTAGTGCAGACTGGGCCATCTCTTCCACAGAAACACTGTCCCACAGCAGGTCTAACCACTTAGACCTGATTATCAGGTCACTTAAAACAAAAGACTATCTATGGAGCCTAATCAGCTCTGTCTTTAAAAAGTGGAGAGGGGCAAGTCAAATACACCTCTGCCTCGATATAACATGACCCCATATAACACAAATTCGGCTATAATGTGGTAAAGCAGTGCTCCGGTGGATCAAAGCAAGTTCTAAATAACGTGGTTCCACCTATAATGTGGTAAGATTTTTTGGCTCCTGAGGACAGCATTATATCGGGGTAGAGGTATAGGGAAGACACACATGTTCAGCAAAACACCTATCCCCACCCTCTCTCTTGATGCCCTCAGTCAGCACAGGCTAAGTACAGTTCTACTGCCCTTTACTCTTACAATAAGAATAACAACATTTAATTCCTCCCCCGCCCCGCATTCAAGTGATTTGTAACCCAAACCTAGCCAAAACCTATCACTTGGGCAATGCAGCTCTGTTTGCTGGATACCTAGGTAGATTAGGTGTCAATGTAAATACAATCTGGTCCTGAAGCCTTTCTCCCTAGCCCCTAGCTCGTCACTAGCTGTCAGGGAGAGCACTTTTAGACTTTGCTTACACATCATCATTTGAAATTATTAGGTTGGCCAACATCACCGAAATGAATGCACTGACATTGTCATAAAACAACAGCTGTATAAGGAAGCTAGTCTATGTTCATACTTTTCAAATCTATTATACTTTTTCAGATACACTTATTTTATCATACACTGTATATGCTTTTAAAGTGTGTATTAATATTTCAATTCACATTTCCAAACAATCACTAAATTGGCAACACTGCATGTAATTCACAAAAGTGTGGGGGGGGGAGTGGGTGTTGGGGAAATTCAGGGGGCGTGTAGGGAAATCTATGTATAGAGCTGTAAGGGCACTTGTCAAGAAAAATCAACTTGAAATGTGAGCTCAGAAATGTGAGATTTTACAAAGCGTATACAATTATCCACTAGTGGGAGATGCAGACCACCATTATTCACGGCCTCAGACATGTGAGAGCTATATATACAGCTGTTTGACTCATTTTTAAGGCTGTTAAACAAAGTTTGGACCCCACTTCTTTTATATACCAAATCATCTTCAATGCTTTTTGTCATAGTTATATAACTATTTGCTGCAGGTCAGAAACAAACTCTGAAATCTGCCTTCCACACATTCATCAGAGCTTTGCTTTGTGATAATGTATCCATTAGGCAGTATTGTGTTAATAGGTTTTCATAGATCTTTGTCAGAGCATGCATAGATTTGCCTCAACCTTTGGGGAAGCATCAGAACCCATTTACTCTAGAGAAGATGTATCCTTAGGTAAAAAAACTTTCCACCCTGTAAACCAGTCCGCTATATTAGACTACTTATCCTATGTATCTCAAATTGCAGGCCTGCCCTCACTGTTCTTATTGAGGTATTGGCTGGTAGCAGACACTAGGTAATAACTTGTTTGAAGTGATACCCTACCCCTCTTAAGGGTTATGAGTAAAACTGTCTACAGTGTCCACACTGAGAGATTACCTAGAAGACTGGCTTGGTTTTGGCCATCTAACTTTTACAGTGGTTTAACATTTGGCAAGTTATTAAATGGGGGAAAAAGCTATATGAATGCAGAGTTAAGATTGCTTGGTGGTAGGTCATCCCCTTTCAGAATGCTGAATTGAGCAAAACTCAAACTTGAAAACCAGGAAATATACAGTTCTGATTACCCATGTAACCTTAACTCTGCCGTCTTTCAGTAATGACCCAACATAACCTGTTAAAACATACCTTTACTCTGCAGTCGTGAAATATACAATCTCTTCACCTCCTTTACAACCCCTTCACTCTCAACTACAGGATTCCATCAAACGCTATTAAAGGACAAAAAGGCGTGGGAAAAGAACTTTGCTCATGCCACCTTTCCTCTTGTTCCCTTGAAGCTGTACTGGCCAATGGGAATTATTTGCATACACTCCAAGTACAGTCAATGTATTAGGTTTTCCTGAACTAAATGGTGGAGGCAGTAGTTGGGCTGGCTTGGTAAAGGGGTGTTTGGGATATAGGTACATACAGACTACTTTGAGATGTAACATAAGCTGGAGCGAGCTTGGGGTAAGTGCCACGTGGGCAGCCACGGACCCTCCACCTGCCCTGGGTGGTGACATGGGCTAGGGGCTGCTGTCGGGCCCCACAACCCAGGGAGGTGGAGGAGCCCAGGCTTGGCCATCGGGGCCTCAGGGGGAAGATGAGGGTCAGGGGTGGGGCCACAGAGGGGACAGGGACTCATGCCCACCCTCTCCTCTCCCCCCCCCCACTTTTAGGAAGAATCCATCACCCTAGTCTAAGCATTCATTATCTGCAGGCACACTCCAGTGTGGTCAGTGACTGGCAGAGGCAATAGTTAGCTCAGCTCGATAGAGGTGTATTTGTGAGCTCTCTGGATTACTTTGAGGTGCGTGACAGAGCTGTAATTGTGATATAAGGAGCTCTGTGTTTTCCTGCCATGTGTGTGAGAAAACAGAAGAGTTGCATGTGTGCCTTCGGGATGCAGTCTGCATCATTTCTGTGCAGAATTGCATAGGTTACGTCAGTAGCAAGGCATAGGCTTTTATTACAAAGGATACCGTCAGCAGGGAGGTGGAATATGAAAGGATTCTAATCAGGGCTGTCTAATCGCAGTTAACTCACACGATTAACTCAAAAAAATTAACTGCAATTGAAAATAATACAGTAGGAAGATAGATAGATAGATATACACACAGAGAACATGTATTTTCCACTGCATGCAGCCGATGAAGTGGGTTTTAGCCCACGAAAGCTTATGCCCAAATAAATGTGTTAGTCTCTAAGGTGCCACAAGTACTCTTCGGTCTTTTTGCTGATACAGACTAACACGGCTCCCACTCTGAATCTTAGAGCTAGTTTCTTCTATTTATGTCCACCTGTGTGGCGGGGGAAGCTGTATGGATGGGAAATGCACCTACTTCCCCTCAAAGCTGCCACCAGTCCCTCTGCATAAACTCAATGCAGCAGATGGACCGTGGGGGAGGGGAAGTCACTGAACAGCCATTCTAAGTGGCATGTGCCTCTCCAATACTGCCCAAGTAGTGTGTCAAAAAAGATTCATTAATGCTGCTTGCAGCAGCATTTGCTCCCCTTCTGTGCTCTGTGACCCCCAGCAGCGAGGTCAGAGCACAGCTGTGGCCCAGGAGGAGCCAGAGGCAGCATGTTGAGGGGAGGGAGGAAGCTGAAAGGAACCTGGAGGGACAGTTCTTCTGCCTCTAGCAAGGGATTTTACCCGGTTTGGTCATGGTTTGCTGTGCCCCTTTGGCCTCTGCCCTTCTTTCAGGCCACAGCCCTGGCCCTCCCACCTCACTGTTGCCCATCCAGAGATGCAGCAGGGGTAACAATCTGCTGGAACAGAGGGTCCTGCAAACTATTTTTCAGAGAAATCCCAGTTTGCTTACAAACTTATTGATTTAAAAAGTTAAATTTTTTCTTAAAAATTTATTGAGCATTGTATTTTGGATCTGAATCAGTTCCCTGGGCTTATATCTTAAATATGTGCAGTTTCTTAGCTGTAATTTGTAAGGTGAAGTCATAGTATTGTTTAAAAGAACTCCAAATCGATCTTTCAAAACTGCACATGCAAGTATTTCTATTTGCTTTGCATAAACATTTGTGCCAATATACCTTGATTACGCAAATGTTCACAGAAAACAAATATAAAAGACGTGTGAGCATGTTGAAAGAAAACTCATTTAAAAAAATGAATGTGAACAACTTTTGCAATATTTGCCCAACTCTAGCTTCATCCCAGAAGAATGTGGGTGTCTTACTCCCCTGCACTTACAGAAAAAGGAAGACTGCTAATGGCTGTTTACTGACACCCTTGCTATTCATTAAATCAGTGATCATGCTTAGTCATGGCTTGCTGCCCCTAATTCTGTTCTTTTCCGATTTGGGAAGAGATGGTGTTGTTGGGGAGGGAGTATCAGTCAAAGGCTGTGTTTTAGGTAAGGTCAGAAATTGGCATGTGATGCAGTAATTGTAACACTAACACCAGTAAGGAGATTTTGGTACAGCAGTTGAGGAGCTTTGGGTGGTGTTCAGGCAGAAAGAATATTACTGCAGCCTTTGTATTTCTGCCCATCAGCCTGTACAAATAAAGTCCTAACTGGCTACCAACTAATTACAATATGAATAGGGGCTGTCAATTAATCACACTTAACTTCGTGCGATTAAAAAAAATTAATCGTGATAAAAATCATGATTAATTGTACTTATAACAATAGAATACCAATTGAAATTTATTAAATATTTTTGTTTTTTACATTTTCAGTATTGATTTCAATTACAACACAGAATACAAAGTGCACAGTGCTCACTTAATATTACTATTTTTATTACAAATATATGCACTGTAAAAATGATAAACAAAAGAAATAGTATTTTTCAATTCACCTCATACAAGTACTGAAGTGCAGTCTCTATCACGAAAGTGTAACTTACAAATGCAGATTTTTTTGTTACATAACTGCACTCAAAAACAAAACAGGGTAAAACTTTAGAGCCCAGAAGTCCATTCAGTCCGACTTCTTATTCTGACAATTGCAAAGACAAACAAATTTGTTTGTATTGATGGGAGATACTGCTGCCTGCTTTGTATTTATAATATCACCTGAAAGTGAGAATAGGTGTTAGCATGGCACTTTTGTAGCCGGTGGGGCAAGGTATTTACATGCCAGATATACTAAACATTTGTATGCCCCTTCCATGCTTCAGCCACCATTCCAGAGGACATGCTTCGATGCTGATGATGCTCATTAAAACAATAATACATCAATTAAATTTGTGACTTTACTCCTTGTGGGGAGAATTGTATGTCTCCTGGTCTGTTTTACCCGCATTCTGCATATATTTCATGTTATAGCAGTCTCGGATGATGACCCAGCACATGTTCGTTTTAAGAACACTTTCACAGCAGATTTGACAAAACGCAAACAAGATACCGAAGTGAGATTTCTAAAAATAGCTACAGTACTCAACCCAAGGTTTAAGAATCTGAAGTGCTGTCCAAAATCTGAGAGGGACGAGGTGTGGAGCATGCTTTTAGAAGTCTTAAAAGAGCAACACTGAGGCAGAAACTACAGAACCCAAACCACCAAAAAAGAAAATCAACCTTCTGCTGGGGGCATCTGACTCAGATGATGAAAATGAACATGTCAGTCCGCACTGGTCTGGATCATTATCAAGCAGAACCCATCGTCAGCATGGACACGTGTCTTCTGGAATGATGGTTGAAGCATGAAGGGACATATGAATCTTTAGCACATCCGTCCCGTAAATATCTTGCAATGCCAGCTACAACAGTGCCATGTGAACGTCTTCTCACTTTCAGGTGACACTGTAAACAAGAAGCAGGCAGCATTATCTCCTGTAACCAACCTTGTTTGTCTGAGTGATTGGCTGACCAAGAAGTAGGACTGAGTGGACTTATAGGCTCTAAAATTTTACAGTTTTATTTTTGAATGCAGGTTTTTTTGTACATAATTCTACATTTGTAAGTTAAACTTTCATGATAAAAAGATTGCACTACAGTACTTGCATGAGGTGAATTGAAAAATACAATTATTGTTTTTTACAGTGCAAATATTTGTAATAAAATAAATATAAAGTGAGCACTGTACACTTTGTATTCTGTGTTGTAATTGAAATTAATATATTGGAAAATGTAGTAAACATCCACAAATATTTAAAATAAATGGTAGCATATTGTTTAATAGCGTGATTAATTGTGATTAATTTTTTTAATCATGCAATTAATCAATTGATTTAATTGCTTGACTGCCCTACGAAGAACAACTTTTCAAGCATATCTTCTTGCAAGCCCTGAATTTGTCATAGTCTATCCTAGGTTTGTAGCAGCAGTTTGCCTTTAACAAGGGAGAGTATTCATAAAATTGTGGAGCTCTTTTTGGAGGCAAAAGGCTTTTTATTGTGACAGATGTGCAGCACCAAAAGTAAGTGGAAGGAACGTCCATTAAACTAGATCTTATACAGCTGTATTAATGTGGTGCTATCTCTTACGTGTTAAAAAGGTGCTTGGTGCTGAAAAAGACGCTGAGGAGCTGTAGGTCTAAGCTGCACATGGGATCTATGAAGAGGGCTTTTGCATTTCTTTTACCAGCGAGGGGTCCAAAAGCCACCATTAAGGGGCTGCCTACAAATTGTTAGTAAGAAGAGGTGGGTGGAGCCTTCCTTGTGCCTGTTTCAGTGTTACAAGCGATGGGCGGATCTTGAAACTCACTAACAAATCGGTTGCCTAATTTATGGGCAGCCGATCCTTACGGGAAAACGGACGGGGCGCCCCCGACGCAGGGGGATCCCTTACACTCCGCCTTAAATCAGAGGTGCAGCAGCTGGAGGGTGGAAGTCCTGCTCAGCCCCATGTCGCGGCAGATGCACTCATGCCTCGGCATCACGGTGCCCAGGGACACGGGCTGCTCAGCCCTGCGCGCGACGAGACCCGTCCCTCCAGGAGCGGGAGGGGCGCGCGCTCCGGCGGAACTGCGGCTGCGCCCATTCCAATTGGACGAGGGGGGTGGCCGCCCCGCCCCCTGTGGCTCCGGCGGCTTTGTGATTGGTCGCGGCTGTTGGTTAGGCAGAGCCCATCCCCCCCAAAACTAGCCGGCCAGTGAGAAAATGGTTGCTGGGCTGGCTTGAAGAGCCGCTGGCCAATGGGAGCAGGGCCTGCTGCCGGCGGGCGCGGCGCGCGCAGCTCCCCGGGCTGGCCGTGGCGCTGTGTGCGGAGGGGAGGAGCTGAGGTGGCCGGGGCCCGGCGGGGGTGGCTCTCGCCTCCTCCTGGAAGGAGTCCGAGTCCCAGCCCCGCTGAGGGAGCCCGGCTGGCTGGGGAGGGCAGAGCAGCCTGCGAAGGAGCGGGCGGCCCGCTCGCTCTTCTTCCAGGTGAGGCACCGGCCGGAGCGGGGCGGCCGAGCGAAGGTGGTGCGGGGAGGGGAGGAGAGGTGCCTGGCGGGGGACTTGTCGGGAGGGAAGGGCTGGCTGGCGGGGGACGGACCTGGCGGGGGGGGGCGGTACCTGAGGGGGGCCGGGGGGCCACGGGGGCACCTGACCTAGGGGGGGAGGGGCGAGTCCTGGCTGGCTGGGACGTGGGGGGAGGACCTGGCTGGCTGGCTGGGGGGGGGGTGTGCGGATGGGGCCTGGGGGGCTGGCTAGCTGCTAGCTGCGGCTTGGGAGGGTGGGAACCTGGCTGGCTGCGGGGAGGATCTCTGGGAGGGGGCACCTGGCAGGCGATATTCAGTCGGGGCTGGGATGAAGCGCTCAGATCAGTTGCAATTAGCCTGGCTGGAATCGCTGGAAAACCGGGCAGCTGGGAGGGGAGGAGAGGAACTTTTCACAGTTCAGGAAGCCCAAGGTTATCTTTGGTTTTACTGCTGCTCATTGCTGCTGCTGGGGGCGGCACAGGCAGCCGTTTTCAGGAAGTACCCAACTTGTCGAGTCTCTTTTCACGAAGGCCAGATGGTGGCAGGCTCCCCTGGGCTTTATTATAAATGGTGCATTTGCAATAGTAGCTGTAGGGATGGCGTCAGGGAAGAGAATCTTTCTTGGTCCCTGTCTGTGCGTGCTCTGTCATTTGCAATTATTTAGCTTTTAATCATATTGCCTCTTGGAAAAATGCTAATTGCAGCCGCTACATAACTGCTTTGTACCTTTATCGTATGTCTCCTCGTGTCTGTTTTATAAGCTCCCAAGTTTGCCTCAATTTCCAGCAAATGGCTCATACTTACCTATTATCCTAGTCTCTTACATGCATATTGCAAATTTGCTGCACTAATAAACACGATTAATAATTTCTGCTCAAGATAGGGCTGCAATTTATTGAGGGAGGCTGCAGCAATTTAGAATTGAGGTGCCTTTACAGAGCTATATGGGAAGCTTGCATGGTGGCTTTTTCTTTTATATCTGATTCATCCAAGTGCGTTCGATCTCTCAGTTCTGTGGGCACTAAATTAAGTTCAGTTGAGTTGAAATAATATAAAAAAATAGTTACTACAGTGTTTTTAAGTTAAAAGTGGACCACAAACAAATTGGTACTGAAAGAATGAACATAGAATTGGAGGGGGACAGAAGGAAGAAAAATATATTTTTATAGTCTATAAAACTGGTAACTATTTACAGAATAAGCAGTTAAGTTCCTAGCTTATGCTAAAACCAAATGCTTTCTAGTATATAGGCCACTTGGGTCTGATAGTCTTTTGTATTTTGTACTGTCACTCATTGCATACCAGTGTGAAATTAACTAAGAATGGTAAACTGGTGGCTTGGAGCATGAAAATGAGTTATAGTTAAGGAAAAGATACTCTTTCCAAATAATGACAGGTTTCAGAGTAGCAGCTGTGTTAGTCTGTATCTGCAAAAAGAACAGGAGTACTTGTTAGTCTCTAAGGTGCCACACGTACTCCTGTTCTTTCCAAATAGCTAATCCTCTACATAGTTCTTTAAGGTCTATATGTAAAGAAATTAAGATCAATACACCTTGAAATCCAACAGTGTTTCCAACCAGAGATCAAATTTTGAAGGACATTACATATTTTTCACTTTTGTTAAAAACCACTTTTGCATTATGAAATCTTTTTATTAATCTCAAGTTTGAAACTAAAATCCTTTATTATGTGAGTGTGCACACTGATTTGTCTGCTCCACAGCTATTCTTGAAGCTGGGCTGACCATTTAAAATGTGTAGAAGCAGCAAAGAATCCTGTGGCACCTTATAGACTAACAGACGTTTTGCAGCATGAGCTTTCGTGGGTGAATACCCACTTCTTCGGATGCAAAGAATACCCACTTCTTCCTCTTGCATCCGAAGAAGTGGGTATTCACCCACGAAAGCTCATGCTGCAAAACGTCTGTTAGTCTATAAGGTGCCACAGGATTCTTTGCTGCTTCTACAGAACCAGACTAACACGGCTACCCCTCTGATACATTTAAAATGTGAAATCTCATTAGCACTCTTATAAAGACTATATTCCCCATGAGCTTCACAATTAGATTTTTTTTAAAACGTAGATTAACTTTCAGGCCTATCAACCATGTTAGTGCTTTTTTTTTTTTAAACAAAACAAAAAGTCATGCTTTTTAATGTTCTTCTCAGTGTTAAACCTATTTTAATTTCTTGTCAAGAATGGTGCAGATCTTCAAGAAGCCAATTTCTGTGAGGACTAGGGAGTTGTATCTGAATAGTTGTCTTATTGTTGGGTTAAATTGGCAGTCTCAAACCGAGGGTGTTCTACTGCTGAATTATTACTTCTCTTTTTATGAGCTGGTCCTGTGCGGTGAAATCTTGAGGTGGAAAAGCAAACGTTTTACAGAGCTCTCTGTAGCCAGATGCTAATAAAGTTAGGTGTTCTGTTGTTAGAATATTAGAACTAATTGCTATGTTAAATGTACTTGCAGATAACAAAAATATTGGCTTATGACTAATTGAGTATGATTGTTGAAATGAAGATTTTGAACTTAAAAGCTAGTTCTTGGTTACAAAGGAATATGTTTTCAACTAGATATAGTGTTGATATTTACTCCAGTGCTGAATTTTCTAGACAGACAGACACTGTGGCTAGGTCCAAGTTTGAAGAAACATTCCAGGCACAGACTGAAAAAGCACTCTGCTACCAACAGTACATGGGATTCCGGGGGTAGATAGCTGAAGTCACTGGAGCTATGACAACTTGCTTGCATCAGTTGAGGATCTGCTCCCAAGAATAAATGAGACTATCAGAGCAACCCAATTTGTGAACCTCAGTGGAGGTTGAACAGTCCCTTTTACTTACACCCTCAAGACTTCACCTCATCTACTAGCATCACTTGAACTTCAGCCACCTTGTTATAATCCAAGTTGCAGTTTCTGTTGTGCACTGATGAACGTCACACACTATGCTCTCTGGGTATGATGAAAATTATAGTATGTTGTGTGTTATCTGCAAATGTATGGCTCAGGTCAGTTCACTGTATTCCCTAGTGGCCTCATGTATACTGAAGATGAGGAAATTTGGGTAATTGATGAAAATATTTTTCACAGTAAACTAAAATCTAATAAAATCCAAATCTGGATGCCTAATGCCATCTTTCAGTAGATATCAATCACTTTTGAAATATGTACGTTATCCAGAAAGATTTACTTATAACTTGGTTTGCCTGTTGTCTTTATGGTCATGTTAGAAATCCTCTGAAAGAGAGGAGTTTGTTGCAGCATGTTGGATAAGATGATGCAAAATTAATATCTCCGAAACTGGTACTTGGTGGACAGTTTTCTGTGCCATGTTTAATTATGGAGGGTAATTACCATTTAACATGATCTGCTGACAAAATATAAATTAGAATTTTAAAGTATGAGCCCAAGGCATTGAATGAACTTAATTTTGACTCTTGTATCAATTGTTTATAGTTGTCCTATTAGCACTGAATATCTAATGTCAGCTCAAGAAAGTAGTCTTAAATTTCTCTTAGTATAGTCAGACTTTTTTTTTTTTTTTGTAAAGCAATGTCATAGTAATAGATCATCTTTATAATTCTGTCCTAAAGTTGCATCATTCTACTGAAGTGGATGACTTGGGCTGTTATCACAGTTTTATAGTTCCACACCTTTTCGGATGAATGCGCTTTAAACAAAATCTAGAATCTTCCTACCTGGAACACCTTTCTAACTTGTAAAGGTAACGTTTTTTTCTGTGAAATCTTATTTTTACCTGCACAGTTTCTATTATGCTTGTAGCTAGACTTAATATCCAGCTTCTAAATAACTTTTTGTGGTAAAATCAACTGTCCAAAATGACAGTGGGCTTCCCTATGCTTAGCAGATAGGATAAAATCTTCAGATTTGCTTTGAATTGCATGTTTTATGTGAGTTTCTGTTCACTTAAACATTATAGTGATACAATAAATTGTTTGCATAAGACCCAATTTTTCTGGGTTTTAATAACTAGGGCCCCAATCCTACAGTGAGCTCTGGGGTGCATGCTCATTGGCAGACCCTTCAGCTGCAGGAATTGGGGGGGCCTTATGGGGGTATGTCTACAGTGCAAAAAAATAAAAATAATCTGTCCAGGACTACAGACTCCGGCTCACGCTAGAGCAGTGGCTCTCAACCTTTCCAGATGACTGTACATCTTTCAGGAGTCTGATTTGTCTTGCATACCCCCAGGTTTCACCTCACTTAAAAACTACTTTCTTATAAAATCAGACATAAGAATGCAAAAGTGTCACAGCACCTTGTTACTGAAAAATTACTCTCATTTTTACCATATAAAACATATCGATTAGAATATAAATATTGTACTTACATGGCAGTGGATAGTATATAGAGCGGTGTGCGCAAGTCACTGTATGAAATCTTAGTTTGTATTGACTTCCCTAGAGGTTTTTTATGTAGCCTGTTGGGAAAACTAGGCAAATATCTAGATGAGTTGATGTCCCCCCAGGAAACCTTTGCGTACCCCTGCTTGAGAATCACTGCAGTAGAGGAGTAAAAGTAGCAATGTAGATGTTCCCCCTTGGGCTCAGATACCCACCTCTCTTGCTTAGCTTCAGAGCCCAAGCTCCAGCAGGACTGCAAACACAGGGCCGGCTCTAGACCCCAGTGCGGCAAGCACGCGCGTGGGGCGGCCCTTTCCCGGGGGGGCGGCAGGCTGGGTCGGCGGACCTGCCGCAGTCATGCCTGCGGGAGGTCCACCGGAGCCCCGGGACGACCGGACCTGCCGCAGGCATGACTGCGGAGGGGGCGCTCGTCCCGCGACTCGGCTGGACCTCCCGCAGGCATGACTGCGGCAGCTCCAGCGGAGCCGCCGGACCTGCGAACCGTCCGCAGCCGCGGGAGGTCCAGCCGAGCTGCGCGACCAGCGGACCCTCCGCAGTCATGCCCGCGGGAGGTCCGCTGCTCCCGCGGCTCCGGGGCGCCTCCCGGGCATGACTGCTTGGGGCGGCCAAAAACGTAGAGCCGCCCCTGTGCAAACATGTACACTGCTATTTTTAGCTACATAGTATGAGCCCGAGTCTGTAGACCCAGGTTCTGAGGTTTGTTGCTGTGGGGTTGCGGGTGGTTTGTGTGTGTGTTTGACATACCTATGTTACGTTATTACTATGCTCTCTTGTGAGGCAGTGTTTCTGATATATGCTGCTCTACCATAAGATCTTGGGTGTGATTTAAAAGAATGATTCCCAGTTTGGCCCAGTCAAATGTTTTAATGCACTTCAGTGAATTGTGTGAAATATTGAAATGTATGGCCTTATGTATGAGGAAAAACACTGCCGCCACCTCCCCCCCCCCCCTTCCCCTGATCAGTTACATGTATTTATTTTGGTGGTGGAAACTTTGATTCTCTACCAAATCCACATACTAGCATTTCATCATTCTGAATAATCTAAATTCTCTTGACAATGGATTTTCATCTGGATCACCGCAACTTATATGCAGTTTCTGTCTATGGCGTTACATATGTGATAACATGCAATAGTTTTGCATCTTCAGTATGTAGGTGACTTAAAGAAGAAATAGGTTTTTTCCAACTGTTTTCTATCAAGTAAGGAAAGCTAGTAATAAGCATTACATTGAATCTGATATTTTATTTAGTTTGTCAGTCCAGCTGTATTTTGCTTTGGTGGAACCACAGTTAAAAAGTTCAAATTTAATTAGTTAAACTTTTTTCCTGCAGTTTCTAGATTTAGTAACTTTTGATCATGTTTGGTTCAGTTCAACTTTTAAACTGTTCTGTTCTTCCTTAGCTTAAATGACAACCCTCCCCTTCTTCCCGCTGAAACCCTTCACCCAAAAATCTTAGCTGAAATGTAGCTGCTGCAACACTTCTTTATATACTAAGGGTACGCATTTGCAGGGTTCACAGCTGAAAGTGGAATCATATGCACAAATGACACAAGTTTGGGGACAACATTTTAAAAAGATATAAGTTTTTTTGTTTTGTTTTTTAAAGCCATGCTACCTCATTACTCTCCTGCAAGTGACTCTAGTGATAGATGTTAGATGCTAAGAGTACTTCTTGTTTATTGCTATAAGCAGTCCCAGAGACGACATACCATGCAGTTATAGCAGGTAAAAATACAAATCCTGACAGAGTTGCTTCTTTCCCAGAATGAAATACTGAAACTAATAAGTAGCAGTAAGTGAACAACTGTTCATTTTCTGTACATAGAAAACTGATTACCGTTGCTTTACAAAGAATGACTTGTGAATGAGGGTCTTTTTAGTGTAGAAAGTCTCTTAGCATAATTAATTATTTTTATTGCTAAACTTTTCCTCTTTTCACCTCTTATTTTTTAGGTGAAGGTATAACTTTTCACTTGAGTAGCTCCTTCTATTCAAGGACTTTAGTACTTTACAAACACTAGTTTAGCTTTGTAACACTCTTGTAAAAGTCTGAATTCTCCTCTCTCTATAGATACTGAAACTAGTGCAGAGAAGTTACAAAATAGAACCGAACTCCCAGTCCTGTGCTTTACCAAGGCTATTTTTTTTCCCATTTATTTCATTTAGTGCTCTTTAGAATCGTGTCTGTATTAAAAACATTGTTTGGCAGGTGGATTGTCCTCATTTGTAGTTTTATGAAAATCTTGTCGCTGTGTTCAGATAAGTCCCTCTATTACTATTAAAAGTTAAGTGAGGCATCTGTCAGCATTTGGGGACCAAAAATATGTCTTGCTCTAAAATCACTTAACATTATCTGTTCCCCTTTTTGAGGAGCTATTTCCTTTTGGATTCTAGCTCCAGTAAATAACTTCACTGCACAAGAGGTTAGATTTTTTTTTGGAAGTAGCAAAGAGTCAAGGCAATATGTGGGAATATTCCTCTTTAAACCATTTCAGACATGCATAGCTCCTATTTAATTTCTCATACCATTTGGCTAAAATAAAAAGCAAAATGCTTTTCTTTAAGTCTCATTCTGTCCATAAATCTAGAGTCATATCTTATCATTTAGTATAATATATTTAATCCTTCTTGTTTCACCTCATAAAATGACCCAGCCCCATTGTTAATAGAAACCTGAGTTGAACTGTAAAATCCTCAGGGACCTTGGCTAGCAGGGCACCAGTTGTGATTAGATAATCACACCTTGCTGTGTTATGTAAGCTATTTTGGGTTGTCAGTGTAAATCCATTCCTAATGTCCAACCTGGTCACTTCTGTTTTGTCCCTTGATCTCTGCTCCATTAACAACACTAGCTTCTCTACCTCTTTGCTGCTCTTGTCTCTCTTTGGGGGCGGGGAGGGGGGAGGAGAGGGAGCAGCCATTGCAGGAATACTCAACCCCAGTTGTCAGGACCTTTCCATGCTAGGTGCTGAGATAAAATGTGGGTACATATGCTCCCTTACCCTTGGATGTTTGCATCCTGTCTTAGGCTGCAAACAAGTACATTAGTTAATAGTACCACAGATGGATAGGTAAGTGGCAAATAGTAGCAGGGAAGGCGAAAAGATGAGGATAACAAGTTCACACAGTTACATATACTAGCTGTTTGCACAATTTGATGGTTCTGAATTATAACTTTCTAAAAGTCACCTACAACTAACTTCCTTTCTAGATGGCCGCTGTTAATTTGCTGAGTTACTGTAAGCACCCTTATGTCTCTGATGTCTCCATACTTCCTCCTATGTTGTTCCTAGTGCTTGAAACACCACCCTTTCAGAATTTATTCAAGCCCCCAACTCTTCACCCTCACCTAATTCAAATTATTGCTAAAAATCTTACTTCTCTAGTATTGCCTGCATTAAATGAGCGTTTTCAAAAAAGAAAGGTACCACCAAGATGAATGAAAACTTAAACTGGGTCATCACGTAAAATCTCCATAACCTGTGCCCTTTCTTGCCCTATCCTCTTGTCTATCAAGTCCATCACTTATATTGTAAGTTTGGGGCAGTGAGACTTGTCTTTTAGGTGTTTTATCATAAGTGCCTCGTACAGGCATATGGGCACTCTAAAATCTGAAATTTTGAAAGCATGTCAGTCAAACTATATGCCGTGTCTGAATGAGTCAACATGATGCAGCTGTGAATAAGGCTAATACACCCCAGAATTATATTAGCAGGAGTTTGTATGTAAAACCAGGTAATTTTTCTGCTATACTCAGCACTGCTGAGCCTCAGTTGGAGTACTGTGTCCACTTCTGGGCACCATACACCAAGAAAGATGTGCGCAGATTGGAGAGAGCTCAGAAGGGAGCAACAAAAATGATAAAAGGCTTAGAAACCTTATCTATGAGAAAAGGTTTAAAAAAAAGTGGAATGTTTAGTCCTGAGGGGAAAAAAGATTGAGGGAGGATCTGATAAGTATTCAAATATATTAGGGGCTGTTATAAAGGAGACTGTGATCAGGTGTTCTCCATATATACTGAAGGTAGGCCAAGAAGTAAGGGGCTTAATCTGCAGCAAGGGAGTTTTAGGTTAGATATTAGGAAAAACTTTCCAACTGTAAGAGTAGTTAAACTCTGGAATAAGCTTCCAAGAGAGCTTATGCAATCCCCATCACTAGAAGTTTTTAAGAGGATTGGATGAATACCAATGAGGGAAGGTCTAGTTCAGTGGTCCCCAACCTTTCAGTGTGGTGGGCGCTGGACGACCAGCCGCCGAAATGCCACCGAGAAGCAGCAGCGTCAAGAAGCATTGCTGCTGAAATGCTTATCTGGCAGCTGCGCTTCTTGTTGGCGGGGCGCTCCCTTGTCAGTAGGTGGGCGCACATAAATGCCCTGGTGGGCACCATGGCACCCGCAGGCACTGCGTTGGGGACCACTGGTCTAGTTTTACTTGGGTCCTGCTTCAGCACAGGGGCCTGGACTTGATGACTTTTCAGGGTCCCTTCCAGCTCTGTGTTTCTGATTTTGACTTTCTTGGTATAGTTATTCTAGTTAATTAAGACTTGGAAATAAGAAGGGCAAACATGATTGTTGTGGCTATTCCCACAAGGTAGCATACCTGACTTAAACCTGGTCTACATTAGAGTTAGGTCAACGTAGGGGAGCTTATGTCAGCCTAACTGGGTAAACATCTACACTGCAATGTTCCGCCCGCTGATTTAACTCGCCCGCTACGCCGAGCTAATAACTTCACCTCCGTGAGAGGAGTAGCATTTAGGTTGATGTAATTAGGTTGACGCAGTGTCTGTGTAGACACTGTGTTGCTTATATCGCCTGTTGCTGCCTTTGACAGATAGAGCCCTCTCAGCCCCGGGACTTCGGTTGTTGGCCCAGGGCAGTGGGGCTGCGGTTGTCAGTGCCCCACAAGGCCCCACTAAAATCGGTGCAAGTGCTTCTGGTGAGGACCCGCACTGCAGACAGAAGGAGCGTAGTGTGGACACAAAGATCTGATTTAATTACTGTGGTTACTGTAGGTGGACCTAACTTAAGTCAACTTAATTTTGTAGCATAGACATGCCCTTAAATAGGCATAAGTTCAATAAAGATGATTGTAAAAGTGACCGTTCACTTGTGCAGAAAGAAACGCACCAGGAGATCCAATAAGGCCAAGTCACAGATTCTAAAGCTGGGGTGGGTAAACTTTTTGGCCTCAGGGCCACATCAGGTATGGAAATTGTATGATGGGCCATGAATGCTCATGAAATGGGGGTTGGGGTGCAGGAGGGGGTGAGGGCTCTGGGGTGGGGCTGGGGGTGCAGGAGGGTGCTCTGGGCTGGGACCAAGGGGTTTGGGGGGGGAGGAGAATCAGGGCTTGGGTAGGGGCGTGGGAGCAGGTCAGGGGTGCAGGCTCCGGGTAGCACTTACTTCAAGCAGCTCCCAAAAGCAGCAGCATGTCCCGCCTGCAGCTCCTACATGGAAGCGTGGCCAGGCAGCTCTGCATGCTGCTCCTTCTGCATGCGCTGCCCCTACAGATCCTGTTGGCTGCAGTTCCCAGCCAATGGGAACTGCGGGGGAGGTGCTTGGGGTGGGGGCAGCATGCGGAGCCCCCTGGCTTCCCCTATGCTTAAGAGTCGGATGGGAGCCATGCTGCTGCTTCAAGGAGTTCCCCGGCTGGACCCCGCTCCCTGGCAGGAGTGCCAGAGCGGGGCAAGCCCTGGACCCCGCTCCCCAGCGGGAGCTCGAGGGCCAGATGAAAACATCTGGAGGGCTGGATGCAGCCCCTGGGCCATAGTTTGCCCAACCCTGTTCTAAAGTCAGAAGAAACCATTGTGATCAGCTAGTCTGACCACCTGCATAATGCAGGCCAAATGCTTCCTTAGAGATCATGTCCATCAGCATGTATTGTAACAGCAAATGAATATGTTAGCCCCTGTGTTGGGTATTGTTCATGAGAAGGAAAAGTGTGCACACTGTATATAGTCCTAGATTCTATAAATGCACTTTCTTGGAAGCTTGCTCTTGTTGAAACTTGCACCACATGCAGTTCTAAAGTTTAGCAATGTTGCATACTTCTGGTGGGATGTTTTATGAAAGGTGGAGAAAGAGGAAACAAGGAAATGAGCTTGCCCAAGCAGAAATAATAGGAGATTCCAACTCTGTCATTCACTGCTTTACTCCTGTGACTGCACTTCCTCATCACATGTCAGCAGCAGCTGCTCTGCAGCATCAGTCCCTGTGACAGATGGAGCTGGTGTCTTCCTCTAAAATTGTAGCACTTGTATAATCTGCCACAGGCTTCTCAAGGTTAACATTTCTGGGAGACTGAAGTGTTTCTTTTGCATCGCTGCCTGCTCTAACCAGGCTTCCCATTTGGCATTCTTTTCTGATGGTTGATCAGTGACATACCTTCCTGTCTCCTCCCACTTCCTTCATACTTGAGTAGAGTTTAGAATTGTGGCCCATGGTTGCTTTCTCCCAACCCAAAGGGGCAAAATTCCTGTGGAGCTACCATGGGTCTTAAGTGGGAAGCATGCTGCTTAGCCAGCACCTGCTCCAGACTGGATCTGTGGATGTGAGCTCCTCTCTCCTAACTGACATGGATGGGAATATTTGGCCCTCTTAACAGTGAAAAGTAAGCTTTTTTGACTTAATATGCAAAAAGTAATTAGGCTTTCAAACTCTTAATGTAAGCTTTCCATCATAAATGACCTATAACTCAATGTTGGTTCACATTGTATGCTAACTTGGTTAAGTAGATGAGGACAGTACCCAAAACACTTAAGTGTAGAATTCCCTATTTTTAATTATTCTGTGTGCATCCTGACCAAGGGTCTCCATTGGAGTCTCAAGTTATTTTCTAGAACATGTTCTAGTTTTTATCTAAATTTAAAGAAAATGTAATCTATAACTTGTCCTTTCATTTCTAACTGGATAAGTACAAATCTCAGCAAAGAATCCTGTGGCACCTGATAGACTAACAGACGTATTGGAGCATGAGCTTTCGTGGGTGAATACCCACTTCGTCGGATGCAAGTAGTGGAAATTTCCAGGGGCAGAGGGGTGTGTGTATGTGTATATATATATATGTGTATATATATGTGTGTATATATATATATATATATATGTGTGTATATATATATATATATAAGCAAGCTAGAGATAATGAGGTTAGTTCAATCAGGGAGGATGAGGCCCTGTTCTAGCAGTTGAGGTGTGAAAACCAAGGGAGGAGAAACTTCTCCCTTGGTTTTCACACCTCAACTGCTAGAACAGGGCCTCATCCTCCCTGATTGAACTAACTTCATTATCTCTAGCTTGCTTCTTGCTTGCATATATATACTTGCCCCTGGAAATTTCCACTACTTGCATCTGACGAAGTGGGTATTCACCCACGAAAGCTCATGCTCCAAAACGTCTGTTAGTCTATCAGGTGCCACAGGATTCTTTGCTGCTTTTACAGATCCAGACTAACATGGCTACCCCTCTGATACAAATCTCAGGTTTATGTTGACATAGGCTTTAGTCTGTACTCACTTTGTATATTTACAATGGAATTTTGAAATCAGTAACCACATGATCATTTTGCTAGGGCCCTATTTTTGAGTGTTGAGTAGCTTCCTGGAATTAAGCTAAAACAAGAAGGATACACTTCACAGCAGATTCCAGAAGCTCCTCCTACAATTCTAGCATGTCCAGTTTGTGCTTCTGTTGTCCAGATTATACAGTTCTGTCAGCTGTTTGAAAGGACTGACAACTGGAGAGCAGTCACTCTGTAACATAGGATTATCTGGGTATGGAATTGATAGAGGTTGGTTCTTCGTCGGTAACAAAAAATTATAGTGGGAAGTGGATTACAAAATTAAACAACGTGGTCATAGTTCCATGCTGTGTAATGGAGCAGCACTGAAAAAAAAAAAGTACCTAGAAAAAATTACAATACTCTTAAAAGGTAAGTTACCCATAGAAACCTGGAGCAGCTTGTTAATTTGTCAAATTGTCATGAGTATATCTTTATTTTATACTAGAAAGTAAAGCAGAAGGCCTGATTAAATGTGGCTTATTTGGTAAGAGAGGCTTCATGCCTTTGTAGGTCAACCTCTGAGTGTATTTGACACAGAATTGAAGTGTAAAATGACGGTAGTATCATGGTTACTAGTGAAAATGTTAGCTGCAGAGTTATTGCAATGCTGCTTTGGTTTTATTATCCTCTTTAAAAATTTCTATACTTCTAAAATTATCTAGCTTCTAAAAACAGACTTGCAGCATTTGTGCAGTTAAGCAGACAGCCACATTAAACAGGCATAGTTAAGGCTGCTGCAAATAAGACTAGGTATTCTAAAAGTCTCTCCCCCTTTATGGATTTAGAAATAGATTTGGTTTAAAAACAAATTTGCTTTGGTCTCACTCTTCTTCATGTACTAGAAGAGTTAAGTGTAATGTTTAGAAAGCTACAATCACTCAAACTGTATTAAACATATCTAGAACAGCTAGTGTTAAGGAGGTGGAACTTGTTTTGTTTAGCTATTGTGGGAGGAGGTAAGGAAGGGCATTAATGCACGTGTGTGGAGTTTAGTGTGATAGGCACACTATGTGAAATGAAAACAAACTATATAAAACTGTCATGCAACTTTCATGAATTTCAGCACAGTGAGCTGGAATTTAGCTGAGAGTCTTCTACTAAAATTGATGGGTTTGCAGTAACTAAAACACTATACACCTCTGAGAGAGAATGTAGGGATTATCATTTATCCATATTAGTCAAATTGATTAGACTTTTAAAGGTTTCTGAATTGACAATGAAGCCTAAATATGTATTGCAGAAAAATTACATTGACTTCGCAACTTCTAGTTATTTTAAACACTCAAGAAATACTAGATTTTGGTGTCCTATACAACCTTAATTTGGCCCTCTTGTCCATATGTATTAAGAGAGTCTTTATTTAAGTGATCACATACTGTTTTTTTCATTCAGTGTGCAGGATGGATGACGCTCCCTGAATGGGTAAGCTATTCAGTATTTTTTTTATCCTTGTTCAGCATGTGGTTCCAGGCCATTTTGCTGCACATTATCTAAACCCTGCACTGATTACAGAATTTAGATATTTTCTCATGGCTTTTCTATGACACTCATCATCGTAGCAGATGGCTGCTTTGCAAACACTAATTAAATTATTTTCACAAGGCTTCCATGGGATGGGGTAGTGACATTATTTCTAAAATAGATTTCCCCGCTCCCCCCAAGATTGTGCCCCAAATTGCCAGAGAATCTCAAATTAGACACCCAAAATTAGAATAATGGAGGATCTGATTTTTGAGTATTTCACATTATTTTTGCATTGTATATGTTTAAAGCACATTTTCTATAGACTTGATCTACAGTTAAGTCCTCAGCATTTTCGTAAATCAGGCTCCAGATGTCCTAAGTTGAGCACCCAGAAAAAGAGAGACACAATTAATGGCCACTTTTTAAAAGTTTGATTTAGGTGATTTGCTCAGTATAGTCTCTAGTCTTGTTCTTTGAAAAACTGAACTATTTTTGCGGAAAATTTCCGCCCAGATGGTTGAAGTGTGGCAAAGTTAAAACCAACTGAAAGCAACATCTTAATAATGGAAAGTATTAGGCAACTTAACTATAGGCAGAACTACTAGCCCCACCTGTAACTTAAAAGTTCATTTGAATGGCAAATTTGATTTCCTCCAGGAACAGCTACCTCAAAATACACAGACTTTGAGGGAGTCTCACTTTCATTCCTTTCCCACCTACAGTGTCTTCCTTCCCCCTGCTGCTCCATCTCTTGCATCCTGTTACCTTAGACAGCACTCTTCAATTATGTTCTGATTCAGTTCAGCTGTGGTGCAGCACAGACAATGACACACATTGTCAATAACTGCCTGCTGACTAGTGGCCTAGAAGAACTGCATCACGCCACTGAAGATGCCATTGCTTGGCTAGATGACTATGCACACTAAATGTATGGTCCAGGCAGATGGATGCATTGGAAGCCCTGCAGTATGTTTTGAAAGTCTGAAAATCTGAGATGGGATCATCCTCTGGGGTGAAGGGGGCTTTCTTCCTGCCATTCCTCTCTACCCAGAAATCTAGCAGCAGGTTGTCTTAATGGATAGTGTGTGGTAATGGACTGGCAGCTGAAGTAGGCATCTGGAGTACTGCTGACTGTACCCAGTACTCACATGAAAGGGAAGTTGAGAGGCCTTCTGCAGTGTGCTGGGCCTGGATCCTGGCGTGCAAAGGATCTGACATCAATCTACCACTGGGTGTCTAATTTGATTGTTTAACATTTTGTGTTGAGTCTGGGAGTAAACTCTTTCCAGTTGTATGGACAAAACCAGGTCCAGGCTTTACCAGTGTCTTCAGCAGAAACTGAAGTCCTTTCCTCCCCCCCCCCCCCCAACTGCATATTATAGCTGAATGTTAGCCACGCTGTGTTCTCTACTGCAACCAAGTAGAAAAAATACTCAACTCAAATATAGAACTGCTTGGTTTTTGTTCTAATGTGTATAGTAGTAGGACTAGTTAATATCAAGTCGTTGTTTTGAGCCACTTCATAGAATAATAGAAGTGCAGGACTGGAAGGGACCTCAATAGGTCATCTAGTCCAGTCCCCATCACTCAAGGCAAGACTAAGTAATAATTAGACCATCCCTGAAAGATGTGTGGAGGCTTAAGAACAGGTTAGACCAGGGTTTCTCAGATTGGGGTCCATGGACCCCTGGGGGTCCACAAGTCATGTCCAGGGCCACTGGCCCCGCTGATCAACTCCTCCCCCTCCCTCCCTCCCAGCGTCTTCTGCACACGGCTGAACAGCTGTTCCACAGTGTACAGGGAGGCACTAGGAGGGAAGGGGAGGAGCGGGGATAGGGCTTGCTCAGGGGTGGGAGTGGGAAGAAGAGGGGCGGGGTGGAGCGGGGACAGGAAGAGGTAGGGTAGGGGTGGGACCTGAGGAGGAGTGGAGTGGGGGCAGGAGCTGGGGCTGAGCATGAAAAATTTTTAAATCAAAATGAGGGTCCTTGGGTAGCTAAAGTTTGAGAACCGCTAGGTTAGACAATGACTGCGATTCTCCAATTTGTCCCACATTTTCCTGAAATGTGGTGCCCAGAGGTGGACACATTATTCCCACTGAGGTGTTAGCATGAAATAGAGCAGAAGAATTACTTCCAGTGTCTTGCTTACAACACTCCTGCTAATACATCCCACAATGATGTTGGCTTTGTTTTTTCACAGTGTTACACTGACTCATATTTAGCTTGTGATCCACTATAATCTGCCGATCTCTTTCTGCAGTACTCCTTCCTACCTGTCATTTCCCATTTTTTGTATGCATTGTGACAAAGTTCCTTCTGTACCCTGATGGGTCCTGCGCTTATTGGCGGATTTGCTCACCTCACAGATTCACCCCGTGGGTTGGGAAACAACCCAGAGACTTTCCCCTCTGGTAGAATCCACAGTCCAAGTCAATTCCTCCTGTGTTTGATCAGGAGTTGGGAGGTTTGGGGGCAGAACCCAGGCCTGCCCTCTACTCCGGGTTCCAGCCCAGGGCCCTGTGGACTGCAGCTGTCTAGGGTGCCTCCTGGTACAATTGCGTGACAGCTACAACTCCCTGGGCTACTTCCCCATGGCTTCCTCCCAACACCTTCTTTGTCCACCGGACCTTCCTCCTGATGTCTGATAATGCTTGTACTTCTCAGTCCTCCAGCAGAATGCCTACTCACTCTCAGCCTCTTGCTCCCAGTTCCTCGCACACACTTCCTCTTCTCTGGCTCCCTTTGGCCTGACTGGAGTGAGCCCTTTTATAGCATCAGAGGGGTCTTAATTAGTCAGGTGCTTAGCAGGTTAATTGGAGTCAGGTGTTCTCATTAGCCTGGAGCAGCCCCTGCTCTGGTCACTCAGGGAACAGAAAACTGCTTATCCAGTGGCCAATATATCTCCATTCTACTACTCTGCTGTTCCCAACTGGCCTGGGTCTATCACAGCATGCAATTAATTGTTCTTTCCTAAGTGGAGTACTTTGCATTTGTCCTTATTGAATTTCATCCTCTTGACTTCAGACCGTTTCTCCAGTTTGTTCAGATCATCTTGAATTTTAATCCTATCCTGCAAAGCACTTGCAACTCCTCCCAGCTTGGTATTGTCCACAAACTTTATAAATGTACTCTCCCTATGCCATTATCAAAATCACTTATGAATATATTGAACAGAATACATACAGATATGTTCCTGTACCCAGGAACAATCCCTGCGGGACCCCACTCAATATGCCCTTCCAGTTTGACTGTGGTGATTACTCTCTGGGAATGCTTTTCTAATGAGTTATGCACCCATCTTATAGTAGCTCCATCTAGGCTATATTTCCCTAATTTGTATGAGAAAGTATGCAGAGTTGTTGTAGCTGTATCAGTCCCAGGATATTAGAGACACAAAGTGAGTGAGGTAATATCTTTTATTGGACCAACTTCTGTTGGTGAGAGACAAGCTTTCCAGCTACACACAGCTCTTCTTCAGGTCTTGGAAAGGTACTGAGGTTACTTGGTCCAATAAAAGATATTACCCCACCCACCTTGTCTCTGATTTATTTGTAGGCATTTCTGTGGTGTTCTCTGCCACAGTTTGACTCTCCATTTGCATGCTGTAAATGTGAGCAGTTGTCTGTTACAGCAAAATATGTGGTTTATAAATTGTATAGTTACTATTCCATTTTTTGGGGGGGAGAATGTGCTGTAGTCCTTAGTAAGAACTAATTACCAAGTTTCAGCTTGAGAAATTCAGCAACGAGTAACATATTCAGTATTATGTTGAGACTCTCATTATAAAACTTTATCTCCCTTTTAGCTTTCTGAAAATCTTTAGATACAATTTTCTGTATGTGTTCTCAGGTGGTAGGTGAATTTGAGGAGAGAGGGCTGAAGGAGAGAATATGGAGCAAAATCTATTCACTTTTTGAGATGAAAGGGTAGAGGGAGGACTGGCGTAAGATTTTATGAAGTTATAATGAACATGTTACTCGTTGCTGAATGTCTCAAGCTGAAACTTGGCAATTAGTTCTTACTAAGGACTACAGCACATTCTCCCCCCTCCCCCCCAAAAAATGGAATAGTAACTTTTACACATGCAATACAAAATTCCTAGTATGTTTAGAGCTATGGGACTGAAATAGACCAGCGTACAAAGTTTTACTTTCCCCTTCAAGTTAAAGTAGTTTAACAGTGAGGAGTAACTAACCAGTGGAATAATTTACCAAGGGTTGTGGTGGATTGTACATCACTGGCAATCTTTAAATCAAAATTGGATGTTTTTCTAAGATATTCTCTAGGCATAACTTCAGGGAAGTTTTCTGGCTGGTTTTATTCAGGAGATCACAATAGATTATCACAATGGTCCCTCCTGGCTTTGGAATCTATAAATCTGTGAAAAATCAGTTTTGATGAGTAAGAACAGATCCAGGAATTTATGGGGTTTTATATAAATATTGGCTGCCTTTTCACTGCCTGTACTTTTAAATTGTCTGAACATTTAGTGGCATAGGCACATAAATGGCTTGAAATCCCTGATGTAATGTTTTAAGGCAGCATAAGTGCTGACAACATCCATTGAGAAGTTTGCATTTATGAAGGAATTTAAACACTTCTAAGTCCTTTGGGATGACTGGTGCTTACTGGCATACTTTAAATGGGGTGCACGTCACGTGTACGTACGTAAGAAGCACATCTACATACGAACACTGACTGAAGTGTTGTAGCCATGTCAGTCCTAGGATATTGGCGCTTACACAGAACTTTTCTTCAGGTCTGTGTAAGCTTGAAAGCTCGTGTCTCACCAAAAGCAGCTGGGCCAATAAAAAAAATTGCCTCACCCACTTTGTGTCTCGAACACTGACTGAATGCAGTTTTCTATTGTGGGAGTGTAGTAGCTCATTTTCTATTGCTCACAACTTTATTATATAACCATACCTAGTGGCTGATCTGCTCAATGAGAGCTACTACCTCTATATGCCAAGTCTCATAATCCATCTTCTAAATTTCATGGCATGGGGAGGAACTGTGGTGAACTCAACTCAGACAGCTTCCTGTTCCAGTTGGGAGAGGAGGGGAATTCAGGAAAGGAAATTTCAGCCTGCAAGGTGTATTTTTAGGAAGCTTTGACCATATGAAAATAAGGTTAATGAAACCTGTTTTGAAATCTTAACTATATTATCCACTAACAAGTGAATACTACTATAATGCAAATTGTGAAATATTCCATATAGCTAGGGCAGTTATAATAATGAACCTCTCTTTACTTGGCAGGATAGCTGTGAAACTTTTTTTTTCTACCTTCATTGAATTCCTCTGTAATGCTGTCTTTCTAGCCTGGAAGGGTTGTGAGCTTTATTCCAAAATACTTGATCTAGTAAGCCTGCAAAATGTTCAGTTGAAAAAATTATCAGCTATTAAAAAGCCTCAATATGGTCCTGTTGATGCAGTTTTTTGTAGTTATGACTATTAAATACAGTTCACATCTCATGATTAAATAGCTGAACTAAAATTGTAAGCATTATTAGGGAATCTAGTTGGAATCTTTCTTAATAGAAATAAAAACTTCCGGGGAAGAGAGGGTATGCTCCCTTAGCTATGTGTGATCAGCTCTCATTAGCATTGATTAACTTAGACAAACTGTCTCCACTTTCCCCATTGCCCACTGTTAGGAATATAGCTTTTGTAAAAGTGTGCTGTTTTCCTATGATGCTTAATTAAAAGTATAAAAGATTGACTAGAATTTTTCTTTTGCAGGTTCATGTTGGGGAGAGGCCTAAAACGCAAGTTGAGTGACTATGAGGAGAACATGGCTGGTCTCTCAAGTGCCTTTGATTCCAGTCGAAATCTGCCATATCCACTTAAGAGGCAGTTAGTGCTGAATATGTGCCTCACTAAACTACAAACTTACAAAATGCTGGTGGAACCAAACTTACACCGTTCTGTGCTCATAGCCAACACAGTAAGGCAAATTCAGGAGGAAATGAGGCAAGAGAGTAGCCAGCAGCCAATTAATGTATGCAGTGGCATTGCTCCCAATCCTCACTGCTACCCAGGAATTGATTCATCTGCAATTTCTTTACATTTGCCTTCAGGTAGCAGCCAGCAAGAGTCTAACTGTTGTAACTCATGGTCTGCAGAAGGCCCAATTGAAAATAGCCTGCTGATGGTTTCAGATGATGACATGTCGTCTGCCATTTCATCTATTCTGAAGGATTTGGACTTCATGGAAGATATAAGTCCACCTACTTCTTTGGTTCCAGCTGGAGATGATGAGCCGCTGAAGTCTCCAGAAAACACATGTCTAAAGCTAGAAGATGATAGACAAGATTTGAAGGGAGCTGAATGTGTATTTGGTTCCTTTGAAATTTCGAATTCGACCAGTTACTTAAAAGATTTGGCTATAGATGACATCTTTGAAGATATTGACACTTCAATGTATGATTCAGACTTCTGCTCTCCCCTACTAATGGCACCTAGGCCACCTTCTGCTGCTACAGAAGAAACATTGAAAACCTTCCCATCTTGCAATTCTTCCTCAACAAACAATATTCCGATATGTAGAACAGATCTGAGTGAGTTGGACCATATCATGGAAATTCTTGTTGGATCTTGATATTTATTTTTTTTTTAACCAAAGATACTTTCTGTACTGCCACTTAACATTGGTTTGAGGATAAAGCCACTGGGAAAGCTGCAAGGAATTTCTTTTAAAACAAAACACAGTTGTCCATGAGTAGTTCTTAAAATGTCTGTTATAAATCAAAGTGGCAGTTTTTAAAAATTATTTATTTGATAAATTGTGCAATCATCTTTTTCCTTCTGGGAGTTCGTGTGTAGTGACATAAAAACATATGCACATATCCTTACCCGCCACCCCTCACCCCCTTTGAATAAATGTTTATGTGCAATTTTTAATTTGTCAGAAGAATTTACATACAAAATGAATTTCAAATGGGAATCTCTTATGAAGCCTAGATTTTATTTTTAATATTAAAATACTTGCCAAGTTGGCATACATTGGAGTTGCATATTTGGATTGTGCAAATCCATCAGCATTACTAGAGATATAGGTATATTTTAAAAATATTAAAACAAATGTCATTTCCCTTTAGTCGGAAAAGCAGACTCAAGATACTTGTCAGTGAAGTATCTTGCATTTTCTAAAGCATTCAGAACTATTTATTTTTGTAAATTTTATAGTCTTTCTACATTTTACTACGTTATTTCATCATAGTACAAATATAATGTATTTCTAGCTGGATGTGGCTAGTACTACCTCTATAAGCTGAAATGCTTTGACTCTTTCCAGTGCTTTGTCTAAGACTGCAAGTTTTTTTGTTTTTTTTTGTTCATGGTATTTTTCTGTTGGGGGAAGGGGGGGCATTTTTAATTCATTAATTAGATCCTTTGTTTGACAGTGATGACCTAGCTGATTTGTGAAATTAAGAGTATTAAATGTTTAAAATTTCTACAAGTATTTGCAAATGTAATTTATATGTATAATGTCCAGTTTAACATTTTCTGTCAGTATTATGTGCTTAGATTTTAAATAATCTTGGCATTCTTTAAATTAGCATTTACTGTAAAGATAGCTTTTTATTCTGTTTGGAGAACGCTATATGTCTTCTTAGTCCTGTTTTCACTACAAAGCTTTTTTTAATGTGCAATATTACTTACAGATACATATTTGCACAGACGACATTGTAGAAAGAAATGCTTTAAATTTAAACTTGTAAAGTAGCACCTTGGGAAAGGTATCTGAAGAGCCAGTGTCTCTCTATTCTTTTAAGAAATGAGTTGAGCATTTCTTATAGTACCAACGTTCACTGTGTTGAATACTCCTGAAATGTTCTTGTAAATGTGGTGGGTCATTTCTGATGACTAAGTACTGTCTTGTGAAAGCTCGGGGGTCAGCTCACTCTGATGCAGTTGCAGGACTGGAGCCTAAGTGTGCTGAAAGAGTATGTTTCAAGTACGGAACAGAAGGGTTTGGTGGGTTTTTCTTTACATTATTAATTGAAGATGAGGTTTGTAGTGAGAACTGTTGCTCCATGTGATAATGGGAAATACATTTTCCCTCAGACTGGGGTTTTTATTAATCTCTGGAGTTGCTTTCTAAACTATACAACACTAGTTTTCCCTTGAAACTGTAAAACTGTTTCAATATAGCCATTAACGCTGCAGTACATTTA
Organism: Mauremys mutica; assembly: GCF_020497125.1. NCBI lineage: Eukaryota > Metazoa > Chordata > Testudines > Geoemydidae > Mauremys > Mauremys mutica. The sequence goes on from NC_059075.1 coordinate 17,910,280, forward strand.
GGACAAAAAAGTTTATAGTGAGTTTTAAAAGTTCTATAGTTCATCTCAGTCTCGCCATTTCCTATGTCATTTCTTTTTTCAGCCAGTAGCAGAAGTTTAGCAGCAATAATGTCTCCATTTTAGATAAAGGTAATTTTTGCTCTTTTTTTTTTTTAAGCATGAACTCGCTCATGTTCATGTCACTGTCTTTTTTGCTCAGAGCACCGCTTAGATCTCCCCTAACACTCCTCAGCGTATTTTTTAAAAGTGTTTGCTTTTGTTCCATTCTTTAATTTTTTTTTGTGGGTGCAGTATCTGAAAAGAATATGAAGAGCAAGAAAATGTGCCCTAAGTGTTGCATCCCAAAAACAAGGGGTGAAGTCTTGGTCTTTCAGAACAATGGGAGTTTTGCTATTAACTTCAGATGGGCCAGTATTTCACCTGGGATCTTTAGTCTTAAATATGCTGCAGCATTGGTTATCCTGTGCTAAGATCTCCATTTCAGACCATGTGAGTTCCCCAGTTAATAGTCTGTATGTACCCCAAAACTGCAAACCCAGTTTAGGTCACATTCTCTCAGCCATCTGGATTGTTTGGCAATTGAAGGGTATAAATATGTGCTCAATGTTAATGGTTCTAATAATTAATTTAGAAATTCTGATGGTATAAAACATTCTAAATCATTGGGTAAGGGATTAGTTGGGAAAATGTATAAATAGCTACTGAGAAGGTACAGCTTCAGAATGTACACAGACTGCATTGTGTATAGACTACTCTGGCTTTTCCTCAATCTCTACTTTTGTATGTAAAGATATGCCTCAATAAATCCTTGAAATATTACTGTCCTTCCGCACTGTGATGAAGCAGAGTTGGGTTAAAGATATTTTTAATGTTGGTCACAGAAATAAAAATTGTATCTAATTTCTTGTTTACATTCGCAAATGTGGAATTTGACAATGCAGTAAATATCACCTTTTTGTTTAGTATTACATTCCTACCATGTAGCAAATCGTGTTAACTTTAATATGTTCCCACCATATTCACCACCCTGCTCTGCAGAAACATAAGAGGTTGGGGGAATTAACTTCACATGCAATTGCTGTAAACTAATTTCTTATACACTTCGCAAATTTGTATGAATTACCAAATACAGTAGATGACACTTCACTCTTTCTGTTGGTCATATCGCTCTTGCTACTAAACTCTAATTCTTAACTGGTTGCTTAGTATCCCAGTGCCAAAACCATAAACTGATCTGCAATGCAGTGTGGGTGGTGTGGTATTTTGTTTAAAAGGAAAGTGTTTCATTTTAATTATGCACAAGTTAATTTTAATTCAGTATAAAATAAAATCAGAGACTAGCTAGGGAGGTCTATTCAGTTGTTTAGGAACAATTACTTTTCAACTTAGCCATAATTTCATGAAGTTTCCAGTATGAGTGTAACAAATTTACCAACCGTGCCAGTATTCATTGAACTAATGAAGATGCAAAATAAATGTTTCCCTAACAGGTTGCTTTTGGGAATAACAGTTTAATAAGAGAACTTGCCTATCTCTTCACACCCAGACCCCATCTCTCTCTAAAGCCACATCTTGACAGAACAGTGGTGGTTGATTATGGCAATTCCTCCCAAGTCAGTGTGCTGAGAAAAGCCTCACTGCGCTTGATAGTCAAACATCACTTTCCTACCAGTATTAAATGTAGTTTCCCCTGTCTACACAAATGTACAGCAGTTTTCAGCTTAGTTTGCAGGAAACAAGATGCACTGTTTTTCTTGGTGGAAATACAACTGAGATCAGAGGCTCCCATCTGTGTATGGGGACTAATAGTGCTCTTCACTCAGCTACCTTCCACGAATGCTGTCATCCAGTAGGAGAACAGACCCCATTGATGGGGAATATATCTTTGAATGAGCTTATTAGATTAAAAATAACATCTTCAGGGTAACTTCTCTTATTGGTGAGTTGGGATATGTTAGAGTATGCAGTGCCTTAAAAATGTTGACTGTGTAAGTTGTCTTGCTGATACAGAATAATTCATATCAGGGTAAGAAATATGGATAAAATTGCTTTCGTGTGTGGCCCAGACACCTAAGCATGTGTTCTTACCACAAAAGAAATAACTGCCTTTACACGTTATGGAATTTGCTTTATTAAACAGATTTATAAAGCACTCATTTGCTTAAAAAGTGCAGTTGTACTCTGAGAAGTGACTAAATAAAAATGGTTCTGTGGGGTTTGACATTGGTGTCCATGTTCTCCCCAAAATAAGGTTACTAATTACAGGTAAAAATGTCTGCCACAAATGCATCCTGGACTTTAAGAGCCTGGTCCCTCTCTCATTGAAGTCAAATCTGGGTTCTTCTCATGAATCGCCACCAACAATGGATTCTGCAAGCCAAATTGGGCCTTCAGTGACGAGTGCACAGGTGTAGGTGATTGGGATTTAATAAACAACTTGTTGAATCTAGCTCACTTCCAGTTGTGTGGCCTCTGTAATGGTAACTGATGTAGTAAAAGTCCAGGGAATGCCTAGTGTTCATTCTTTTTAAAAGATCAGCATTTGTCTACAGATACCATACCTTAAAATCACCCCAGTTACTTCCTGTTTTATGTATAGGGTATCTCAGAAATCAGTGTGAGAACTTTTAAAAGGAGCTCAGATACCCCATGGTCTTATTAAAAAAAATTGAGAAAATAGTCAAATGCAATTTGGCTTTTTAGATGTCAACATAGCTAAACAAAGATGGTAGAGGTATATCACTTGTATGTAGCTTTTTACACAGAGAGATTGCAGATCTGGAGGTATAAAGCTGAGCTTTAAATTTATTTTGAGGACAATAACATCTTTAGTGCAGTGACTTTGATTACAGTCTAGAACTGTGGTTCTGAAACTAGGGCCGCCATTTGTTCAGGGAAAGCCCCTGGTGGGCCGGGCCGGTTTGTTTACCTGCATGTCCACAGGTTCGGCCGATTGCAGCTCCGACTGGCCATCGTTCGTCGCTCCAGGCCAATGGGGGCTGCAGGAAGCAGCATGGACCGAGGGACATTCTGGCCACCCTTCCCGCAGCCCCCATTGGCCTGGAGCGGCAAACCGTGGCCAGTGGGAGCCGCGATCGGCCGAACTTGCGGACGTGGCAGGTGAACAAAGTGGCCCGGCCCACCAAGGGCTTTCCCTGAACAAGAGGTGGCCCTAGTTTGAGAACCACTGGTCTAGAACAGTGGTTCTTCACCTATTTACCATTGTGGGCCACATCCCATACTACCTGTATGGCCCTGAGGATGTCACATGGTCTGCAGCTCTGTGCTGCATGGGCCACAAACAGGCTGCAGGTTGAGAACCACTAAGTACCTATGTAGGGACTGAAAAGCACACTATTAAATATTTAATCAGAGAGAGAGAGAACACAATCATGAAGCTAGACAAATTCAGACTGGAAATAGTGTAAATTTTTAATGGTGAGCATAATGCACCATTGGAACAATTTACAAAGGGTCATAGTGAATTCTCCATCACTTAACAATTTTTAAATCAAGATTGGATGTTTTGTCTAAAAGACCTGCTCTAGGAATTATTTTGGGGGGAGTTCTATGGTCTGTGTTCCACAGGAGACTAAATTAGATGATCACAATGGTCTCTTCTGGCAGTGGAATCTACAAATAAAACTTGCCCTCAAATTTGAAGCAGTTGAGCAAACTCTAATCCCAAGGGGTGAAATTGACACAGTACTGCATACAGCCTGTATAAACAAGCTTTTCACATGGGGAACTTTGGTAAAGAATCAATTCCCTCCCATGAGCAAGGCAGCTTCTAGTTGGAATAGAACCTGAGATCTACTTGTACTTAATCTATAGGAGTTTGAGCTGAGTCTGTCAACATAATGGCCACATCTCACTACTCTGGAGTGCCCTTCCAGAAAATGGTGCAGACCCCAGCTCTGCAGTGTGCAAGGTCCCCCTGCATCCTGGCTAATCTGCTTCTATGCTACTAAATCATTGTGGCTCTGATGGGGGGGGGGGAGTGGGAGGTGTGTCTTGGAAACTCACAATATTAATAGTATCCTTTAAAAAAAAAAAAAGAAAAAAAAAAAAAAAAAGCTTGGGTAAAAAAATATTGATACTGTTTGAGCCATGCTACAATGGCCATCTAAACTTATGGCTTGTTATTGTTACAACAAGCCCACTAACCCCCTTTCCCCCCCCCCTAAAACTGCAGAGGTGTTAATGGGCCATTATACCTTGAATGGTCCCTTACAATATGTGCTAAATACTAAACAATCTGTTCCACATTACATTTTGCTGTAAAGCTGAGTTCCTTTCCCAGGCCTGAAGAAGAGCTGTGTGTGGTTGGAAAGCTTGTAAAAAGGAGTACTTGTGGCACCTTAGAGACTAACAAATTTATTTCAGCATGAGCTTTCGTGAGCTACAGCTCACTTCATGGGATGCATAGAATGGAACACACAGACAGGAGATATTTATACATACAGAGAACATGAAAAGGTGGAAGTATGCATACCAACAGGAAGAGTCTAAATCAATTGAGATGAGCTATCATCAGCAGGAGAAAAACTGTTGAAGTGATAATTGAGATGACCCATATAAGGTGTGAGGAGAACACCTCATAGGGAACATAGGGAAATAGATTCAGTTAGTGGAATGACCCAACCATTCCCAGTCTCTGTTTAAACCTAAGTTAATTGTATCTAATTTGCATATTAATTCGAGTTCAGCAGTCTCTCTTTGGAGTCTGTTTTTGAAGTTTTTTTGTTGCAAAATTGCCACCTTCAAGTCTGTCACTGAGTGGTTAGAGAGATTGAAGTGTTCTTCCACTGGTTTTTGAATGTTATGATTCCTGATGTCCAGATTTGTGTCCATTTATTCTTTTGCGTAGAGACATTCCGGTTTGGCCAATGTACATGGCAGAGGGGCATTGCTGGCACATGATGGCATATATCACATTGGTAGATGTGCAGGTGAATGAGCCCCTGATGGCGTGGCTGATGTGATTAGGCCAAACCGGACAGTCTCTACGCAAAAGAATAAATGGACACAAATCTGACATGAGAAATCATAACATTCAAAAACCAGTGGGAGAACACTTCAACCTCTCTCTAACCACTCAGTTGTTAGTTGTTAGTCTCTAAGGTGCCACAAGTACTCCTGTTCTTTTTGCAGATACAGACTAACATGGCTGCTACTCTGAAACCTGAAAAGCTTGTGTCTCTCACCAACAGAAGTTGATCAGATAAATAAGGTGAGTAATATCTTTTGTCTAAACCAAGGTTTATACGTGTGTGACAGCATGTGTGTTCTTCCTAAGGCTTTTAGTAGTTAACGTATATACAGAAGCATGTAGATATCAAGTAATACCTTTATTGAAATAAAAGCACAAATAAGTTATATTTTATTTATTCATAAATACTTAGCCCTGCTCTACACTGGGGGTGGGGTGAGGTCAACCTAAGATACGCAACTTCAGCTATGCTAAGTTGCTGAACTTACCTGGCCATGAGGACGGCAGTGAGTCGACCACTGCCGCTCCCCGGTTGACTCCGCTTCCGCCTCTCACAAGCTGGAGTTCCAGAGTCGACAGGGAGCGTGTTCAGGGATCGATTTATCCATGTCTAGACGAGATGCAATAAATTGATCCTCGATAGCTTGATCTCTATCCAGCGGGTAGTGAAGACCTGCCCTTAGGTCAGAAGGAACCATTATGATCCTCTAGTCTAATCCCCAGCATGGTACAGGCCACAGAACATGGCAATTAGAGCCGGTTGAAAAATTTTTTTTTACAGAATAGTTTTTTATTAGAAAATGCAGTTTTGTCCAAATTAAAATATTTTGCAGGACTGGGTATGATGATGAGATTTTTAGGGCAAAATTCTAAAATCATTTTGACGTCCTGATTTAATTTTATATATATTAGAATAATTAGACGTGATCAGAAAAACTTGGATGGAACAGTTTTCAGTCAGAATGCAGTACCAGCTAAATCTAAACACTTTGCAAAATTGTCTCTTGTCAAAATCCTGTTTTGCTGGAGAAGAGGGGGAAGGAGTTCAACAATGTTGAAATGTCCTGTTTTGACATTTTTTTGAAAGAAATGTGTGTGCTTTTCAATTCAAAACAATGTTTTGAAGTTTTGGTATTCTGTAGAATGTAAAGTCATAATAAAAAATGAAAGACTTGTGAATGGCATAGACTATGCTGTACCTCCTGAAATCCACCTTCTAAAACTATACTTGTGTAATTCAGTTCCTTATCTCTCCCCCTCTCCTTCACAGAATGGTTACTATATTATCTATCTTAATGCAAGGTTGTGTGTCAGATGCTGGGAAGTCACTGATTCAGCTAGAGCAAATGACTCAGTGCCAAGGAATGGGAGCAACAAGCAAAAAACAAAAGGAAATGAACAGCAAATATTCACAGGAAATTTATCTGAGGCTCTCTCCCCACCCTCCCCCAGACTCTTTAACTTCAGAGAACTAGCATGCGGCTGCTTAGATTCTAGCCACACTGTTTTCCTACCTAAGTTGTCTTTGGATTTTGGGAATGCTTGTATATATTTACAATGTATATGTTGCCTACATTAACTTTTTTTTTTTTTTTGCCAAGACTTTGGAAACTCTCTAAACTGAAAATAACTTCCTAAAATATTTTTCAAAAAAGGCAACCTTTTTTCTTCCAGCTGGCTCCTACCTGTCTTGGCTCAAAATCCTCTTGAGTGGTGGTGTCCTTGGATCTTGTACTCAGCTAAGTCTGGGGAGTTCAGATGGCCCCAGATTACTAGAAAATAGAAATCAGCCCCAGCAGATATCAACAGGTTGCCTCCTGTTAGCTGAGGTGCAGGCTTCCCACTAAGGGCTTGTCTACATTTAAAATGCTGCAGCAGTGTCGATCCAGTGAAGATGCTACCTACACCGACAGGAGGGGTTTTCCTGTTGGCGTAGGTACTCCACCTCTCCGAAGGGTAGTAGCTAGGTCGACAGAATTCTGTCAACCTAGTGCTGTCTACGCCAGGGTGCTAGGTCGGTTTAACTATCACTTAGGTGTGTGGATTTTTCTGGCCTAATTTCCTAATGAAGACTAGACTAAGGCAGAAAACAGTTTGAAACTGTTTCTCTCCTCATCTGCCATATCCTGGCCAGGAGCTGTAAAAACCTGTCAACACTGGGAATTCAACTCCAGGCGTGGCAGGAGCAGAACAGAGGTGGAAATGTGTACTTGTGAGGCTGAAAGCAAGATGGAGGAGCCTGCTGCCAAGCAGTGACAGTGCAGTCTGCAATATAGATGATATCACACCTGCCTGCTGTATTCCAGGCAATATTGTGAAAGTAAGGATGAGGTGTTGGGCTGTGAACTGAAGAGGTGCTGGGCCTTGCTGCAAATGATGCTTAGCTATTCAGAAACACAGTGGAACCTGGTGCTGTAAATGCTGCAAGCTCCTCAGACACACTTTGTGCAGATATTCTGCAAAAGCAGGGGTAAGTTGGGGAGGAAGTGAGGGAGATGATGTTTTACCTAAGACTGTTGTAGCTGTTGCGTATGGCCTTGGGCAGTAACTGTGCATGTCTCCGGTGACACAGGAGTTTGGTGTTGATGTGTTGGGATGAGGGAGTGCTCTGTGCCAAAATGTCTCTCTCAGTCGCACTGATATTTCTGCTTCTCCCTCCTATATCAGCCTGTCTTAGCTCCGCATTCTTGACTGGTTAGATGAAGGAGATTGTTCTGCTCAGATGAGCTTTCAAGACCTTGCTTCAATGGGAGAACAAAGCATTAGGATAGCTGTTGCAGCCTCCTAGAATGCCTGTAACCCAACATATGGCCACACAACATTGCCTCAAATGGTGCACAGCCAATCACTTTTGGGATTGCATTTGCTCTGAGCAAGACTCTAATCATCCCTGACTGTATTCTAGAATAATACAACCGTGCAGATCACTCTAGAGTAGTCAGCAAGTACTGCACCAGGTCAGCTGGTCCGCCAAGAGCTTCAGAAAAGGGGGGACAAAGGATAGTGACTTTATCTGAGAGACCCCAAACGAAAAAGGCTTTTTTGGGATAGTGCTGGAAGACATGCATGCGTGGAGTGAGATACCATAACAGAGTACAACTGTCAGAGCAGGGCCAGGAGGCTGGAGGAGCAAGGCTTCTGCATCACCCCTCCTTGCTTAGGCTATTGAAGTAGCAATTCCAGAAGTTCCTTCAAATTTACAATGACGTCCAATTCCAGTGTGTCCTTCAAACTTGCCTGACAATACACCTCACAGTAAAAACTCCCATTGTTTTCTCTTGCCCTGGTAAAACCAGTAGCTGCCACTTAGGCTTTTACAGCTGAAATCTTTCTCACAAATCCATTGTTTGTCCTTGGGGACAAAGAATAGCTAGGTCTTCCTTACAGGTTGTTTTCACTCTACTTAGCCTGGTAGCTGAAGGACAAGCTGATAATAGAAACTTTGAGGGGAGGGAGGACTGTCTTTTATAGCTAATAAAAATATCACCATCCATGGCAGAATCAAATCCATACAACAGCCATTACTTTGGGCAAGCTTCCTGTTCTTTTTAAGAAGAAAGGTGTAATAGTGCCATTGTCTTTCACTCATACGCAGGGGTCCTGGAACAATTTTTATAGTGGGGGTATTGAGAGCCATTGAACCAAACTAAACCCCGCATATAATGGAAAGCACTTCAGGCCGCTGCACCCCAGCGCCCTTAGTTCCAGCACCTATGCTCATACATCAGCAAAAGATCACTAGCACATTAAATCTGCTCGTCCTACTGCTTTGGCTAAACTATGCCCTGCTAACATAGCCAGACTAACTATGGTTCCTTTGTCTTAAGGTGGGTTCCTCTTTTTTGCCTCCTGTTGCAGTTGCATTTGTTTTCCTATAGAAGGGACTGCTGTCCCCACTGCCTCTTGAAAAGAGAGTGGATGGGAGGGCTTAAGAGGTCTGACACCACTTTCTCTATTCCAGCTAACCATTTCCACTTCTCTTTGCTATTTGTGCCTTAAATGAATGGCATGGAGGATGCTTAGCTTCTCCTTTGAAAGCTGCCTTGACATTTCCCCTCTAGACTTTCTTTGGTGACTTAGGCCTGGTTCCCATCATTTTTGGACCAGGGTAACTATTTCAGTTAGTGTAAACTGGTACAACCCCTAGGGCATGTCTACACTTGTCATTTAAAGTGGGGAAAAAGTCCCTTTTTTGCACAAAAACCATGGAGCATCCACTGCCAATGACTTTTTGCAGTGAAACTCAAAAGTTTCACCGCAAAAAGAAAACCACCCCCACAAGAGGCGTACAGCTTTTACTGGTGATGCTTTTGCAGTGATGTGCAAGTGAAGAGACATTCTTCCTGTTTACAGAGCTTTTAGCCTCCATGGGATATCCCACAGTGCCCAGATGACCACTCTGCTGCTCTGAGACCAGGTAAACAGATATCCACCCTTCCTCCCTGTAAAGCCCTGGAACCTTAGAAACTCCCTGTTTTCTTGGGAAGTGCTCACTTATCTGGTCAGGTGACCATGTCTGCTCCACAGAGCATCCCCTGCTTGGAGCAATGCTGAGCTACTGGAGCTGATCAGTGTTTGGGGAGAGGAGGCTGTGCAGGGACCCAGGATGCCCTGGGATCACTCCCCCTCCCCCCTTCCCACAAGACCTATACTCAAAATGGAGAGAGCTATACTGTGGGATAGCTGCCCTCCGTGCACTGCTCTCGTTGGTGATGGAAGTGCTGCAAATGTAAACACTCTCTGATGCCTATGGAAGTGAGTACACAAACCAGTACTTTTCTTTCACCGGCTCACTATCACTGCTGAAACTGACGGTGCAAAAACTCGGCAAGTGTAGACACAGTTATACTGGTATAAAGTGCCTGATAACAGTGTAGCTTTTTCCACTTTCCTGTATGGGAATACGTTATATTGGTATAAACACCTTTTTACTGGTGTAACTGTGTCCCCATTAGTGGGGTTGTACCATTTTAATTGTACTGGGCAGGGCCGGCTCCAGGGTTTTTGCCGCCCCAAGCGGTGGGGGGGGGGGGAGGGCAGAAACAGCCGCAATTGGTGGCAGCTCCACTGTGCCGCTTTCTTCTTTGGTGGCAATTCAGCGGCAGGTCCTTCCCTCCGAGAGGGACCCGCCGCCGAAGAGCCCAGCCTGCCGCACCTTCCCCTTGGCCGCCCCAAGCACCTGCTTGCTGAGCTGGTGCCTGGAGCCGGCCCTGATACTAGGATAGTTTAATGCCACACAACTGTGTGTGTAGACAAGCCTTTACTATGCAGTTAATGACTGGCTGTCAATCAGTAATATGGCTATTTACCAATGCCTGCAGAAGTTTATGGTTTATAATCCTAGGCAGCTAAATTGTTTCTATTGGTGGCATTAAATCAATGGAACTAGTCACCTTCTCCCTTCTTACAGTCTCGCCTTCCTTGATAAAGGCCTAACCATCACACTGTTGCTGCATCCCTTATCAGGGTCCTCTGCTGCTGTTACTATTGTACAGTTTGTAGCGATTTGTAATACAGAGGTCCCAGCCAGGTTAGGGGCCCCAGTGTGCTAGGTGCTGCACAGATGCAGCATAGAAAAAAGTCCCTGTCTCCAATTACATCTAATCGTAGCTTAAGCTAAGGCATGTGGCTGAAGCAAGTGGGGAAGATGGCACTTCAGCCTGGTTTTCGGAGTCTTCCAGACTCCAGTGTTCTGAGCCACAGACAAGAGCCTCTTTCTTGCTGCCATAGTTTCAGCAGGGGCAGGGTTAAGAGCCAAATACTCGAGCCAACTTTTCCCTTCCCCAGCTCGTGCCAGACGTGTTTTTAACAGTTCCTGCCCTCTTATTTAACCAAGACATTTTTTTAGCTAGCTTTTGTCCTTCACATCTAACAGTGCCTCTTGCAGTTAGAAAAGCCTTGAAACTCTGCTTAGGAATTTTATTACTGCAAATGATTCTTAGGCGAGGGGCCCAGGAAGGGGGGCCCACAGTTGTAGTTACTTTAGCTCACTTGTTTTAAACTTGTGTTCAGGAGTCCTGTTTGGCAGAAGGGACTTGTCCTCTGAATATTCGAGCTTACAACTTGGCCTTTAGCCACTTGCTGAGCAGAAAGAGTAGAAATAGCCTCGCTGAAGTTCCATGCAAATCTGTGTACGATCTTTCCAGCATACTTCCACCCAGCATTACTGTGTAAATACGTGCATATGAGCAGATGGATTTTAATTGATTCCTGTTACTGTAGTATTTCAGCATCTGACAATCTTTAATGTATTTAGCCTCACAACAGCCCTATGAGGTAGGGAAGAGGCACAAAGAAACTGTGACTTGCCCAAGGGTCACACTGGAAGTCTGGGGCAGAAGAGGGAACTGGACACAGGTCTCATGAGTCCCAGGCCAGTTCCCTAATCACTGGACCTTCCTTCCAGCTCTGAGTGCCAAAATCAGATGTTCCTCAGGACACTCCACTCCCCAACTCCTGCTCTTGATGTGCAGGATAAAGATGGACCCTCCACATCTCTCCCTAGCCCCAAGATTGCAGACTGGCATTAGGCATTTCTTCCTCATCACATTCTCCCTATCAAACTTTTCCTCTGTATTTTTCTTTCAGATGCTCTTGATGATGTGTTCAGAACAGGTACACATTTATGTAAGAATGATGCCTCATTGTTACCTGCTTTTAAGAGATTTTTAGACATTGTGTAAATGGTGTGTCAACATGTCTAAACCAGCATCCTGGAATTTACCCTTCCCATGCTGATATTTGTGAGCTGAAGTCACTAGTAGAGTTCCAGCCTGACAACTTTTCGACTTCGTTTAAACTTTTAACACAACTACTGTCTTCCATAACAAAGAACAGGACCCTTTCACTAGTTTTTTTTGGTATGTTTACTTAAATCCCTGCTTTTAAGCATTGCTTTTATTCCTGAAGGCTGTGGGAGATCCCTCTGGGAATTGTAATAAGTAGCGGCACTACAAGTCCTCTGTCCCTGAGGCAGGTGTTTGGGCATGTCTACACTAGAAACTGCTACAGCAGTGCAGTTGTAGCATAGACACTTACTACAGTGACGGGGTTCTTCTGTCACTGCAGTAAATCCACCCCTCCGAGAGGTGCTAGTTAGGTTGACAGAAGAAATCTTCCATCAACCTCTGGTGTCTACACTGGTGGTTAGGTCATCTTAATTACATCAGACAGGGTGTGAAATTTTTAACAGCCCTGTACACCTGCCTCTCTCGGCAACAGAAATTCACTGTTTGTCATACATTAGAGATGCATTTACAGGTAAAAATTCTAATCTAGGTGTCAACAGAAAAGCCTATCACGCATGTATGCTCATGTGTAGTGATTGGGGCTGGTCACTTGAAGGCATCATGATCATATGCCCTAGGCTGTTGTTATAGGCACCAACTTCCTCCGGCGCCAGTGGGTGCCCGTGCCCCCCCCCACCCCGACTCCACCCCCATCCCCAAAGTCCCTGCCCTAACTCCGCCACCTCTTCTCCAGCACTCTGCATTCCCCCTCCCTCCCTGCCCTGCAAATCAGCTGTCGCAGCGCAAGCGCTGGGAGGAAAAGGAGAGAAGCAGGATGTGGCGGCGCGCTCGCAGAGGCAGAGGTAAGCTAGAGAAGGGGGGTGAGGCGGGGCCATGGGGAGCCATCATGTTATACACATTATCTAGTAGTTGGAGCAATGGCCAGGTAGTTATGATTTCAGGTTTGTATACCCAGCTCCACAGCTGATTTACTGTGTACCCATAAGCAAGTTATCCAACCTTTGTAAAAGCTTTCCCCATCTGTAAGATGGAAATTCTTGACGACATTAAAGGGACACTGCTTATTTCTGCTTTCTATCAATAATGGATAAAAGAAAAACTCCACCTATTAGGTATTAACTGAAGATTTGTTTGTTTTCTCAGTCTACTTTGTCACAAAGTCTTTCTGCATTGTGTGTATGTATTCAGTTTTTCCTGTTTTTTCATATGGCAAGGGGGGAGAGCAAAATGGAGTAAAACCTATACTTGCCTAAGTTCCTATGCCAATTTTGTGGATGTGAATCTACTTAGGGATCTATTCCGATTGAGTTATTTGATGCTTGTAAAGAGTGATGCTCTTGATGAGAGGTGCTATAAAAGCTATTTTTGGAGTGGGGAAAGACGTTCAGGTAGCTTAAATAAGCTTTGCTCACGCTCATTTCCTTGGACAGAGATTTTTACAAGCTAATCTTGAAATGGTGTCTAGTATGTTTTCAACTAAAACTGGTTAGACTAGCAAAATAAAAATCCTATAGATGTGGACCCCAATATGGCAAGATTCTTGAGGATGTGAAACCAATAGTTAAAGTTGCACATGGGTATATAAGCACCTTATTGAATCAGCACTTTAATGCAATGATTGCATTTCCATTTCAAAAGAGATGAAAAAATACATGCAGCAGAAATCTGTATCTGGAACATTTTATTAAATACAACATTACAAAAATCAGTGCAGACTTGTTAGCTCTTGCCAACTGTTTACTATAAGAAGGTTTCGGAAGCTCAGCATTTCTTTAAAGTTCTAAGACCTTCAGCCCTGATCCTACACCCATATAAAGCTTTGGGTCTAGCCACGCAGAAGTCATTGTAGGATCAGAGCCCTAGATTCCTGGGCCCTGTTAAATGGCACCTAGTCAAATAAAAGACTAATGGTTAAGTTAAACTGTTGCCATTAACTGAGTAGGCATTATGCAAACACTTTTTCCTAAATTAATAGCACTGAGGTAACCGGAAAGTTACTACAGCTAGTAAATGTATAATTCAGCTCTGATTTTACTGCTGAATGTAGTTTACACCGATTTAGGCCTCGATTCTGCCAATACCTATGCACTTCATTTTAAGCACAGACTACGCATGTTCTTAAAGTTAAGAATGTGCATAAGTCTTGGCAAGGCCTTAGTGAGAATCTCATTTAAATACAGGTCCTAACACAAAAAGAATGAATTATTTTAGTATTTAAATTAACATTTAAAACATTTAATTTCAGATATCTAGTTTCTCTGTCACATGCCTTTACAATTCGACTATATACAATATACTTTAACATGTACAAAACCTCTTGTTATAATGCTGTAAAGTTATCTTCATAAAGTCACAGAGGCTTATCTGGCTTGTTAGAATAAAAACAATCATACAAAGTTTTCACATTCGTAAGGGACAACATAACAAAAATATCGATATAACCTGCATATAAAGTTCTTGCTAACAAGTAATGTAACTTATACACCAAGTGAAGATGAATGTTTGTCATGAGCGAGCCATAGCTTCTATGGCTGATATTAACTATGAAGTGTATCTGACTTGGTACTATGAGACTTCCACATGCAGGACAGTGGGCAAACTAGTTAGTCATTAAATTTCATACTACAGTCTTAAAATAGTAGCCTACAGCACTGCACAGTATAAGGCCTTGTCTGCACAACTAGCTTCTAACAGTTTTACAACCATGATGACTATGCACAGTTTAAAATGGTTGGGGGCTGAATGTTTCTAAAGTCATGTTACAACCACATTCAAAAGACATTCTGTTACAAGCAGAGACTGATCCTAGAATAGTTTCTGAACCTGATTATAACACTGACTCCATCCAGGCTAGCTGGTTAAACTGTGTTAGAACGCCCCTCAGTAAAAATGCCATTCAGCAACGGAGGTAAAACTGTACAGAGCCATGGTTATAAACAGAAAATGATGTGAAAGTTATAGTGTGTGTGGTGGAGGTGGAGAGGGACTCCTTGGAGTAAGGGATCAGCAGCAACACACAGTACCAGACCCAAGGATGGTCCAAACCAAGTCAAGGAAAAGAGATGGTAACACCAAGGCACACCTGACAACACACCAAAGATGTGTTCAGATTTTTGGGGGGAGGAGGGAGTTAGAATTAAAAAGATCCATTTAGACCCAAAAGGGAACAGTTGTTTAAAAGGTCACAGAGCGACGACCAAATGCCTTTAAATGTAACGCTTGATTCTAGCTGGATTACCATACAAGATATGACTTCATGACTGCCACCAAAATTTACTAGGACAAAACTAGAATCTAAAACTAAATAGAATAAGTACCTTTTAGTAAGAGAATTGCTTTAGGTGCAACATACAACTATTATATAAGATTCTTTTTTTCCTTCACAAAAACATCTCCAGTCTTCGGTAACAAAATGAAGGTAACCTTTAAATGAAGGAAAGATAGGTACGTTTGCTTTAGCAAACATCACTATTGAAAATTTTCATTTTTAGACTGTGTGTACTGAAAATCCTCTTCTTTCCTGGGACTGTTTTAAATTGCATATTTCCATTTGATGGTGTTCTCTTCAAAAACAGGTTATAACTAAAGAAATGACCATGTCTGGAATCTGGTGATACAGCCAGCTGAGTCAAATGAGAAAAAAAAAGTTTAATAGTTTTCTGCAATTAACTAGTGAAGGAATTAAAACCGTTTACATTTTCAAACAGAGTGAGAAATTATTAGTCTTCCTGACAAAATAGGGTTACCAAATGGAAATGTTTGCAATCAGGAACAGAAATGGAAAAGAGCCTATTAGTGCATCTAGCCCATCCCTAAGTAAATACAGGATTGTTCGCTACAAGACCCTGCCTAACGTGTATTCTAGTTTGCAATATCTAGCTCTGGGACTTCCTGTTTCTCCTGAGAAGCTATTCTAAAGTCCATTAGACCTTGTTAAATAAGATTTTCCTGTTCAGCCTACATGTTCCTCTTTAATTTCATCCCATCATGTTGATTTTTACCTCTTGATTCACTCCTCCCACAAAAAACCTGCCTCTTACAAATGTTAAAGGTGTGTAGCCAGAAAGATCTCCCCACCCTTACCAAATAACAAAATAGCTGCAGTTTATACCTTCATGAATCAATCCTACCACTTTCTCTGTCCCACCTGTTTCTCTTCTCTGAACTCCCTCCTGTTTATATCTTTTAGGTACTGAGGTGTCCAAAACTGAACACAGTTCAATATTCAGCTTGAAGTGGACTAAAAACCAGTGTGTGTGTGCGCGCGCACTTTGCACTACCACAGCAATAAGACAGTTGAGGAGAAAATAAAGAGAAAAGGAACTTTTGTTTGACAGGCTCATCTAAACGTTACTACGGCTTATTTATTTTTTAAAAAAAAAAGGGCCTTTCCTTTTAGAGTAATGAACAAGAATGCAGTTTTGCAACATTTATTTCTAAATGTGAAGTTTTCCTTCAAAATGAACTAAATTCCTTTAACAGAAAACGGATGGAATTTGCAAGGCTCACTAACAACCTAACAACTGCCCCCTAGCGCGTAGAAATGCTGACTTGAAATAGAGACTAAATTTAAGGGCAAAGTACACAGACCCCAGAAAATGTTGTTTTTTCAATGGGTAAGTAATGACCTGATTAAACTAGCTTTAACTCTTCAAGTATTCCCAGTTACATCTCTCTTAGCCTAACACAAATGGGCTAAATCCTAGTACTAGCCTTTGCTCCCGAACCCCCCCCCACTCTTATGGTAGTTCTATTTTGCTTTATTCCAAACAGGTTGCTATTGAGTCTCTTGTTGAGAGTAGTTTTTGTTTATTTCTCACCACCTCTATTCTTTCCCTCCGCTGAAGGAGCCTAACCTCTGATTCAATCTGAATACCTGAAATACCAGTTGGACACAATTGCCTCCTCCATTCTTGTTCCCTTCCTCCCTCACTGTTCTGTAGGAGTGAGTTGAGTCAGTGTTGCTATCTTTTCATTCATGCCTTCATCACATTAATCCTGTTGTATGGTGACTGGACCTCCTCAGTCATCAAAGTGTCATCAATCAATCTTACATGTTTGCTACCATCTTAGCCCAGAGTCCATACTAATCATGCAACTCAAGTTCCTTAAATAACACATGACCTGAAGTTCTAACTCTCCCAATCTTACATCACTTTGCACTTGGTGCATCCACAGTACTTAGTGCATGACTTCCAGGAGCATTTGAAAAAGCAAAATTTGGCTGAAGAACTGCCAGGTCCCACTAGAAAGTATGTTAAAACACCAGCGGGGGAGGAGAAATCCTGACAACTCTGTCTGAACAGCACCCAGGGACATGTAAAATATGAAACCTGTATCTCTCTGATGTACTTGCCTCAGAACAACTCTTACCTTGGTTTGAATTAGTGCTTTGCAGTTACTAATATTGAATCCATCTTCTAAGTCTTCATTTATTTTAATGTTTGTCTCCTCCAAACCATCTTTGCTGTCCCCTGAGAAGTCCTAATAAACGAGGAGCATCATTTAAAACACTCTTCATAATATTAAGTGTCCATGAATGTCAGAACTGTTTTATTCAGGAATGGGCTTTGGCCCTCTTGAAAAAAGGTCCCCCTCTCAGACCTAATAAGCAAATAGGTGTTTAACTTTATTTTTGGAAGTTGCAATCTAAACCCTTGGCCTATACTCAGATCTGTAATGTGTATACCCTGCTGCCATCTACTTCTCATTGACTTCAGTGCAGTTCTGTGCTGGGGCAAGATTCTGTCCACTTGAATCACACAGCTTGATTGTGGTCTAAAAAGTTGCTTGGAGACTACTCTTCGTTTGGGTTAGGCCGTGTGTACATGAGAAAGTTGTTCCATTTTAACTGTACCAGTATCACTAAAGCGGTACCACCCCCTACTAGGGATGCTCTTGTATAGTATAATGTGAGAAAACCTGCTAGACGTGATACATCGATCCCCGAACGTGCTCCCCGTCGACTCCGGAACTCCACCAGGGCGAGAGGCGGAAGCGGAGTTGACGGGGGAGCGGCGGCCATCGATCCCGTACTGTGAGGACGCGAAGTAAGTCGATCTAAGATGTCGACTTCAACTACGCTATTCTCGTAGCTGAAGTTGCGTATCTTAGATCGATTTCTCTCCCCCCCCCCCCCCCCGTGTAGACCAGGCCTAAGTGGGAACAACTATTCCTGATTTACTCCATTAGTCTGGAATAAGTGTGTCCACACAAGGAATTAATCAGGAATAACTCCCTGTGTAGACAAGCCCTTTCATCATCAAAAAGGCCCAGTTGAAGACATTAGCATTTGCGATCCACCAAAATACACTTCCTAGTGTAGCTGTGTGACTGAGACCTGTTTTTTTTCTGCGTGGATGACTTAAATGAATACAAGTTTTAAATCAAACACTTACAGTGGTGTTCTAGACAAACATATTTTTTTAAATTACCTTTTGATTTACATCTATTCCAAGAGCAGATAAGAAGTTTTCCTGGCAATGGGATTTATTCCAGGGACATCTTAAACCTGTGGTGCTATCGGGGTCTCTAAGAGTTCTCCAGAGGTTTCCAGGGTCAATGCTAGAAAAGAAATGCAACTTGAAATTGTAGTTCATAGAAAATTTCTAAACAAAATCAATGATCTTGAGCCTCATATAAAGCCATGATCTAATTTTCAATTCTAATGCAACCTCCCTGGAGACAACTGTACAGGGGTACACCCTGAACCACCTACTATGGAAATGGACTTTCTTAGAATTATTTGTCCAAGTTATCAATCCAACTTGCTAACAAGGATGCATGATCTCAATGACATAAGCAATTGCAAAAAAATTGTGCATGCTTTTTTTTATCAAATAAATAGCCATACAGTAAGAGCATGTCTGAGAGAGCTTTACATGCCCACATATCTCCAGAATGAGTAGAAGTAGACAGGAAATATGCATTAGAAAAATTATGATCCAGAGGTGGTGATGTCCAATTCATGTTGTGGAGAGCAAGCAGGTACAAAGCAGAGCTCTATTTATTTCTCTTCAAAAGCAGCTAACCTACAGTTTGGTTAGTCTGTGTCTCTCAACCCTCTTCCTTATTTCGGCTTTCGGGCTGCATTGAGCCAGCCTGATATTCATGTGGGTTACCTTTCATATTTGGTCTCATTGGGGTAGGTGTGATTTCCTTCTCTGTGATGCTCAAACAGTATTTAAAGCAAAGGCCCAGCTCCAGGGAAACACAGAGGAAAAGAATTAGGCATCTAAATCAGGATGTCAAATTGCAGAAGCCTAACTACTTACTCTATTCAGGTTCTTATGCCATGTTCATCACCACACTGTGTGCGCTTTCCAGTAGTGCATTAAGCAAGGTGGCTAACATCTGTCATGGGTAGTTTGTCACGTAGAATATCTAGGTTCCTTGTATGTTACACAGCACCATGATATTGGTGTGCCTTCAAAGAATTAAAAATAACAATCTCTCTCTCTCTCTCTCCTTTCCCAGCAGTAAGCTACCTGATCAGACTGGTGTGCATGTGAGGAGTTTACTGAGGGAAAACTAAATAAAAACACTTATTTTATTGCATGTGTTAATCCTTGGACCTTCACTACTATACAGTACAAATAACCAAGCCTACTTTTTAGTTACAATGTTCTAGATGTGTGCAGAAACCAGGACAGCTACTAGTGCAGAAGCAGTAATCCTTCAAACACGGGTAACAAGTCGATCAGCATTCCAGCAGACTTAACAGCCAAGTTACCCATTTCAACTGCTGTTAACTTCATGATCTCCAGGAAGGAAACCAGCTGCACCACTGATTAGGGAGAGCATGTAGCTTAACAGGAGGAGCAGTAACTCCTGGGAGAAGTGGGAGGCTGTTGTCAGAAAAGTACCAGTGATTGGGAAAGAAGGACCTGGGTTGCTACTCTTGATGAAAGAGAAACAACACAGAAATGCAGGAAAGGGAAGGAAGGCTGACACCAGAAAGAACGCACTGTCTGTTGGTGTCCCGCATTCCAGGAATTTCATAATCTGAAGTGCTACCACAAGCAGTAAGAATTCTACAAAAAGAATTAATACCACTGACAGGTGGACTGTTATGCTTTTCAGGGACTAGAAAAACAACCCCATTTCCTTTCTGAACCCAATAATCTGATAAGATTAATGTACTGATTAAATTGAAATTGCTTATTTTAAATTGAAACAAGTAAATTCATTCTCCCCTCCCCCCATTTCTTCTTTCAGAAAAATTAACAGTATTATTGCCGGGTGTTTGAATGTTTATATAAACTCATTACCAAAGCTGTCTCTTCGTAAATTCAGGAATCCCAATGTCTTCATTATCTGTGTCAAGAACTTGATCTAAGCTTCTTATGCTCTCTGTGGACTGTGGTACAATGACTTCTGGAAAACTCAACTTAAAAATATCCTCATAGCTGAGATTGGCCTAGAAAAAGCAGAGTTTTTTATTACACACCTCATAAGGCCAATCGTGCAGTTCATACAGGACTTGATCCAAAGCTTACTGAAGTCAATGGGAGTTTTTTTCCATTGACATTAAGCCTGATGCAAAGCCCATTAGTAGCGGCACACAATGCACTAAAATCTACGAGTGTATTGCTTGAATAAAGGATCGGGCTCAGAGTATATGACAGATGTAGCTAGGAATACATCATGTTTATACATTCAATTAAATGAGGTCCAGTATATTCACATTATATAAGAAGTCAATAGTTAACTCTATGCACACAGTTTACAGGATATCCAATAAAGCTGAAATGTATCGCTGTTTACTTCCTTGTGTGTGCACCATGAAATGGTGTTTTTCTTTAATTGCTGGTGTAGAGCCAGAAGAGAGAACTTACACATTTGTTCCTCCTATGACAATAATGACTGAGGATTTGGAGGATCAGGTCCTTATCCACATGAACAACTCTTACTCATGCAAAGAGTCCCAGTGCAATTAATAGGATTACTTGCAGGAGTGTGGACTGCTCACATGATTAAGGATATGCAGAATCAAGCCCTGTTCTAGAAATGCTCAGTCTATCTGCTCCAAAGTTTTGATTTTGACCTTTTAATTCCATTTTTGCCCAGAACGATAGAATTATTTTAATGATTTTTGAAAAGTCTGTTTGGATAGCAATATTCCTTTAGTGTGTTTGCCATCCAAACTCTGTAGTTTCATGAGAACCAGAAAGTGAAACTCTCTAATCCGTTTTCATTGTCTAAGATGAGTAAAATGCAAAACTGAAAACGTAAAAAAAAAAATGCAGTTTTAAGTGTAAGTAAATGCTAGTCCAGGGACTTTTCAAAATATGAACTCTTACTTGACACTATCCATTTAATGTTTTTTAAATTCAAATACTTTAAATCTACAGCTGGTTTGTTACCAAATTATAACATTCTCCAAGCTGGTCTAATTTTGGGACTAAACTATTTAGTTGTGTCCTTTTAAACCACCTCTGTGTGCAGAAGGTAGAGCAGAGGAGCATCTTGTATCATTCTTTACTGCATTCCATGATGGGGTGTGAAGGAGTTGGCATCTTAGCCACAGTTGTGTAGGATACTGAATAGTGACACCTTGGAAACCAGGAATGTAAACTCTGGCAGCTTTTTTTTTTTTTCCTCTACATTATTTGATAGTGATAGAGCAGGAGATTAGTCTTGGTCAGACAGGACATGCTCAGTTCCTCTCAGTGGAGCTGGTGGAAGGGTTATGTAGGGGATGAGCCTGGACTGCCTAGAAAGTCTCAGGAATGGTGTTGAGTCCTAGGTAGGGTGACCAGATGTCCCGATTTTATAGGGACAGTCCTGATTTTTGGGCTGTCTTCTTATATAGGCTCCTATTCAGGGCCAGTGCAAGGATGTTTCGCGTCCTAGGCCAAACTTCCACCTTGCGCCCTCCCCTCCCCCTCGCGCTCCCGCCCTGAGGCACACCCGCTCCCCCTCTCCGCTTAGGCGCCACAAGCCTGGGAGGTGGGAGAAGTGAAGCAGCGACAGCATGCTCAGGGAGGAGGCGGGCCAGGAGTGAGCTGGGGTGGGGAGTTCCCCTGCGTGCCCCCCCCTTACTTGCTGCAGGCGGCCCTCCCCGTGCTCCCCTGCCCTAGCTCCCTCCACCTAAATGCCAGCAGCAACCGGGGCAGCCGAAGATCCGGCCGCCACGGTCGCTGCCAAAGAAAATGGCGCCCCCCAAATCCTGGCGCCCCCCAAATCCTAGCGCCCTAGGCGACCGCCTAAGTCGCCTAAATGGTTGCACCGGCCCTGCTCCTATTACCCTCCACCCCATCCTGATTTTTCACATTTGCTGTCTGGTCACCCTAGTCCTAGGTTGCCCACAAACTCCTGATACTGTCAGAAGGGTGATTTATTGCTAACATATAGGCCCAGATGAGCTCACTTTCCTGAAGGGTTATTGTTGGGGTGTCCAAACCGTCTATATAAGACACACATGTGGCTGGAGAAATTGTTCGTGTGTAACAGCACGCTGTTTTAAGGCTATGGCTGACCAAGTGTCATGTGACAAAGCACCTCCTGTAAGAGGGAGCCTGCTCAGTCAGAGGAGGAGACAGTAGGTCTGGAAAGACTGGGGAGGGGCTATGTATCAATCAGGTGGATGGGCTGGTAGGGGACAGCTGCAGGGATTAGAGGCCTTACAGGGGAGAGGCTTTAGGAAAGGCCAGGCAGCAGGTCCTGACTTTCATGAAGGAATGATCGTCTATGAAAGATGTGTTGAGTTGATACTGAACTCTTTTTGTTAAAGAAAATGCTGAAATTATGTCACTGTTGGGAGCTTTCTTCAGCGTACTAGCCAGTGAGCTGGCCCACCAGTCAACAGTATAATCAGATAAAGGTAAGTTAGTACAAATACATTTATTTATCTTTTTCCTGGATGTGAAGCTCTCTATGTATAGTTGTCTCATCTGCTTCGTTACATTATTTCTAACACTCAACTCCAGCCTATTTTCCCACATCTTGTGGCTTTGTCATAATTATAACTAACGCCTAATGCACGTCCGAGTTCAGATCTGTTACTTTGTTAAGGCTAGGTACAGAGGAATTACCATATCAGACTAGCCCAGTGGTTCTCAAACTTTTGTACTGGTGACCCTTTTTCACATAGCAAGCCTCTGAGTGCCTCCCCCCCACCCCTTATAAATTAAAAACACTTTTATATATTTAACACCATTATAAATGCTGGAGGAAAAGCGGAGTTTGGGGTGGAGGCTGACAGCTTGCAGCCCCCCCATGTTATAACCTCATGATCCCCTGAGGGGTCCCAAGATCCAGTTTGAGAACCCCTGGACTAGCCCAATGGTTTTTCTATCCTGTCTGACTGGCCAATAGGAGATCTTTCAGAAGAAGGTATAAAATGTCATAACTGACAATTAGGTAATAACATGGGGGGAGGGGCAGGCAGGAAGTCTCTTCATAGGCCCAGGAAGCTGCTGTTTGGCTTGTATCCTGAGGCCTAAGGGCTCTGTCTCAAATCATTACTATTTATTATTGGCAGCAGTGACAATGTGCTGGGTATGTTCCACACACAAAATGTAGTCACTGCCCCAAAGAGCTTACAGTTGTAGGCAAGCACTATACCACAGGAGGGATAAATTACGCTGTTTTCATATACATTATATATACAAGGGGAATTCTCAATAGCCCATCACTGTCTCTCTGCCCTGAAACTGAACACACAACTCAAAGTGGGGTGTGCCACTCAACTATGAGGTATCAGATACATCTCTTTGCCTTGGTTAAGCATACAGATTAAAGCAGGATGTTGGTAGCAGAAAAGATTTAAATGTCTCTTTTTAGAGAGAAATCCAGTGACTTGGTATGGCCTGTTTTGGCCAGGAGTAACTAGTAATGTGTATTTATCTCTCCATATGCTCCCCTCTCTTCTGTCCCACCACACCCAGACTTCTTGTCTTAATTTTCAGAACCCTCCACAATTTAGAGCCTCCCTCTATACATCCCAGTGTCTTATCACAAGGCAACTCCCACCTTTGTCTGCCAATGATTCCAGCCTCAGTCTTCTCCCACAAGCACCTTTTGTGCTTTCTCCCAAGCTACCTCTTGCTCCTGGATAAAATTCCCAGTCAAAATCCATAAAGTCACCACCCCACTCAATCCCTTCTCAAAACTCACTTCTGGCATAGCACATTCAGAAAACTACCATCTGATAACATGTGGGTAGGTGGTGAGTTGTAGTTACTGATATTATTGGCTAAGAATTATGCATACTACTAATCTCTCTGCTTTAAAATATATAAAATGTTTGTAACCCTGTCCCCCTCTCCCACATATTCTAGCTGTTGTCTTTTAGATAAGTCCCTCCCCTGAAGCATGTACAGTAGCTTACTTTGTTGATATGATGCCTAGCACAACACAATCTGATTACGGCCTCTAAGCATTATAGCAATAAAAACATTAAATACTAATCTACAGTATTTCATGAAAAAGAATCACATTTCATCATCAGCTTTGCATTCGGTTACATTATCCTCCTCCTAACACCGTATCCTCCCAAAGTACAGTTTGCAGAAAGTGCTTTCTAGTACCCCAAAGAAACTGTAGCACAACAATTAAACTTTTAGCAGAGTCTTTGACTTACTAGCACTACATACCTTATCCTGAGAACTAGCACTAGCTTCCCTCCCATTGTGTACAGATGGTTTGGAGCAGTGATGCCCATGAGAAGTGTTGCAATGTTCTCCATATAACTCCATGCCAGTTTTAGAAGTTTTTGTTTCTGCTGAATTCACCAAAACTTCAGGAGCACTTTCAAAATCACCCCATGAACTGTTGGATTCTGATATACAGTGAATGCTCTCAGAAAACCCTTCACAATTTCTTCCTCTACCATTCCCCCAGGGGAGGCTCTGATGCATCATTTCAAGTTCCACTGTATCTTCCTTAGTTCTGCTTTCATTTATGTTACGTTCGTCAATTCCCTCATTATTCTGACTGAGAGACATACCGCTCACTTTGGTCGTAAGGTCTTTCAAAGACGTCCAGCTTAATGCTTCTATGGTGCTAGGATTTTCCACCAATTGCTGGTCCTGCATTTCTGTGTTACTGCAATAATATGACAGGTTTCAGAGTAGCAGCCGTGTTAGTGGGATCACTAGTAAAATGTAATGAAAATGTAGTTCAGATGCTTAAATTCTAATGTTTCCAAAGCAGAATAAAGATCTTCATTTTGTCTTAAATAGTGTGTAATAATGATGCTAAAGAACAGTATGTCCTTCACTCTCTCCCCGAGTCATCAACATTGTGTGTGTTATTCAGTCTGACTCTCGTTCCACCACGGATTTCAGTCTGCAAAGGAAGGATTGTAAATAAAGACATCTGTGATAATGCCTGTGTAAAGCTAAGAAAAGAGAACCGATAAAGCAAGAAAAAATGTTCATGTTTAAACAAAAACATTACAATATTATACTGTTGAAAACAGAACCTTAGATCATTTTAAAATCGATGTCTCTATCTGAGGTTTGTTTATTTCACATTTAATAATACTTTGTGCCTAATCAGTTTCCCCATGTCCCCTGGAGTCTGTTTTGCCTTTTGTATCTGTCCTTCCCAGAGCAATAGTTTGAAAGATTTTTTTTTTAAAGGGGTGTGCATGTGAGAGACTGGATTGTAAAATTACAAACATTGGCAGTAGGACTCTAGGGGAGGTATAGTACCTTTAATTACTTTTTTAAATTGCTTAGAGGTCACTCTGACTTCTAAAGGAGTGCAAGGTTGAATTTCATAGCGTGGGTATTTAATGTTTGAAAGCTCTGATTTTAATTTTAAAATCTTTAAAACATGCAAATTCAAATGATAAAGAACTCTAAAGTGAAATAATATTTGAAAGCTTGTTCCCACAACACAACTTTGTTGGTGCTCAGTCTATGCTAGTCTTGATACTAAAGCTTACTCAGAAACTTGACAGTGAGACTAGGTAGTAGTGATCCACAAAAATTGATGGTATCAGTATTGACAAAAACCATAAGCTGTCTTGCATGCTCTGTGGTACTGTGGCAACAAGTTTGGTCAGGTATATTTCAAGTGATAATCAAAATGCAGGGAAATAAGCTGAGTGGTGAAATTCAGGACTGTAGTGCGTGTAAGGCTTTTCTGCTAGTCCCTTTTCTCCGTAGTTGCCTGTCCGTTGTCTTGTGCCCGAGAGCACATCATTAGCATCTGTCCAATGCATCAGCCTCTTGCTCACCCCAACAGGAATAACCCCCTGACTCCGGCAGAAAGTGCCCTATAAAGGGCTGCTCGCTCGGGCCTGCGCCCTCCTTTATTCCCCGTGTGTTCAATGGCAGAGGGGCGGGAAGCCAGAGCCGTGTCACTGTGCCCGGCAACACGCCTGTCCGTGCCTCAGTTTCCCCACCTGTCCCGTGGAGGCGATGGGACGCGCCTGGGGAGCTGGCGGGCGGGCCCGGGCTCGGGCCCGGCTCTGCGCCGTGTCCAGCGGGCAGCCCCCGCGCCCGGCCGGCTGAAGCGCCGGCCCCGGGACCAGGTGGGGAGCTCGGCAAGGGGGCGGGCCCGGCGCGCTCCGGGCAGCCGCAGTTAGCGCCGCTGAGGCCGGGTCGGGTCGGCTCGGGGCTCCCACGGCCGGGGCCCCCCACGGGCCGTCGGGTCCCTGCCCCGCCCGCGCTGCCCAACCCGCGAAGGGGCCGGGGGAGCGGGAGGGATGGAGGGATGCCGGGTGCTGGCCCCGCCCCGCAGGGAGCGCAGGGGCTGAGGGGAGCGGGCCGGACCCCGCCTGTCACCGCCGCGGGGGGAGGGGCAGCCTTACCCGCATCGCCGCGCACGGCCGGGCCCGGCCAATGGCCACCGCGACTGAGGGGAGAGTGAGTCCCGGCGCGAGCCAGCACCGGCCGGCCTGGGGGCGGGGCCGGAGGGCGCGGAGGAGAGGCGGGCGGGGGGAGCACAGCCCGGGAGTGAGGTCACCGTCAGGGGGTGGCACCTACCGTCGCTAGGGGCGTGGCTACACGGCGGGGGCGGGGCCTCGCTGGCTGTAGAGGAGGCTTGGCTCTGCCTCCCTGGGGAATTGCTAGATCAAAGCTCTTAGTCCCACAGGCTCCTGGGCAGGCCCAGCTCAGCCAGGCCTAGAGTGCCCGCCCCTGGCCTAGGCCTGCCCCTGGCACCCCCTTGCTACCCAGGCAGGGGACAAGATTTGCCGGCACTGCTGCCCCAACCAGCCCCTAACAAACTGCGGGAAAGGCTCATAGGGACACCAGGGGCAGCCCCTCTCCCACACCTAGGCTGCTTGCATCATGTGCTGGGCCAGGTGCCACCACCCTCCTCTCTCCTCTGGCCATGGCTTTCCCGGTGCATTGGCAGGGAAGTCATTGCCGGTTTTCAGCCGGTGGATTGGTGAACTTGTCTCGTCCCTAGACTCAAGCCATCTGAAAGTTCTGCCTGCATCTCACGTGCCCTCATGTCCGTTTAGCTGCAGCAGATGTTGCCATGTCAACGTCACCTGCCCTGATTCTGCCTCCTCACCACAAAGTTCACAGAAGTTGCTCCTCAAGCCCGCATCAATTATCCCAAAAGTGGAGATTGAGCAGGTGGTGGTGTCAGTATTGTCAAAATGTTGTCAGGGACAATGCTGACAAGCTGGGGGCCTGGGGGATGCTAGGCTGCTAGATGGTTGTGGGTGTGTTGGTGAATTTTAGGATGGTTTTCATATGAATATCCTAATTTGGCAGGTTTGGGAGTGGCTCAGGCATCCATAGCTAACACTGTAAAGGCCCCAGCAACCCTCCATCCACACAAATCCCTCTCCTAACAGGCTTCTCCATAGGGCGTGCAGGGCCTTGTGGACCCCCTGAAATCAGCTTGTGGACCCCCAGAGAGCCACAGCCCCCCAGTTGAGAACCACAACAGCATCAGGCTGGAGTCAAGGTTTGAGAATATTTACTGGAGCTTGGCTCCAGAGCTCCAGCTGAATTTAAACCCTGCTTCTCCCTACCTCTCAATGTCTTGGAGTGGGAATTATCTTAAGGAGAAGATGTCAAGCATCTTCTCTCTCCCCCCAACATCTCCCCCTGTTTGGGGGCGGGCATAGGTCTTTGTATCTCTCTAGTGGCCTTTCCCATGAGAGTATGTGGGGTTTCTCCAACTGATAGCACCCATTTTCTCCAGTTTCTCTGGAGAATATCCTATTCTCTCCTCCCTCTTCCTGGGCCTTTATGTGCCATTATCTTTCTGGCTCACTATTGCCAACCCCAATCTCATGAGTCAGGTCACAAACTTGTGAGATTGGCTTTAAAATAATGGAATTTCAAAAAGTAGTAAATGTTGGGTTCTTTTTATTCATGTTTTCCAGCTTTTCTTCACAACCAGGAGGGCTAGAAATATATATATATATATTTAACCCAGCTGAAATGCACACATAATCACAAGATTCCAGGAGCTGGAGCTTTAAAAATAACCACACCAACACTGTGAGACTTGGGATAAAATCTTGCAAGTTGGCAATGCTGCTGTCTCTCACTGTGTGGCTTTCTATTAACCCCTCCCCAGTTTTGTCCCCATTCCCCCCTTTTTGTTTGACCCACTTTCTTTGGCTCCTCAATTTCTTATTGCAGCATTGGGACTGGAGAGCTGAGTCTTCCACTGTGCTTGTTGATCCTGCTGCTGTGCAGAGCCAGCTGGGACTGAGAATCCTGCCTCACTTACTTTCTCTCTAGCATTTGAGTGCACAGGAGCTGATGCAGGGAGCAGGACAGAGGCACTCAGCCGAAGGCTGCAGCTGCTGGCAGCCTCTGCTCTCCCACTCTATTGGCAGGAACACAAATTTGAAACAAGCACACAAACAAATCCCTGCTCAGTCTTTCTTTAGGCCTCTGGGTGTAGCTCACTGCCCTCTGGGCCGGGTTTAAAAATCTCTGGCAGTCCCAGCCAGCCTGGGACAGTTGTAAATGGGAGGAGAGAGGTTTTCTGGAGCAGGGACTAGGGCAGGGGTGGGCAACTTTTTGACCTGAGGGCCACATTGGGGTTGCAAAACTGGATGGAGGGCTGGGTAGGGAAGGCTGTGCCTCCCCAAACAGCCTGGCCCCTGCCCCCTATCTGCCCCCTCCCACTTCCCGCCCCCTGACTGCCCCCCTCAGAATCCCCAACCTATCCAACCCCCCCTGCTCTTTGTCCCCTGACTGCCCCCTCCTGGGACCCCTGCTCCTAACCGCCTCCTAGGACCCCACCCCCTATCAAATCCCCCTGCTCCCAGTCCCCTGACTGCCCCGACCCCATCCACACTCCAGCCCCCTGACAGGCCCCCTGGGACCTCATGCCTATCCAACCTCACCGTTCCTCATCCCTTGACTCCCCCCCCCCCCCAAAACTCCACCCCTTTCAACCGCCCCTTGCTTCCTGTCCCCTTACTGCCTTCCTGGGCCCCTCCGCTCCTTATACAATGCCCTAGCCCTGACCCACTTACCATGCCGAGCAGAGCATGCAGAGCAGAATGGCTGGCTGCCGTGCCGGCCGGAGCCAGACACACTGCCATTCTGCTCAGCAGGAGCGCGCAGCTCCGCCGCTCAGAGCGCTGCCCGCACGGTGTGGCTCTGCTGGGGAGCGGGGGACAGCAGGAAAGGGGCCAGGGGCTAGCCTCCCTGGCCGGGAGCTCAGGGGCCGGGCAGGACGGTCCCACGGGCCAGATGTGGCCCGTGGGCCGTAGTTTGCCCACCTCTGGACTAGGGAGTACTGTCCATGCATTTCACAAGTATGCATCCCACACATCTTACTCTTGTTCCAGGAAGGGGCACTGTACTTGGGATGAGAGTAGGGTGACCAGACAGCAAGTGTGAAAAATCAGGACAGGGGTGGGGGGTAATAGGAGCCTATATAAGAAAAAGCCCCAAATATCGGGACTGTCCCTATAAAATCGGGACATCTGGTCACCCTAGGTGAGAGGCTGAATGTGGGGAAATGCCCAGCTGCGCAGCCAAAGTAGCATTTTATAGGAGGGCCTGTAAACCAATTCCCCATCCCCCTCACTGGAGCTGGTTCCTGTCCTTCATCATCACCCCACTATGCCAGGCTGAGGATTTGGGCAAAGTCAGTCAGATTATTTTCTGAGGCACATCCCACATGTAGCTGACTCATTGTGTGGTGCAGTAACCATCACACACGCATATGCGTGCTGGAGATCTTCATGTTTCCAGCCTCCTTCCCACCCTGGCCCTGCAGCAGTGGAGCTGAGCTGCTTGTTCCTTCCAGCTCCTGAGATTGGTTTGCGATGCTTTACATTTTCAAGGCTCCCTTCCCAAGGCAAAGGGCAAGGAGCTTCCTAGCCAAAGGCTGAGAGTCTCCTTTATATTCCAGCCTCCCCGAGTCAGAGGGGCCCCACAGCCATGGGCTTTACAGGGCCCAAAGGCCTGGCTGTGGCCAGCTGGAATCTGATGCATGATTAAGACTGGGGGTGGGAGAACTGAGGAGTGCTAGAATTTGGCCCAAACCCTTGGTGTAGGGGAGGAGAAAATCACAGTGTCTGTCTTCTTACTGTAACACTAGCAGCCTTGCTAAGAAGACTCCAGAACAGTGAGGTAACAATGTTCTTTATTTATCTCTCCAGCGCACATAATAGCCCACTGTGGGAACAGCAGCTGCTGGCTCTAGATTCACACAGTAAAGTTGGGCTCCCCGAAGTCTGACCCGCAGAAGTAAAGAGGCCTAACAAAGCTGTGCCATCTAGTGGAAGTAACCAATAAAACCTCTCCGAGCCTGTAACATGGGTATCAAAGCCCCGAACAAGTCACTGAAAGAAGAATCTCTGTGATAATTTCTGCTTGTGCAAATTTTAGGACCATCCTGGGCTGTCTTCACTGCGGAGTTATCTACACTCCTGTTAACGCCTCTTGAGTTAGCCTAGTTCAGGTGAGATCGGCTACTCTGTGAATAACATGCGAGCTGCACTGTTCACGGGGTTAGCATCTGACGAGTTGTGCTAACTTGAGCTTTAGCCAGTACAGGCCTCGCCCCGACCTGCTACTCAAATTAAAAGCCTCCTTACACTCGAATTAAGGGGTTTACATGTAGCCCGGACTCAAGTTACAGGCAACCTTTAAGTTATAACATTCTGTAGTGAAGACAAACCCATATCTAGCCTGACTCCTGCATAACACAGGCCACAGATCCTCCCCTGGTAATTCCTGCACCAAGCTCATAACTTGTGTGTGAACTGTATCATAGCTTTTAGAAAGGCAGCCAGTGTTCAATTAAAGACTTAATGGCCCAAAGTTTCAAACCTGGGTCCTTAAATGTAGACTCATAAATCCAGAGTTAGACGACTAAATAAACATCTGCTGTTTCTTCATTTCAATGGGTGCTGTGTGTGCTCAGCCCTTTTGAAAACCAGGCCACTTATTTAAGGACCTAATGTGGACTTTAGGTGCCCAACTTTAGGCACAGACGTCTGAAAATTAGGGCTGTAATGTACAGGGTGGGCGCCATTAAAACCTTGACACTGTGCCCCGGTATTTGCCCTGTTCTCTGTCCATAGCTTGGCGAATACCAGGGAAATGTCAAAGGTTTAATGGCATCTGCTGGGCAAGAGTAGTCTCATTGACCACAGACAGACTTACAGTTAAGAACAGATCCTTTACCTCTCTGGAATAACAACAAATATAGCAGTGCAGAGTCAGCGTTCTCTGCTGTTAGGAGCAGGGGACTAGGAGCAAGAAGACCTAGGTTCTGTTGCAATCTGCCACGCGTTTTAGAAAGTTGTTATTTGTATTGTGGTAGCACCTAGATGCCTCCGTCATGGATAAGGGTCCATTATGGTAGGTACAAGCACAGATGTTCCCTGCCCCCAAGCGCTTACAATCATGTCACCATTCTGTACGTCTGTTCCCAATCTGTAAAATGGGGGTGATAACATGTAATGCTGAAGTCCTTGAAGGGTGGTGTATACATGCAGGGTACTCAAACCACAGAGGGTCAGCAGAAAAGAGCAATCTTACATTCTGAGGCTATCTTGCATTAGAGGAAGGTAGTTGGCCCTGTGGCACTGGAGCTCATATCCCGCCTCCCCAGAGAAAAGCTGTATACATTTGATCTATGTTTGAAACTTGCCTTGGGAACCGTTAAGGATATAAGGTTGAGTCGGTGCGGGATATGAGCAGGTGTATTCATTCTGAGTGAGATTATGGCTGATGGATGATGCAGTCTTGATGCCACACCATTATGTCCATCAGCTGATGTAAGTTATCGGGCCTCTATGTTTTACATATAAAACTGATGTGGTCAGGGTGAATTGCACTAGGCAGAGCAGTTTCTCATCTCTGTGTTAAACCTTTAGCCAGAGTGTTACAATCAGCGTTTATTTGCAATACAGGCAAATGCTTCAGCAGGTTTATTAGGTTTCAATGTACCAGTGACAAGGATCTTTTAAGCTCTGCCTTGACTTTTTAATGTTTTTATTTACGATCAGAGTTGTGAAAGCTGTTGTAGAAGCACTTGGATAGACATGATCCCTGCCCCAAAGAACATCAGCCCCAATCCTCAAAGGTATTTAGGCTCCTAGAGTCCATTGCAATGCGCCTTCCAGCATAGATTAGAGAACATTCTCTCTCCTTCTTTGGTATTTGTCAATACTTGTGTATATTACATGTAGTAGGTCTGGAAGTCCAATGAGGTTGGCTGCCAAATGGATTTTTCTGATGTGTGGGCACTTACTTTTTGAAACATTTAACCTTGTAGCTTCAAGGAATTCCAGGCATGCACAGTGAAATGAGTTGAGATATTGGCTCTTTGCTAATCCTCGTTTTACTGCTTGATTAGGTCTGAAATCCATTATTGCTAATGAGACTATGGGGGCAGGGGATGGAGGAGGA
Organism: Mauremys mutica; assembly: GCF_020497125.1. Classification (NCBI taxonomy): domain Eukaryota; kingdom Metazoa; phylum Chordata; order Testudines; family Geoemydidae; genus Mauremys; species Mauremys mutica. Next base: position 17,942,832 of record NC_059075.1, read on the forward strand.
GATTTGTTCACAAGGGCTGGGAGCTAAGCTTCCTGATCTGTGCTGAGCCTGGTGTGATACACTGAGTATTAAATAGCTTGCCCTGAAATTTGACCAGCTTTGTTAAATAGTGCTGTGGAAGGGTCTGAGACTTGATTAGTAATGTTTGTGCACCACCATGTTAAACCTTGGCACTTGACACTTATGCAACTCAATAAATGGCTGTATTGGAGTAGCAACACTATATAAAGAAAGTCATGTGATAATTAACTGCTACGCTACAAGCTATCCCCTGCCCACATGACAAGGAGTGTCCGACAGAAATACCGTGTAATAATAATTCGCACTTTTGTGGCTCCTGCCGTCCCGGGATTTCAAATATTCATTAATTAAGCTTCACAATGCCTTTGAGATATTCTGTTTTACAAGTGAGGCACAGAGAGGCTAAGTTACTTGCTCAAAGGAAGACAGTGAGTCATTATCAGCACCAGTGTCTCATGCTTCCCAGTCCTTTGTTCTAACATGAAGACCGTGCTGAGTTCCCAAAGCAAACTCAATCAGCAGTAAAAATGATCAGATTGTTTGCCTGTAGAAGCCTGGCATGAATGAAAAGTATCTGCTAGCTTTTAAAAAATAGTGTGGAATTAGTTGGCAAAAAGACTTTGAGTTTCAGGTGTTCATGCACTTCCAGTCAGACCTGGGGGTATGAAATGTTAGGATATAGATATTCAGGCCTGTCTGTAAAGGCCTGTACTTTAAGAATTTAGGTCTATGTTTATTATTTAGCTAGTTATAGAGGTATAAAAGAAAGAATCAAAATCACTGTCTGCCTGCGCAAGGGCCTTTTCTCACTGTGACAGTCTGAGGCCCTATTCTTAAGCTACGGCCTTTGGCTAAGCAGTGGAAGCAGCCATAAGCTGGAAAGCGTATGGTCACGTTCTCACACATTTCAAATCAGTCATATTGAAATAAGACAATCTGGGCTGTTAGAAAGGTGATCTGATCTGATCTATCACCTCCAGAGAAAGGGAAGAGCCTAGAAGATGTAAAAGGAAGTGTAGTTTGATAGTTTTTTGTTTGGTAAGAACTTACTTATCAGTAGACATAGTTGGGAAACGCTTATGTCTGTATAGATGTAGGGTTGTGAAATCCTTACTTCTGTACTGTTTTGTTATAGTTTCCATTTTGCTATTGTTTATTTGCATTGTCTTTGTCTGGATCTGTGATTGTTTTTGTCTGCTGTATAATAAATTTTGCTGGGTGTAAAATAATTAAGGTGGTGGGATATAGGTGGTTAGCTAATCATGTTACAATATGTTAGGATTGGTTAGGTAAATTTTAATAAAATGATTGGTTAAGGTATAGCTGAGAATATTACTATATAAATTAGGGGCAAACAGAAAGTAAGTTGGGATTCGAAAATAAGGAAAGAGGAACTTGGATTTAAGCTTGCTGGAAGTTCACCCCAATAAACATCGAATTGTTTGCACCTTTGGACTTGGGGTATTGTTGCTCTCTGTTCATGCGAGAAGGACCTGGGAAGTGGGAGGGTGAAGGAATAAGCCCTCTAACGTGAAACATAAGGCCAAACCAAAAGGGGCTTCCACACACGATCACTTTCACTATTTGGGACTGATCCTGCACGCCCACAGCATGCAGAATTCTCGCTCTGCTCAACAAGGCTTCTGTGCATGCAGGCTGACATACTCACCCCTGCTCCAGCCCCTTCATGCCAGGGGAAGGGGCCAGAACGGCACAAAGGGGCTCTCAAAGTCTTGCTTTTGATTCTATATTGTACCTGTGTCTTAGGCCACACTAAGGAAAAGTAAATCGTTTCATGGATTAGCTCTCTCTTCTTCCGCTTTTCCAACGAAGATTGAGATGCTGGCAGTATATTCTGCATTCAGAAAGGAGAGACAGAGGACTTTTCCCAGAACTGCACACACGTGATACGTATAAATGACTCTCCCTTATGGTAAACATAATAATTCAACTATCTCACCAGTCAGTATTTCCATAAACTCTTTGCAGCATAACAGTTAATATTGGTGTTTGCAGTGTTGTAGCTATGTTGGTCCCAGGATATTCGAGAGACAAGGTAGGTGAAGTAATAGCTTGTATTGGACCAACCTCTGTTGGTGAAAGAGACAAGCTTTTGAGCTACACAGAGCTCTTTTGCTTCTAGTTCTCCACATCAGTATTCTGCAGTGGAGCAGAAATTCAATTCCTTGGCGAGAGTACAAATAATTCAGCTCTGGTTAGGGGTAGTCTTGTGGTGGGTCCTGCTGCTGGGTTTCCTCCCAGGGGTGGTGTTCTGTGAGTTATGGAGTTGTCGTAGTTGGTTCCATTTTTTGTTTTTGTGTTGGATGGCTGTCATCAGGTTTGGGGTTTTTTTGATAACTGTTTTGGGTTTCTTGCATGATCTCCAGGTAGGTTTCCTTATTTTTTCTTTCCAATGTGTGGGGAGTATGTGATGATTTCGTGTTTGAAGTGGTTCCTTTTGAAGTATGTCAGATGCAGAAGATGGTTCCTCAGTTTTCCTGAAGTCCTTCTGCAGAACTGTACAGCATATTTGGAGTTGTAGGTAGTGGTACCCCATTAGCCCCCCTGTTTTGCCCTATGCCTGAAAAGGTGTCAGCTGGCTCCTTCACCTTGAATGTTCTTTTAGAATATGTGTTAACTGCCAATCCATTGCACCTTGTATTTAACTGTGACACTCTAAGAAGTAACTTTCCCAGTCCTAAAGAAGGGCCTGTGGAGCTTGAAAGCTTGTCTCTCTCACCAACGTAAGTTGGTCCAATAACAGATATTACCTCGTCCACCTTGTCTCTCCAGTTAATATTTGGGCAATTCCACTTGAGCTCTATCATAAATGGCATATTTAAGGTTGTTAAATACACTCTCCTGTTTTAAATGTAAATCTTTAAAGCTAAATGGCTGCAAGACATGAGCTAGTAGCCAGGTGGACAAGCAACTTCAGTGCTCTCATCTCCTGTTTCGTAATACGGAGCATCTTCATTTTAAGCGTTTTACAGTATCACTTACAGTGAAGCTCAGAAGAGGGCAGTATAGTACAGAAGCAGCTATTCCTGGGCTAAGAACTCTCACATCTACAGCCAAAAGAGGGCAGCATGTATCGTATAAAAAGTTTATTTGCTGCATTGCCGAGGTTTTGTGCCTGAGAGAAAAACAACAGCAGTCATAACAATCCACAGTGAACTGATAGTTACAATTGGAGCTGACCCACAGCTTCAAAGCTTGGCTCTAGATCCCAACTTCCCCGAAATGCAGGGTATTTGGATTCAGGGTGTTGGTTTTGGCTCATTTCCATTTATGGTAAAAACCAGAAAGGGGTTAGCACACCTTTACCAACAGCTGGACTAAGCTTCTAATACTACTGGGGGGCGGGGACACCCAGTTAGCAGCACTGTCCAGAATATTAACAGGATACACTTAAAAAAACAGAGTAAGGCAAGTCCACACTGCTGAGTCACATACACCCCATCCTCACACTGGTGCTGTATCAAGACGTTTGGTGTTTGGATGACTGGGATCTTATCCCAGGGTTCTTAACACCTCACTAGCTGAAGCTGCTCTAGCAGTTGGTTTGCAGTGTATTGTGGGAGAACTTGTCTGTCATTCCCAGGCCTCTGTGCGGGGGGTGTTCCTAGTCCACCCACGCATCTAGCCAAGGCACTTCTAACTCTGCACCCACCTGGCTTTTGTCTGTGCTGGCCAGATGAAAGGTGGGGTTTGGGCTGAAACACGGGTCAGGACACCCAGCAAATTGCAACCTAGACATACCCTGTGAGCTACAGTCTCCCTCCCAGGTTCCATCCTACTGTGTGCAGGGGATACCCTATGCCAGGTCTACACCTTGCCAGCACGTGTCCCCTGACATGCTGGTGCCATTGTGCTAGCTGGCACATGGGAGGGGGGTGCACAGTCAAAAGTCTGTCCCTTCCTGCCCACATGTAAGAAGTGAGGAGAGTGCAGTAGCCTTGTAGAGACTGCCCTCCCCCCCTCCCCCCGCAGAGCTACCCCTGGTGTGGTGGGTAATCTGCCTTATGCTCCCTTATTCCCCTGTGCAATCATGCAAGCTGCTCCAGAATTTGGGCTTAACATAAAAGAGCTCGCTCCTGTTCTCCACCCCGCCCCTCCTCATAAGTCTGCCCAGCTCCAGTTAATGAGCTTGGCATAATTTATTGCAAAAATACAACACTAAAAGTCATCCAGATTTGATGGGCTATTTTAAAAGTCTGATCTATAGCATGGATGAAACCAAGAATCAATATGCTTTATGGTTAAGAGCACTGATTCGTGTGCAGAAGAGCAGACTGACACCAAAGTAATATCTCCTTCTCTATGTATTCCCCAGTAACTTAACAGACTCTTAGTAACACACACTATTTTGGAAATCAAGTTGCTTCTACATTCCAAAATTGCTGGTTTATTAAACCAACTAACTGATCCTTGGGAACGTGACCTTGTATAAAATAGTGCCTCATACTGGAACAAACATCTGTTTATAACGAGTTGTATGCATATACATTTCTCTTTAGTTAACAAACTAGCAGCAGATTGTTACATCTGACTATTCCAGGCAGGATTTATTGTGGCCAGATAGCTTACATGTTGCCGGAGGCCCACTACAAAAAGACCAGGGTAGGTGTAACCAGCCTCTGAGGCGCTCAGTGGAAATGGTTACAGCCAATGCTGCAGCATGTCCGCAAAGCAGCGTATTCCTTGGAACAACTGTGTGTTAACTGGGTTGGTCCATCTCTATACCAATCACACTGTGTTTGCATCGGGTGTTCTGTCCCATCATGCCTCAGCCGCTGATGATGGGGGCAGAATCTGTGTGCGCACTTTGCATAGTGCAATGCACAGTGAGACGTCTCCGTGCACAGAAACCTGCAGGCAGGACCGGCTAACCTATTTATGAAGACAGAGGCAGCCCCATCCACACCGCAGAGGAACTGTGTTAGAACCTGGTTACAAGTGAGCTGGGTAAAACGCAGCACTCACATGGATAAGAACCAGGAGCCACATCTTCACCAGTCCACGACTAACTGCTCTTTGGTTGCCACAGGCATCCTCTTTGTCTCTCCCCTGGGCGCTTCGGTCTGACCTGTATCTCACAGCCTCTCTCTGAGTGTGTTGTTAAATAGTCCACACAGCTTGATCTAATTGGGACTTTGCATTAGGAACAGCGGCTGGGCTGATAAAGCATTTGCTTAAAGGCAAGGGTAGCCAGCAACTGCCTCAGTGAGTCATTCCCTGCCCGCTGCAGGCATTTTAAATTGGGTAAATAAATGACAGCGTTGTATTCTATTTCTTATCCTCTGCATTGTTACACACACATTGACAGCAGCCTTGCGCATTGGCCAAGATGTTTAAAAAACCAGGTGTCTAAAGTTAGGCTCCCAGTGACGGGAGTTTTCAAACGTGCTGAGCACCCAGCAGCTCCCACTGAAGTATATGATCAGAGCCACAAGTATGGTGGTGTCACCTATTGGCACAACATTAGTGTTGCCACCTATTGGCACTCTTGCTAGTGATGCTTGCTAAGTGGTGCACCGCCATGTAAGTGGGTGAAATGCTGATTACCAGCTCCCTGTGAGGTCAAAGACAGAAGAGAGGATGTGGTGTATTGTGTGGGCCCAATACATATATTGGACACTCCTCTGTTAATACAGTGTCTGGGTAGCTTTTGCAGACCTGCAAACTGAGTTTTGGAACTAAGTCATCCAATGCTTTAAATGCTTATTTCTTTTGTAGCTCTATAGTTTCTGGAGATTAGGTGTTTGTAAAGCATCTTAATACTTGGATTTAATGATCATCGTGCATGCATAAAATTGCAAAATATTTGTCTGATGTGAAACACTTGCCTGAATAACCTTTAACATTTATTTCCTTATCATATGAAGCAATTCTTAAAGGCATTTCCCATGGACACAAGCTGTACTGGTGTATAAGAAGATGCAGAAGCATTTTCTTTGCCTTGGGAAGATTACAGCCTAATCTTTAGATTTATGAGAGGAAGGGACTGAAAAATGTCAACGCTGTTACAGCTAAATGATGGCACACATCACAGCAGAGAAATACTCTTTGACATATCTTATAGCTTTTAAAAGTACTGGTGCTCCACTGATCTTCACTGAAACAGTTCCCATCAAAGTTAAGTCTTTAAATATCAGGAAGAGCTGAAAGGGCAACATTATATTAACTCCATCCTTCTGTAGGGCACTGCCACAGAATTGTGGGGGGAAAACCAATAATTTGATTGAAAATAGTTTACAATGGAAACCAGCAGAAGTGGTTAAATTGTGGATACATCTAGGCAGGGCCGGCTCTAGGCACCAGCGCACCAAGCAGGGGTTTGTGGCGGCCACCGGAAAGGGGCAGCACGTCTGGGTCTTCGGCGGCAATTTGTCAGCAAGTCCCTCTCAGACTCGGCTGAATTGCCACCAAAGTGCCACTGTACAGGCTATAAATAGCTTGCTGGTATGGCGTACCGCAACGTACTGGCGTACTTGCACTGCTGGGTACAGATACATGTACAGTACAACTCCTCAGACTCATTGGAATAGAATCCGCTCTGCAATTTAAAGCCATCCAAAAGTGAAGTAAATCTAGGCTGGACCAGGTTAAATGACTCCCATCACTATCGAAATGCCAGTCTCCCTCGCTCTCCAATGGGCCGACTCTTAAGAACATAAGAACGGCCATACTGGGTCAGACCAAAGGTCCATCTAGACCAGTATCCTGTCTTCCAACAGTGGCCAGTGCCGGGTGCCCCAGAAGGAATGAACAGAACAGGTAATCATCAAGTGATCCATCCCCTGCCGCCCATTCCCAGCTTCTGGCAAACAGAGGCTAGGACACCTAGTAGCCATTGATGGACCTATCCTCCATGAATTTATCTAGTTCTTTTTTGAATCCTGTTATAGTCTTGGCCTTCACAACATCCTCTGGCAAAGAGTTCCACAGGTTGACTGTGCATTGTTTGAAGAACTATTTCCTTTTGTTTGTTTTAAGCCTGCTGCCTATTAATTTCATTGGTGACCCCTGGTGCACCTCCCTTCATTTTGACCAGCTGCCTTTAATCTTAAAGGGCCAGCTAGCAGTTGGAAAGCAGAATTTTCTGCATATAAAATAAGTAACCATCCCACAGTGGCCTGTTCTTCATCATTATGGGTCTTATGCATGATTCATGGAGCACTGTAACCATACACCGGAGCCACACAAGGCTCGCTCCTTACCCTGAGGAGCTGACCACCTTGCTCAGACACGTGCCTAGGAAACCCAGGCCAATAATCCTGGTGGTTGGTCCTAGAGAGCGAAAAAAATAGCCTGGAACCCAAGCTTGGAAGGAGTCCCAAGAGGTGTGTTTAAAGGCAATCAGGCAAGTGCTTGGGAGACAAATCTTCTCTGCTACTATTTCAGCTTTCCAGAGGACTATTTTCATGCTTTCTGTCTATTGAATTGCAGGAGCTCTTGGGCCCAGTTATTAATTAGTTATTAAATGGATTAAGCTACAAATACATGGAATCCGACAGCATAAAACACACCTGAACAGAGACAGAGCATTATTTGCTATGTCATGTTGATTTTTCTCTGGCTGTTTTTGTGCACCTTCCTGTTCACAGGCCCAGATCCAAAGCCTTTTACATTGACTTCCATGTGGCAGACCCACAGGGCCCAGAAACTGGCAGACATAAAAAAGCCACAGATATATTTAGAGATGCTCTCAAAAAGCAAGGTCCAGATTCAGGGGGTGATTTTGAGCACCCCTAAAGGTAAAGAGTTTTGGATCCAGGGTTTTTGTGCAGATCCATATTGGGGGGAAAAAATTGGTTGGGGAAATTGCCTTTTTGCGGGGGAGGAGGGTGAATTTTAATGAAACGGTTTTGTTTTGTGAATTTTTCCAGTTTTTCTATGCAACCCAAATGTGAAAAATGTTTGCATTTGGGCAGGGGAGGGGTGGGGTTGTTTTGTTTTTGACTTTTCTCGCCTATTTTTCAGTTACAAAATGGACAGAAGGGGAAAAAGGGGACAGGAAGGAAGACAGAAAGAGAGGGGAGAAAACCAAGCTCCTCAAAATGGAACATGTTTGATACAAATTTTCAGGAAACATTTGGAATGAACAAGTCATTGCTCCTTTTCTAAACCGAGTTCAAAAATTTAATGTAAAATACCTACCATATTTGACCTGCTCTTGTATTGTGCCAAAGGTTAAAAGGCTCACATGATTGGTGCAAATATACCCATTACTTAGGCAAAACTCTTCATTTGTGCATGTGCACATGCTAGTTTATGGGCATGAATGTGAGGTTTAGCTTGCAGGGAAGGCGTGTGCATTTTCGTGACTCACTTACTCACGGGACTCTAAAAAGCTTAGCCCCTTGGGGAAAGCAGTTCCACACAAGTCTTTGCAGATCCTTAGGCCTGAACTTGCATTCCCAGCACCCCCAAAACTTCCATTGAAACCACTGGGAAATGTAGATTGTATGTGGAATACAGGAACACACTCCATGAAAATATCCCTCACTGCCATCTTGGTTTTATTCTACTAAAACAGGCTGAAACTTTTCTTTTGCCAAAATCAACCAGAGAAGTGTTTCTATAGCTAAGTTCGTACCTTTGAGCCATTAGTTAGTTTCCATAATGTTTTATAAAACCATTCCACATGGGTGGTGAGTGCAGCCCCCTTTCAGGGAGGCTAGCCCCCCACCCCTATTCTGCCCCCTGGCTCTTGCTTTCTGGCTCAAACCCCAGCTGGTGCCTGGAACAGCCCTGAGCCCTGGACACCTGGCAGGGGCCGAGCCCTGAGCCTGGGCTGCCCAGAGGAGCACTGAGCCCCACTGCAGCATTAGCAGAGGTTTGAAGAGGCTTAGCCTCCCTCAGCCTCCATTACCTGCTGCCTGTGCTATTCCAGAAATTCTAGGAGTTACCATTCCCCAGTCAAAGCTTGTCCTTCAGAAATATACTGATCCAGGCTTTGAGTTTGCAGTGAACAATGCGTGGGCAGACTCTTGTGCCCAGGTGGCACCCCATTAAAAGCAGGGGGGCTCTGGAGAGTCACAAGGATTCCGCCCCTCCCCCCAGCCCTCACTACAGAATCAAAGCCTAAACTTTCAATTTCCAAATCTTGCATGAATGACAAAGGGGGAGGGGGAGACACAGGGTAAAGAGATGGATTGTTATTTCTCTAAATATGCCACTGACTGACTCAAATTGGGAGTGGAAATAGTACAACTGATTTCATGAATGAAATGATTAGGTGTAAACTGATAACATACACTATTCCAGCACAGACGGTGAAATACCTGAGCTAGCTCTGCGTATTGAGCTTAAATCTTTCTCAGAGATACTCACCCCGTGACTGACAGAGAGCAGTTTTAAAGTTGTATTTCCTACCCTAAGTTCTGTGCAAGGGCTGGTATTGACTGTCCTTACTGGCAGCTGTGAAAATCAGTAGTGGCTTGCTCTGCATGTTTTGCCAGACATGTTCCAGCAGGATTTCAAAGAACTAGGATTTGTGGAAACCACCCACATTTTGGCAACACAAGGAGAACCAGGACTGAGATAAACGCCAATGAATTCCTCAGCAATACTTAATTTAAGAGGTGGGCTATGAGATAAAATAAAGTGCTGTTGGTTGGAGCCGGCTCAGACTGGTGGCCAGTATATAGGGTATCTGCCTACCCCCAACTATTCTAATATGTGCTACTCACTGGTTATCAAAGACCTTCTTAACTTGATATACACACAGCCTTCATTTTGGGTGGGGGGGTGACATTTTGTGCTCTCAAATGACTGTGCCTATATTTTTAGACCTACATGCAGGTTGTCTAATTTTGAATATTTGCACCTGTAATTAATTGCAGATTTCCCCATAGGGGACAGGAATAGGGTGACCAGATGTCCCGATTTTATAGGGACAGTCCTGATTTTTGGGGCTTTTTCTTATATAGGCTCCTATTACCCCCCAACCCCATCCCGATTTTTCACACTTGCTGTCTGGTCACCCTAGAGAGAAAGGGGGGTGGAACATCACAGAGAGAAAGAACAGGGGATCCTCCAGACTTAACAGCATGTGTTGCTACAGCTTGAACGAAAGAGCCAGGCTCTCAAGGAGGGAGCTGTTACAGATCCACATCCTCTGTGGATCAAGCACTGAGGGAGACTCAGTGGGTTACACCAGTCACGTTGTTTAGCACATCACTGAAAGGCATTAAGGTCCAAATCCTTATTTAGGTGCCTAACTCCCATGGAAACCCATGGGAATTAGGCACCTAAATACCTTAGAGGATTTGGGCCTAAGATACCATAGCAATATATACAGCATAGTATAAGAACCTGAACAGAACAGGGAGAAAGACAGTTAGCTGCTTGGACCTTTGAATCAGGCAGTTAGTTCAGTGGCTAATACTAATGTATGTGCACCTGAAGTTGCTGAGGAAAATCTCTGTGAGGAGAGAGCAGCCGAGACTGTACAAGATCATTCTGCAGGCCAAATTCCCTCATCCGGCCTCCCTGTCTCTTTGCAGGGAGCCACCTCTCACTGGTTGACTTATGATCTGATTTAGGGGGTTTGGAGCAGTGCAGCTACATCACTGGTGACTGTAATGAGGATACATTCCTAGTGGAGAGGAGGCCAGATTGCTGGGTATTGCTCCCTTAACCTGCAGCAGCCTTATTCCTATCCTCTCCTTTCTTCCGCCTTCAATGTGGTTGCCTCCTTTTGCTCTCTTCCTTGTTCTTAGGATCACAGAAACTCAGGGCTGCAAGGGGACCTCACGAGGTCATCAAGTCCAGCCCCTTTCCAGTCCTCCTTTCTTCTCTCCTACAGGAAGGTACATAAGCATGTGTGTAACTCGAAGCAGGTGACTAGCTCCATTGATGTCAGGCACTTAAGAGCCTTCCTGCCTCAGAGGGGGCAGTCACAGGGCTTCCTGCCCCTCATGCTTTTCCTTTGAAGCGATGCTGCTGTTGAGCTAATGAGTGGAGCCTTCCCTTTTTGAAGGCCCACGCTACCATGCAGCTGAGGGAGGGGAAAGACAGGGAGAGGAAGAAGATGCAGGGCGAGGGAAGGGTGGGGGTTGCGGGGCTTAATGGGGTACAGAAACATGCTGTGTGTGCACACGTTTACTAGAGCCAGCTACTGACTCTGGAGATAAGGGGGCAAAAAATTGGAGGCGTCAGACAGTAAAAACTACAGCAGAGTTTTGCAACCCTGTAGCATCTGTGGTTAGTTACTTGTTTGCTTGTCAAGTGCTATATAAGTGCTAAGGATTGTTATGGCTGATGGAGCAAATGCTGCAAACGGGCTGTTTCTCTGGTGAACTGGAGTTATTAAGCTGACTGTTAACACGTATATTGAGAAAATAACCAATTTTTCAACCATTCTGGACCACCGAGTAGTATCTTACTCCAGGAGTAGCCCCCTGGAAGTCAGTGGAACTATGGCTGGAATAATTAAGCTGACTGTCACAATCTTGCCTTTAGCACATAGAGCACTAAAGCCGGAGTGTTCTTCAGCCAGTGTACACAAACCTTGGGTGTGCTAGCCATACGGCTGTGCCACGTGCCCCAGCTCACTGGCAGTGCATGTGCATGCTGACTGACAAACATATACGCTGCCATGTGTTCTTGCGGACAGTGATGTGGCCATGGGATAATACTGTCTCACTGAAAGGGTGAGGGGGTGGCATTCCAAGTAGAGGGAGTCTTGCAAGTATCAGTAATAATAATAATAATAATACCTCAAACTTCTATAGCACTTAATAGCTGAGGCTCTCAAAGCAATTTGGAAACACTGGGCCGAATTGTGCTTGCTTAAGTCACTGACTTCAGTAGTAAAGCGAGTAAGATGACTTAGCTCATTATCTAATTAAGCTTCATTCCATCCTGGTCAGAAGGGAAAATGTGGGCATTCTCTATAGTTCTTTAGCAGGCAGGTGTTAAAATCCTTGCTTGGTTGAGCACATTGTCCATGTTCTGTGTTTGGTTTCTTTCCCCACGCTAATTTCCAGGTGGCTAAGGTTCAGCTTCCCTGGGCCAAGTTACACCTCACTCATTGTACTCTGCTGGGTTTCACCCTCAGGAGTATCAAGGCAGGAGAGAGAAATGATTATTCAAGGCCCTTTAGGTCAGATCTGGTGGGAAATGTGTTGTGATCATTAGAAGGGAGAACTACAATACTGTAGAAATGAGATGCACGCATACAGGTGCCATCCAGCCAAAGATTTCAAAGGGATTCTATAGGGGGTGTGTGTGTGTCTTTCCGCCTGCCATCACCAGAGTTTGAGTGCCACCATGGGATGTGAATGCTATTCACTAAGTGTCTCAGTGGCCTGGAAGGCCAATGAGACAAGGTCCCCTTAACTCATGATGAGAGGAGATATCGCTGTGAAGGTGAAAGAATAACCATCCCTCATGGACCGATCAAGAACCAAAATGTTTACTTATTAGTGCCTCAGATTTGCACCTGCCAACATTCCTCCATGTAATGCAGGTTTCAGAGCAAATGAATAGCAATTGTCATGCTTGACAGTCAGCCCATGAAGAATGAACACCCGAGAAATTTAAGCAGCAGATCAAATCCTATCCTCTTTTACCCCTACATAATGCCAGAGGTGGGGTGCATGGGAACTCAAGGAAATTGTGACTTACTGTCTGAAATCTTGTCCTACCATCATTAGCTTTAATAAAGTGTGTAACTTATGACTTTAATAACTGTGTGCACCGGCAATGAAGTCATTAGGCTACATTTGGCCCAATATGTTTTTAAAACAGTAATTTTTAAATACACAGAAGCTGTCGAGCTTCAGTTCCTCTGAATAGCATTTCTAAATTTCTATTCATTGCAATTGTATGATTGTTACTAAAGGAGGAGCACTGTTGGCTGTATAATTTTCTGCTGGAATCCTTCTGATTTAGTGAGTGGGTGTGTGCTAGGCAGGCAGAGTGCGTTGAAAGGCACAGCACTTACTGTTCTCATCTGCACATCCATCTGATGAGAGGCTGCACGAATTCTTCTGAGTAGAAAGGAGGAGGAGGGAAAAGTTCTCAAGAAACGAAGAAGAAGCTTCTTTAAAGTATTTCGGGAAGCTCTTCATAGAGAGGATATTAATATAGATATATACATCTCTGGGTGGAATAAGAAGGAAATAAATCTTATTTTATGTATAAAGTTATGCATTGTGAAAATATCCACACCCACTTTAAAATGAATCTATATAAGTATTTCTATTTTTCCAGCGTTATGGTAGCATGTGTTTAGTATTATAGTTAATTGCAGTTAGGAGTCATTAATACCTTCCAAAACAATGAGGTTATAAAAAAAAAAAGGTTCAGATTAGTTCTCATGCTTCAGATCTATGTAAAATTTATTTTTCTGTGGATGAAGTAATGATCAATTGGAGAAGTAATCAATCAGCATCAGGGTGGTGAAACTTGTGTGGTATATCAATTCACCAATACATCATATGACCTTAGAGAAAAGATTAATAAATGTGGGGTTTTTTTTCTCTAAAGGAAGAACAGATCTGTATGTCCCATCTGGATTATTGTTGTATGTAGCTGGTGATCTGGTCTAAGACAATATCAAGCTTAATTGTATAGGACCCCGCTGTGCCAGGCGCTGTACAGACACACAAAGAGACAGCTGCCACCCCCAGAAAACTTGCAATCTGTGTAAATCATCAGATTCAAAACAACAGCTGCCTTATCTTTTCTTTGTTCACTATTGATCTCTTGCATCAATTTTTCTTGAGGCCCAGTTTAACGGAATTCAAAAGAGCTCCCAAGTCAAAGGATCCTGATCTAATTGACACGTATAAACCAGGAACCATGCCTTTGAGTTACATCAATGTAAGACTGGGAGAAGTATGATTGGGATCAGGCGCCATATCTGTTTATAAACTGAAGTGAGAGACAAGTGGGTGTTTGCTGTGTTGTTGTGTGTTCCAGGATATTACAGAAGTGTCCTTCAGCTGGATGTTTACACTAAGATGAGAGTAATGCTCAGACAGTGCCAGAAGTTGTTTAGTGCTAAATAGAATTAACTAATTATCCTACACAAAAAGAGAACTTCCTTACAAGAACAAGTGAGTACATGCCGTGTTTGCACAGATCCCATGACTGGTTTGCTGAGTGATGACACTAATTTTTCAGTTTGGCAACACAGCTGCTAATGAGTGGGAGTCATGGGACTGGCCCTTTTGTGTTGATGAGATGGGGTCATACTGAAAGGGTCTGATCAAAGTGCAGCAGAGAAGGTGTCTGTGCTCCCATCATCAGGAGAGGGAGAATTATGTGTGTAACACTCTTTCATACCCAGGGGAGCTTCCATCCTGCAAGGGTGGAGCACAGGGTTTAGGCACCGCCACTCAAGTCCCCATTAACCCTTTATTTTCAGGTTTAAAGGAGATTGCAGTGGGGAGTAGGCCTTTTTGATCTAAGTTGACACAGCCCACAGGCCTGAGTCTCCCGCTGGGGTCGACAGACGTGGGCTGGTGGAGCTTGCAGTAACTCTAAAAAAATAGCTGTGTAGCTCGCTCACCCTAGTCCCTAGGCTTCAGAGCCCAACGCCAGCCTGAGCTGCAATTTCAAAGCACTGTCTCACAGCTATCCTTAGAGCACTAGCACAAGCCCTGCTTACCCAAGGCTATCGCCCCAGGCGGGCTGCCACGGGCCGGGTAGACATCCTCTTGCTGACCCTTGGCATAGGGATGAATTGCACACATCAGTGCACAGATGGGTCAGTGGAACCCAACAGCGTCCCTCTAAAGTAGCGCCAAGCGACTGGGGTGGGATTGATCAATGGCTGAGTGATTAGGAGTGTCAAAGTCAAGGCTGACATTAAATGGCTGCGAACACACAAGAGTTTGTGCAGTCCTCTCCATTCTGATATAATGTGAGGGGCCTAGGACAGTATTTTCTCTAGACCTTCTGTCGGGCTGATTTTCTTTTTGTTCAAGTGGTTGGCTCGCTGAGCATTCAGCTTACTTCGGATTTAATGGCGTAGAAGTGAAATTTGCACCGCTCAGAGGCAGGGGCGGCTCTAGCAATTTCGCCACCCCAAGCACGGCGGCACGCCGCGGGGGGCGCTCTGGCGGTCGCCGGTCCCGCGGCTCCGGTGGACCTCCTGCAGACGTGCCTGCGGAGGGTCCACTGGTCCCGCAGCTCCGGTGGAGCATCTGCAGGCATGAATTCCGTTAAACTGGGCCTCAAGAGAAATTGATGCAAGAGATCAATAGTGAACAAAGAAAAGATAAGGCAGCTGTTGTTTTGAATCTGATGATTTACACAGATTGCAAGTTTTCTGGGGGTGGCAGCTGTCTCTTTGTGTGTCTGTACAGCGCCTGGCACAGCGGGGTCCTATACAATTAATTAAGCATTTTGTTTGAATGTGGCGTGGTTCTGCTCCCGCTATAGTCAGTGGCAAAACTCTAATTGACTTCAACAGGAGCAAATTGTGCTTGATTCTCAGCACTGGCTGATCTAGTCTCATTGTCTGGGTGAGCTACAAAAGTCCTCTCTCCTCTATCCATTGCCACACGTGAATAGTCTGTAACAAAACTCACCGGAAAGACAACTGGAAGGAATTAAGTCCACCAATGACTGAAGGGGATATTCCCACCATGACGTGAACTATGGCCACCTGAGAGCTGACCCCACAATGGAGTCCTCATGTGGTACTCCAGAAGCAGGAGGGAGCCACTATGGCCCAGGCCCCACAGATCAATAAACTCAATGGGCCCATGTTCTAGTCTATTTTGTTCTTTTTTTATTCAGGTTCACATATAGCCCTCGTCATTGTAGTATCTGAGCACCAATAGGCCACAGGGAAAATTCCTTCCCAGTCAAGCCAGAGGGGCATGCCCACCCCCCCTTTTATAAGCCATAAGGGTGAGTGATGGGGAGGGGGTGAAGAAGAGTGAGCGGGGGGCAGGGTCTTGGGGTGGGGGAGAGGCAGCCTCGGGGGAAGAGGTGGTGCAGGGATGGGGGCTCAGGAAGAAGGGGTGGGGCAGGGCGGGGTGTGGCCTCAGGGGCAGGGTGGCGGGGCAGGGCAGAGCCTCGGGGTGGGGGCAGGGCAATGGAGCCATGGTTTGGGTGCCTGTGGCCCTCCCACTTTTAGTGTGCGTCTGCCGTTCCTGTTCCCAGTCCACGTACCCGTCAGTTAGAGCACATTACGCCTTATTTCCAGTGTGAATTTGTCCAGCTTCATCTTCCAGCTATTGGAACACATTGTATCTTTGTCTGTTAGAGTGAAGAGCCCATTATTAAATATTTGTTCCCCATGTAGATACTTCCAGACTGTAATTAAATCCCCCCATAGCCTTCCATTGGTAAGCTAAATAGACTGAGTGCAAGTCTCTCACTATAAGGCAGGTTTTCTAATCCTGTAATCGTTATTATGGCTCTTCTCTGAACCCTCTCCAATTTCTTGAATTGCAAGCACCAGAACTGGGCACAGTATTCCGGCAGCGATCACCCCCCCCCCACTCCCCCCAGTGCTAAGCATAGAGGTAAAATAACCTCTCTTCTCCTACTTGAGATTCCCCTCCTTACGCATGCCAGGATCACATTAGCGCTTTTGGCCACACGCTGAGAGCTCATGTTCAGCTGAGGCAAAAGGCCCGAAGGTGTTTATTTCTAAACCTCCTCTGAGAGCTTCACTTATTTCATTTAAATACAGCCAGTGCCGACTCAGGGACATGCTCACCTGGGTGAACCGCTGTCTGCCCGTGGGGAGCAGTGCCACCCATGAGTGATCCCATTGACTGCAAAGGGGCGAGTCACTGCTCGCCAGTGGGAAGAAGGGTCTAACAATCGGGCCCTAAATGATTCGTAAAGGTGACAGTTCATTTAAGGAGCTGTTTGTTTAAGGTTCTGTTCAGATCTTGGCCCCACATGCACAGCAACCAGACGTGTACATAGAAGGGGCCTGCAGCAGCCGCTGCTCAAAATGGTAGCTGCCCTGGCCTGCTGCAGCCCTGCTGGAGCTCTGTTGCCACAGATATGTTCTGGGGTCACAAATGCTGCACTCAGAGTTCCTAAGAAGGGGGCACGCTCTCTCTGCAGGGGGGAGGTTTCAGCTCTGTGCGCTGGCTATTAGCACTGCTCTCCGAACTGTGGGCGTGGCACAGTGTTCCAGGGGGCGCACAGCAGGGCCCAGGCCAGCCCCCCATGGGGAGCAGAGAGGGAGCATCATCCAGCCCCGCTCTGCCACCAGCCCCGCTCCAGCCCCACCTGCAGCGCCACTCCGCCCCCAGCCCAGCTTAGGGTTGCCAACCTTCTACTCACACAAAACCAAACACCCATGCCCCACACCCTGCACCGCCCCTCCTCTGAGCCCCAGCCCTTCTCCGAGGCCCCCACCCCCACTCACTCCATCCCCCCGCCCTCTGTCACTCGCACTCTCCACCCTCACTCACTTGCTCATTTCCACCGGGCTGGGGCGGTGGGTTGGGGTGTCGGACGGGGTGAGGACTCTGGGTGGGGCCTGGGATGAGGGGCTTGGGGTGAAGGAGGGGGGTCGTGGCTCAGGGGTAGAGCCAAGGGGTTCAGAGTATGGAAGGTGGTTCTGCGCTGAGGCAGGGGGTTGGCCTGTGGGAGGGGGTACAGGCTTTGGGCTAGGGGTGGGGGTTCCGGGGTGGGGCCAGAAATGAGGGGTTCAGGGTGAAGGAGGGGGCTCCAGGCTGGGGCAGGGGGTTGGGGTGCAGGGAGGTGAAAGCTCCGGCTAGGGGTGTGGGCTCTGGGGTGGGGGCCAAGGAAGAGGGATTTGAGGTGCAGGGGGGGGGGCTCTGGGCTGGGACAGTGGGTTAGGGTGCGGAGGGATGAGGGCTCAGCCTGGGGGTGCGAGCTCTGGGGTGGGGGTGGGGCCGGGGATGAGGGATTTGAGGTGCAGGGGGGGCTCTGGGCTGGGGCCGGGGGGTAGGGTGCGGAGGGGTGAGGGCTCAGGCTGGGGGTGCGAGCTCTGGGGTGGGGGTGGGGCCAGGAATGAGGGATTTGAGGTGCAGAGGGGGGCTCTGGGCTGGGGCAGTGGGTTAGGGTGTGGAGGGGTGAGGGCTCAGGCTGGGGGTGCTGGCTCTGGGGTGGGGGTGGGGCTGAGGATGAGGGATTTGAGGTGCAGGGGGGGCTCTTGGCTGGGGTAGTGGGTTAGGGTGCGGAGGGGTGAGGGCTCAGGCTGGGGGTGCGAGCTCTGGGGTGGGGGTGGGGATGAGGGATTTGAGGTGCAGAGGGGGGCTCTGGGCTGGGGCAGTGGGTTAGGCTGAGGAGGGGTGAGGGCTCAGGCTGGGGGTGCGAGCTCTGGGGTGGGGGTGGGGATGAGGGATTTGAGGTGCAGAGGGGGGCTCTGGGCTGGGGCAGTGGGTTAGGGTGTGGAGGGGTGAGGGCTCAGGCTGGGGGTGCTGGCTCTGGGGTGGGGGTGGGGCTGAGGATGAGGGATTTGAGGTGCAGAGGGGGGCTCTGGGCTGGGGCAGTGGGTTAGGGTGTGGAGGGGTGAGGGCTCAGGCTGGGGGTGCTGGCTCTGGGGTGGGGGTGGGGCTGAGGATGAGGGATTTGAGGTGCAGGGGGGGCTCTTGGCTGGGGTAGTGGGTTAGGGTGCGGAGGGGTGAGGGCTCAGGCTGGGGGTGCGAGCTCTGGGGTGGGGGTGGGGATGAGGGATTTGAGGTGCAGGAGGTGGCTCTGGGCTGGGGATGAGGGGTTCGGAGTGTGGGAGGGGGCTCCAGGCTTGGGCAGGGTGTTGGGGTTGGGGTACAGGGGGAGGAGAGGAAGGGGGAGGGCTCCGACTGGGGGTGCCGGCTCTGGGGTGGGGGTGGGGCTGGGGATGAGGGGTTTGGGTTGCAGGAGAGGGATCAGAGCTGGGTCGGGAGTGCAGGCTCTGGGCACTGCTTACCTCACGCAGCTCCCGGAAGCAGCAGCATGTCCCCCCTCCAGCTCCTAAGCTGAGGCGCGTGGCTAGGCGGCTCTGCGCGCTGTCCCAGCTGCAGGCGCCACCCCCCCAGCACCCAGTGGCAGCAGTTCCCGTCAATGGGAGCTGCGGATCTGGTGCTTGGGGAGGAGGCAGCACGCAGAGCCCCCTGGCTGCTCCTACACATAGGAGCTGGAGGGGAGACATGATTCTGCTTCTGGGAGCCGCATAGATCCATGGCAGGCAGGGAGCCTGCCTTAGCCCTGCTGCGTGGCCAGCCAGACTTTTAATGGTCCAAGCAGCAGTGGCAACCCTAACCCAGCTCTGGACCCAATCACAGCTCCGGCTCCAGCCCCAGCTCCACCCCATCTCCTGCTTCTCCCCTAGTCCAGCTCTGCCCTCATTCCCTCTCTGCCCCCAGGCCAGCTCTGCCTCTGGCCCTAGCTCCTCCCACATCCCCACTTCAGCCCCAGTTCTGCTGAGCCAACTGTGCAGTAATGGCGGGGGAGTGGGGTAGCGGGGGCATGGACAGATTCCATTACTGGTGGCGGAGAGGGAGCATGACAGGAGAAATTTGGGCCCCAGTGTCCTATAGGAAATTATCCTATCAGGAACAAGTTTGGGGCACAAGTTTGTGGAGTCAGCAGCTGCAGGAAGTGTGTTCCACGTACTTGTGAGCACAAAGTGTGTGTGTGTGTGTGTGTGTGGCGGGGGGGGGCCCTTCTCGGAATTGCATTAGATAAGGAGCTTTCTGCCAGCAGCAGCAGCATCAACAGAATGATAAATCATTCGGATTCTGCATATCTTCTGGCTCACCCGGGATGTCAATGTCATGTGGATTTGTGATCCTTCCTGAGGCGGGGGTGGGGGGTGGGAATGCAGGGACTGAAGCTGTGCCTTGAAACTGCAGAAAGGAGTGGTCCTTGCACCTCCCTTTCCCTCTGCACCCACAGAGCAGCCGAGTACAATTTGGCTGAAGCATGAAAAACAAAAACACCCATCTACAACCACATCCATGCAGACAGATTCTGCTGCTACAACAGACTGAGCAGTTTACAGTATAAGCTGTGCTGCCTTCCAGTGGGCAGTGATACACCTGCTTTCCAATTGTTTATTCATTTTACCGGGAGAGCAGAGTCAAACTTTCAATCTTGCACGGTGGTCTTTTTGCCTAACCTCTATGAAGCCTCTGTGCATGTAATATCCAGTGTGTGTGTGTTTATTCTGGATCAGGCCTGCACATACGTGTCTAAGCAGTTTGACATTGTCCTAGTCATTGCTATCACCATTCTGCTTCAGATTTCATCGTAACATATTGTGCTATACAGTATGAATCAGCACAACTGACTTCTTCCAGTAAACCATGTGCTGGCTCCTTGTATTTTGAGGACTGCATTATGCTAAAGTCAGATGATCAGAAGCTTGGGGAGGGGAGGTTTGCATTGAAGTGTTTTGCTGGGTGATGATTAAAAAGGCTGGGGTGATTTGATAGATTATGAAGCGACTGGCCAGATTCTGCTCCACTTGCAGTCAGAGGCAAAACTTGAAAATGGAGTCCACGGGCAGCAGGCTCAGGCCTGCTGAGTTCAATTCCCACCACTAGGTAGATTCTTATCATCTTTGGACTTGCAGAATAATTCTGGATTTCTGACTGGCTCTTTGAGAGGGCTTAACCCTCATCACCTGCAAGGCAAAGGAAAGAATCCCAATTAGTCATGTTACTCACGACCCAGGTGTGGAGGTAATTGGCTCTTGGCTAGAGGAGGCAGAGCTAGGCCTTGTAAATAGACTGAGGGAGCTCACTTGTGGGCAGGGGCAGCTCCAGGCACCAGCGCACGAAGCGTGTGCCTGGGGCAGCAAGCCTTGGGGGCGGCAGTCAGGCTGCCTTTGGCGGCATGCCTGCGGGAGGTCCGCCGGTCCCGCGGTTTCGGTGGCAATTCAGCGGTGGGTACGCTGAAGGCGCGGGACCGGTGGACCTCCTGCAGGCATGCCACCGAATCCGCGTTACCAGCGGACCTCCCGCAGGTGCGCCGCCGAAAGCCACCTGACTGCCGTGCTTGGTGTGGCAAAATACATAGAGCTGCCTCTGCTTGTGGGAGATGGTAGAAGATATAGGTCTTTCTGGTGGGAAGAAGCCCTGGGGTTTTCATTTTGACCCAACTGTTGTTGTTTTTTTCCCTTAATCTTTCTTTCCCCCCTTCCATTTCCCCCCTTGCCCTCTCCAGTGGATAAAAAAGAGACAAAGGAAGGGGAAAACATGAAACAATAAATACTGAAAATGTAAAATTTTCATCAGGACAAAAATTCTAAGATTTCAATGAAAAAAATTTAATGAAACAAAATTGTTTAGTATCCTTCAAAAAATGTGCACAGAAAATTCTTGCTATTTTTTGACAAACTGCAGTTGTAGGAACTCTTGTGAGTTGCACAGCTCCAGAATAGTAGAAACAGACTGGCCTGCAGTAAGCAACTGCAGAAATGTGCTTGCCATTTTTACCCCTGCAGAAACCAAAAAAATCCCAAACAAACAAACAAAACCACCCCCACAACACCCCTGCCTGTGTTGAAAAGGTACAAAGCAGACCCCAGCATTTAACTTTTCAAAGACTACTCTCTGTTGGAGATGCCGTGTGCCAATCATCTAGATTTAACATGAGTTCTTGACCCAGCTATGAAATATTGAGTGGTTACAGTGGAGAATGTCTCTGATGAATGATCGATTTATGATGGTAAACATAATGACCATAATAATTGTTCCCAGAAATAGACACTTCAGGAATTTTTTTCATTGATTCATTTTTATAGGAGAACAGTAGGGGAAAAAGTAGTGGAAACTAATATATACATTCAGCTGGAATTAATCTGAGTGAAAGATAGAGGTTAGCAAAGAACAGCATGGAGACATCTCAGAAGTTACTAGCTAGAAATGGAATATCCAATATTGTAACAAAGTACAATATCATATTACAAGTTAACTGCAGGTGGACAGGATTTACTCTATATGGCATGCAGCTCTCGTCTTTCCTTTACACAGGAGAGTGTTAACCCTGGCACATACTCGCCGAGATGCACATTTTGCACTCAGAGGCCCATTTAGATTGAAAATAGAGCGATTATCATGTTAAATTCTTTTTACTGTGAAAACTTGGGGCCAGAGCTGCAGCAGGTATAAATCAGTGTAGCTCCACTCTAGCCAATGGAGTTATGCTGATTTATTCCAGTTGAGGAGTGAAAACACAGTGAAAACAATATCAGTGGCTCTGGCCCATGGAAAATTTAGGGATGTGGGGGTTGGGTGGGATGCAAAAACGAGTGAAATGAAACTTCACTCATGAGTGGAAAAACTGCACTCAGCAAGGAAAACTCTGCTGGAGCATCACACTGCTGAAGGTCGGAGGCAAGAGCTGAGCTGTGGAAAAGGGTTTCATCTCCCCTGAAAGCTTCACCTTGGGGTAAGTTGGAGACATTGATTTTTTTGCAAAGCAAATATCACTTCAGAGTCTAGTAGGATTTTCAGGTTCCCGCATTTTAAATTGGGACCCACAGGTAGGGTGACCAGATATCCCGATTTTTGGGTCTTTTTCTTATATAGGCTCCTATTACCTCCCACCCCGTCCTGATTTTTCACATTTGCTGTCTGCTCACCCTACCCACAGGGGGCTATGATCCAGGTCCAAAGCCCAGTGAAACCCATGGGAATATTTCCATTTACTTCTCCGGGCTTTGGATCAGGAAAGGACCAGTGATGTGGCTGGTCCTAAATCCTGGATAATGCATGGAAGGCAAAGGGGCACCAAAGTGGTGCCTTCAGTTATGATACCTAATCAGTGGGTCTCAGTCTCAGATCTTTATTGCTGACTAAGTCCACCCCCATCTTAAGGGCACAGAAACCTAAACCCTTGTATCGGAGGCCTGATATGAGGCCTAAGGCCTGAACTAAAGTAATGGTCAAGACTTTGTTAACATAAAGCAAAGTTAAGCTCTGAGCAAGAGGCAGGCCCTGCTCAGAGTCTGGCAAGGAGAGGGCTGATGTTGCAAAAATATACATACCTAAAAGATACTGGACACTAGAGATATAAACAGATGCCAGGATCGTACCAGAACACTCCAATACTAGAACATTCCACTCAGATAACAAGGAACATGCTGACCCATCCTAAAGACGAGGCAAAAGGGTAATTTGATGGATGGGGTTGTTTTGATCGAACCAACATGTACAAGGTAATGGGCGGCACCTTAATACGTAGAGGGGTTGTACCTCAATATGCCAGGAGTGAGGTGTAACTTGTTTGTACCTGTGTATAAGAATGCACCCCTGAGGGGTTGTCTTTGTCTGGCCTAGGGAGCAGTGGTAAATCCCGCCACTGACTGAGCCGGTCCATTGTCAGGGAGCACATACGTACTAGCAGAACTGTAGACAGCTGATGCGGGGAGCTAGAGACTGTGTTTCGTTTGGCGATAAACCTGGCTGGGTGCCTTCGTACCTTATTGGAGTCTGTGGTCCTTGGGGTTTCTCTCAGGGTCTTCTGTGTCAGCGACCTGCGCAGAGCCGGGGCAGCACACAGAGAGGACACACGCGCACAGCCGACTGTTATCAACATTGGATAGAGCAGAACACCACACTGGTGACGTTTGAGGACACTCCTATTAAAGCCAATGGAAGGACTCTGGATAGGGTGGCCACTGACATGTCCCTAGAACATTGGATATTCTAGCACTCCCAGGAATGGCATGGGCCCACCTGTGTGGCCCCGCCCAAGCCAGGGTGACCTTGCACGCATAGTGCATGTGAGGCCACGTCACATGGAAAATACCATTCTGAAGCGCACACCATCCCGCCACCTCCAGCATGACCTCACATGAACTATTCAGGGGTGGGGTGGCATGCTCTTCAAAATGGGGTCCTCCATCCCATGCAGCGTGATATCACACAAAACCACATCCAGTTTTATATCTGTACTGGACAGGGGCCAAACCTTGCAAAAACAGGACTGTCTGGCTTAAAACCAGGTGACATGCCTACCTAGCATCCTCAGCACATTAAATCAGTGTAGCTCCATTGACATTAATGGCTGATTTACACCAGGTGAGAATCTAGCCCTTTAGCTTCAAAGGGAGTCACAGGCGGCCCTCAATCTCTCTGTGGCTCCCTCTCTTTTGTCTAAAGCTCAAACTTCTCCTTACTTCCAAAGTGATCCACAGTTCAAACCCTGCCCATGTCTTTGCATCATCCCTCCCCACATGCACCCTGCCCCCATGCTCTGTGAGCTCCTGACTGCTCCCTTTGTCTGCCTCACCCACACCACTTCCTTTGTGCCAGCCACTTGGAACAACACCATTAAAATACTCCATGCCCCAGCCCTCACAACTCATCTACCACCAACCTAGTTCTTCTGTGAAAGGTTCTAGCAGCAGAACCCTCAGACTGTCGTTCAGCTTTGGGGTGTTTTCTTCTATTGTGTATTGTATTATTTTGTAACCACTCATGCCTCCATATGAATTCCCTTCAGCTGGGAGCCTGTTGTCTCTTGGGCATGGTCCACTGATTGCATAGCTCCATATACAGTTATAGTGCTACATAACCAAATAACAAGGACACAAATCTGTATTCTGCACATACAGAACTTGACTTAAAAGTCTTTGGCCAAATTTTAAAAATTGGCCACTATAACTGCCCCTGCCCCCACATATGCCTGTTGGTGAAACATTTGTACGTGCAAACAGATAATTGCACACATGGGCCTATTTGTACATACAAATTAAGGTTTTTATACGTGCAACAGACGTGATTATTTTGCTCTCATAATTTGGGCAGGTAAAGTTTTGAAAATGTTGCATTTTTCTGTTCAAATCCATCCCCTCTGCAACATGTGTGAGATTCATTCCAATGTATCCTTACTGGGTCCTTTTTTCATTGCATTTCAGTCCCTGAGACTATATGCTCACTGGGGCTCGGACCTTGTCTCCATTGTCGGCAATGGGCCAATCACCCCACCAGTGCTGTGGAAAGAACTAGAGCTGGTGGAAGAGTCTGGTTTTTTTTTGGTGGGGGAAAAAAACTTCTGCAAAACTTTGAATGTTTTGTAAATTTTTAACCAGCTCTATAAATAATAATAATAATAACCAAACAGGTCAGCTTTTTGCTATAGGCTGTCATTGGATTATCTCCCTGGAAATGCTTTTAAAAAAATAATAATGCTTTTAAAAAATAATTTTATAATCGGTCATATTTTAATTGCACAGTTGCCCTTTTCATAATTATCTGTTATTATTTTAACAATCTAATGTATTGTATTGTTCCACTGAAGGGATGATGTCACATTTAGTGGGGGTATTACTAGTAAATTAAGGAAGTAAATACTCAGCACCTGCACACTCCGAGGAGCAGTGCTAGTCACAGGGAAACGGAACTATGAAGGTTCTGCCAGAAAGATGTTTTTTCTTAGTTGCATTGATATTAATGAGCAGGTTGTGCCGTAGCTGGAATGAGCATGCAGGTTAACGTGAGTGAGCACAGTACTGACATGATCTGCAAGTGTGTGCTTTGCTCTGTACAAGTGAAGGGGCCGGATTCTCTACTGATGGAAATTGTTGCTCAGTTGACGTCAATGGCCCAATTTGCACCAGCTGAGGCTCTGGCCCAAAGTAGCTAGTAAGCCTGGCATGTGGCCCGTGACTGCCTGCCGAAAGTAGAGGTGGCTTGACAAACTTCACCAAGATAATGATTAGAATGTGTTTTTCATTCATCCCTAGTTTGGATGACACTTAGCACTTTGCAGAGGAGAGTTGGGGAGGCAGGGAGGAGACCTGGATTGGGCTTACTGTGTGGAAAACAAACAAGACAAAACCAGAGTTCCCAAACATGCAGCTTTGTTTACTCATTATAGAAAGATGCCAAACCACCCAAAAAGGTCACCAATACCCCAATCTAATAACTTCAAGGCACTGCAGCCTAAAGGGCACTGTACAGGGGCTCAGGAGACCTGACATCTATTCCTGGCTCTGCCTCTGCCCGCTGGGTGACCCGTGGTGAGTCACTGCCCCTCTTGGTGCCTCAGTTTCCCCATCATTAAAATGGGGATAATACTGTTGACTTCCTTTGAGAAGTACTTTTGAGATCTATGGATCAAAAGCTATATACAAGAGCTAAGTATTATTATTACTTTAAAATGCTAGTTAACTGTTCAGTTTCGCATGAATTGAGACAACATCAACAACAATTCAAAAGATTCTAAAAAATAACAATTTCTCACAGGCTATCTCAAGTCAGTGGCAAAACTGCCATTAACATTAGTGGTACAGGATCAGGCCCTTAACATAAACCGGACCTCTGATAGCCTTTTTTTTTTAAAGGCATCTTAGAATTCCAGAAATGTTACTGTTACAATGAATCAGGCCCTACTTGAATTGTTTCATAAGTGTCAAAAAAAATTCGGCTGAGTTGCAGACAAGCCATGGAAAATTGCAGAAAAGTAATAATGGACCTTATTATTTGCGGTAATAAAATCAATTATTACTTTTCCACGATTTTCCTCTGTCGGCCTCCCAGGGTGGCCAGGGCTCCCACTGTCAGCCCATGCAGAGTGGAGTTCCCGTTGTCAAAATAGAAGTGAATGCGGAATCTGCAATTTCCACAATAGCGCAAGTTAAGTACGGCCTTCACAATTAACATTAAAGCTACTGTTAAACCTTAAGCAACAAAGCTTTCTGCCATTGTCCCAATACATATAGAAAAAAGACAATCCAATCTCAGTCCTCTGCCCTAGAAATCAAGATCCAGGTCTGTTTCTCTTGGTTGAGATCAGCTTTATGGCAGAAGATTCCAATTAATAACCCGGACAGATGTGCTGACTTTGTGGAAGTTGGCTAATCATTAGAGTCTTCCTTAATTGAAGTGGTTGTTGGCTGCAATTCAGTAATAATTTGTTCCTGTCCTTTGGTGTGCAGTATAAGGGGAACTCAACCTTCTCATTAGTTTGAAAGCTCTTGCCTAAAAAACTGACTTCCAGTAGATGCTCAATTTAATATAAACTTTAAATTCCAAAGCAGAGCTGTGCAAGATCTACAAAAATAGAACATGTCAATATAATGTAGCCAATGGCAAATGGAGGGTTGTGTCTCAAAGACAGAATGAAATGTATTTCCCATTTACTAGTATATCAGTCATCTTAATTTGAGAGGCTTTGTGTAATCTAATGAAGGTTTCTCTTTAATGAGGGATTAGAGGCATTGTAGAGTTATCCAAATTTTGTAGCTTGAGAATATGAGCATCTGGGTCTAGTTTTCCTTCTCAAAATATGCGGGTGGAAAGCTACTGGAGCAGAGATTGCCTGTGATATCCAGCCTCAGAATGTGCAAATGCCCAGCAGGCATAGCGCTTGCTCCTCTGCTTCCCTCCACAAAGCAGGATAGGGACAGAGAGTGCAATGAACTTTGGGAATTACCAGTTGGTGGATGATCCCTTGCAAAGCATAGGCAGCAGGCACAGGTTAAAGTCCCACCCCAAGGCTGTTCTAACCTGCCGCTAGGACTGTGTCCAGGCAGAGAATCACAGCTCTGTAACTGGCTTCCTGTCAGACCGACTGCATCCAGCAGAATATCTGACCCATTATTTCCTACCCAAGTGCAGATGTGCCATTGACACTGGTGGGATCTTGGGGTATCTGCTGCAGGGAGAAAGGAAGACAGGAACTGGGATCCACCCATCAGAAATCAGAGATTAATTTTGCCCTCCTTGTTGTCCCATCATCAACAGAGCTGTATGAAAAAATAAGTTAGTGAATTATGGCCCAATGCAATCTCCATTACAGTCAATGGAGAGACAGGTGTTCGCTCCAGCCCTTAGAAGGTAGTTGTAGCATGTTTAGACACATGCCTTTCAGTTGTCTGCCTTCCAAAGGCTCCCACATAGCATACAATAAATACTATCAAATCACACCGGTTACTCTGAATTCTTGATGATGGGAACATGTTTTTTATAATCCACCCATACCAATGCCAATCACTCATACTTCAGCAGGGACACTTGATGTGTTTGTCTTTGTAGCTGAGCCAGTTATCAGTATGGGCTTCGTGTACAGTTCTAGAAGCTGATAAATGATCATCATGTTTTATCAGAACCATGCATGGTTGTCACATCCTGGGATGCAATTCAGACCAGTAAGGGGCTGGGTCACCATTTGCCCTGTAACCTTGCCATCACAGCCAGCATACAAGCATACAGGTCATGCCTTGAGTGTTTTTATGCTAGACAGCCCTGGTTCAGCATCTCTGACCCCAGCAGCCTGTCTACAACCCCACTCTGGCTTCCACCAGCATGCGTTACAACCAGCCAGGTGACCCCAACACGCCCAGTCCTGGATTTCCCCAAAACATGTACCCTGAAGTGTCCAGCCCTGACCTGGATCTCAGAGAAATAATAAGGTTTGTTGCTTCTTTAAAGAGAGAAAAACGCAGCACAGGTTATTAACTTACCGGGGAGAAATACCCCCTTCCCTTTGTGACGGTATTGACATGAAATGTGACCGTTTAGATCATTGTTGCAACTAAAGTCCTGTAGTGGCACCAAATCTTGTACAAAGGTGGTCAAGTAAGGTGTCTATGGAAAGATTATGATTTGCTGGTTATGATTATGCTATCTGTATGCACATATCATTTTGGTATTTAAAGTTATAAGTGTTGGCTCTATATTGTCTGTGTTTCAAACTTATGCTATGCTTCTGGGTGACACCCCAGACAATTTGGCATCAGCACTGCCTAGCCTGCTTCATGGCCCATTAAGGACCATCAGCTATACAACTGACCCACTGAGAGAAGGCAGATACACCTTGTGACTCAGCAAGGCATGCAGGGACATGCCTATGGACAGAACTCTAAGGTTTTTCCAGACAAAATGGGTAGCTTTTTCCAGACATGTGCTGGGTAGCTTGTGTTTGGAACAAAGGAAGCACAAGCCGCATGGCAAGGGACTATAAAAGGCAGCTGCACCGTCTCCATTTTGTCTTCAATCCTGCTTCTTATCTGTGGAGGAACTTTGCTACAAACTGAAGCTCTGAACAAAGGACTGAATGCCTCATCGCAGCTGTGGATGTACTCCAGAGACTTTATTTGACCCTGCATTATATTCCATTACTGCTACAAGCCTGAACCAAGAACTTTGCCATTGCTGTATGTAATTGATTACTTTGACCAATTTTAGCTCTCATCTATATTTCTTTCTTTTATGAATAATCCTTTAGATTTTAGATTCTGAAGGATTGGCAACAGCACGACTTGTGGGTAAGATCTTGTATATATTGACGACTTGTGTATATTGACCTGGGGCTGGGGCTTGGTCCTTTGGGATCAGGAGAACCATTTTTCTTTTACTGGGGTATTGGTTTTCATAACCATTCATCCCCGTAAGGAGTGGTGCTAGTGGTGATACAAGGGAACTGGAGTATCTGAGGGAATTGCTTGTATGATTTCTGGTTAGCCAGTGGGGTAAAACTGAAGTCCTCTCTGTTTGGCTGGTTTGGCGTGCCTTAATAGTAAAGGAACTCCAGCTTTGGGCTGTAACTGCCCTGCTCTAAGCAATTTGTACTGAATTGATACTCTCAGTAGTGTTTCTCCAGTGGCTGCATCATTACACTCTTCAAACACAGCACTGAGTTGGTTTATAGTAAAACTAAAACAAATTTATGAACAGAAGGACATAGGTTAAATGGTGCCAAGTAAAAGGAATAAAAGTAGAGATAGTTACAAGCAAATACAAGTGAAAACACACATCTAAAACTTAACCTAGAAAGCTGCAGGCTTTGTTCAAGATGCTTTCTCTCACCAGTCTTCCTTCTTCCCATCCATGGCTGACTTTCTCTCAGTCAGGACCTTCCACAAAAGCACAAAGGGCTGGATTCTCTTATCTTTCTAGGTGAAAGATCTTTGCCTAAGCAGGTTTCTCACCCATGTGCAATTTCCAGAGTCTTCAAAGCCCTCCCCATCTTTCTCATCTTACAAGAACTCAGGCCCCTGGTATCTATCTAGTGATGGATGCCAAAGATGGCTTCTGCCCTGGCTCATATCTTGCAAAGTTCAATGACCTTGTTTCAAGAGGCAGGATGACCTCAGATTGTTCTTCCCTTCCAATGGGCTTCCCATGCTCCTGTATGTCAATGGGACTTCCATTGTTTTGATTCCACCAATTAATTTACATAGGAGACAAGTAAGTAGCTGTGACATTCTCTCCTGTCAGGAAGGGACCTGTTCTCCCTTTGTTTAGACATAGACTGTAAAGGCTAATATCAATGAGTATCCATAATTCCTTGTATAGAGTTAGTACATACACTAGTGATTAAGATCATCATAAAATGTATCATAGGCTTTCAGAAAAGATCTCACTCTATACACTCTTACAATACTGTAATTTGTATACAATCTGTTGACTAAATTGCTTATCACTTGAGGTTCAGCCCTGCTGTCTTTATAGGCCAGATAAAGTTTCTCTTCCCTACTGAAAGCTGTATGCTCCCCCACTTACTAGCTTGATAGCTTTGTTTACTTAATGTAAGTGGGCCTTCGTTGTCTCTCCCAGGCTGGTCCGAGAAGCAAATATACATTCCTTTGTCTAGGGCAGACCCGTTTACCAACTCCCCCTGCTGTGCCTGGCTTAAACACATTTAAGGCATCATTCCAGCATATATCCATAACTCTTAGTACACATTGCGTACACATATCACACAAGAATGTTAACGATTAGTGAGTTATTAGTTTTTCGATGATGTTACATGACACCATTTAGATATTGATTGTAACCATAGTGAGTTGGGGTACAGTGAATTGGTCAGGCCAGCTGAAACTCATTACCTGGTCTAAGGAGCCTCTTGCTCTCTAGCACTGGTATGCTCTTGGGTCACATCTCCCCCTTACAAAGTTGCTGGAGGATGAGCCACTGGCTGATCCAGAGGCAGCAGATCAGAGTCCTCTCTCCTGGACAGGACATCTGCCACCATATTCTCTTTCTCCTTTATACAGAAGAAACCTGTTTGGTCATTTTTGGTTGTTTACAATCTCCAGGACATATTATCAGAGTATCCATAATTTCAGCTACCGAGTTGTTACCAACATTTCACAGTGACACTAATGACCAGCATTTAAATGAACATCATGACACCAGTCTGGAAGGTGTAGTGAGTATGTCAGGCCTGACATGTGGGTACGTCTATACTACCTGCCGGATCGATTTATCGTGTCTCGTCTGGATGTGATAAATCGATCCGCGAATTGACGCCCATACTCCACCTCAGCAGGAGGAGTAAGCAGCGTCGACAGGGGAGCCACGGCAGTTGACTTGCCGCCGTGAGGACGGGCAGGTAAGTCGAACTAAGATACTTTGACTTCAGCTACATGAATAGCGTAGCTGAAGTTGTGCATCTTAGATCGATTCCCACCCCTCCCCCAGTGTAGACCAGCCCTCATGAGTAGTGAAGCTCAAATGGGCCTCTGTCACCAAGGTGCACTCCTCTAGCTCAAAATCAAAGGGACAGCCAGTATCGTGACTGTTTTAACTTACATTATTGACTGTAAAGAGATAATGTGCTCCATGCACTTATTGCTTCAGTCATTGTATTTTTGCCAGTATAGGTAATGTATAGCTCCTGCAAGGTGGTATTGTTTATTATTTGTATGACAGTGGTGCTGAGGCTTAAACTGAGAATGAGGTGCCATTTTCCTAGGGGCTGTCATAGAGGCAGTCCTTGCCCCTGCAAACTTACAATCTCAATAGGGGAGAAAAACAAGGTGAAAGAAAGAACCTATCCCCATTTTATAGCTGGAGAACTGAGACAGGGAGATTAAGTGATTTGCCCACGGTCACACAGGGAGTGTGTGGCAGAGTCGGGAGCTGATGCCACATCTCCCAAGTCGCTGCTCAATGTCTTAACCACAAGCAAATCTTCCAAGCATGAATAAATACTCTTTATGATATGTTTATAACAGCTACAGAGATACCGAGATTACAGCAGTAGACAGATCGACTGAACATGGTCCTATTTCCCTGTGTGTCAGTTTGGCTCTGTGAGGTCTTGCCTTTTGAGCCTTGTAAAGCTCTTGCTTCTTCTAACTGCTGTGGGCACCTTGGCAGCTACTTAAGGCTGAGGAAGGGCATTAATGGTGTAGTTTATATAATGATAAGCAATTATTATATTTTGGGCATTCGTTTCAGTTGTCTGGAAGGAGCAGGTTCTGTTGAGGGGTTTCAGGCCAAGGGAGGATGGTTGTGGTGGAGTAGGATGGTAACGAGAGTTGTCGAGTTTCGGGCCACTTTGGAACAGGACACCAGATCACACCAGATCTGGAAGGTCTTGAGGGGGAGAGAGGTAATGGAGCCTTTGAAGAGAAATGTTCTCCTTGGAACAGAGGGCTAGCAGGAGCCATCCATTTGCAGATGATACAAAACTACTCAAGAGAGTTAAGTTCAAAGCAGACTGCAAAGAGTTACAAAGGGCTTTCACAAACTGGGTGACCAGGCAAGAAAATGGCACATAAAATTCAATGTTGATAAATGCAAGGTAATGCACATTGGAAAACATAATCCCAGCTATAAATACAAAATGATGGGGGGTCTACATTAGCTGTTACCACTCAAGAAAGAGATTTTGGAATCATTGTGGATAGTTCTCTGAAAACATTTGCTCCATCTGCAGCAGCAGCCAAAAAAACTAATAGAATGTTAGGAACCATTAGGAAAGGTATAGATAATAAGACAGTAAATATCATAATGCCACTGTATAAATCCATGGTACATGCACAGCTCCAATACTGTGCACAGTTCTGGTTGCCCCATCTCAGAAAAATATATTAGAAACGGAAAAGGTACAGACAAGGGCAACAAAAATGATTAAGAGTATGGAACAACTTCCATATGAGGAGAGATTAATAAAACTGGGTCTTTTCAGCTTGAAAAAGAGATTACTAAGGGGGCATATAATAGAGGTCTATAAAATCATGACTAGTGTGGAGAAAGTAAATAAGGAAGTGTTATTGTCGTCGTCTTCTTCTTCTTCTTCTTCTTCTTCTTCTTCTTCTTCTTCTTCTCATAACACAAGAACTAGGGGTCACCAAATGAAATTAATAGGCAGCAGGTTTAAAACAAACAAAAGGAAGTATTTCTTCACACAATGCACAGTCAACCTGTGGAACTCTTTGCCAGAGGATGTTGTGAAGGCCAAGACTATAACAGGGCTCAAAAAAGAACTTGATAAATTCATGGAGGATAGGTCCATCAATGGCTATTAGCCAGGATGGACAGGGATGGTGTCCCTCACCTCTGTTTGCCAGAGTCTGGGATTGGGCGACAGGAGATGGATCATTTTCCTTTTCTGTTCATTCCCTCTGGAGCACCTGGCATTGGCCTCAAGCCAGGATGCTGGGCTAGATGGACCTTTGATCTGACCCAGTATGGCCATTCTTATCCAGACATATCAGATCAGGGAGGAATGGCCTCCGAGACTGTGGGGTGGTAACGAGACGACTGAGGTACTTCAGGCTTGGGGTGATGGTCTCCTTGGGATCATGGAGAAAGTCAGGTCTGTCAAGGAGGTTCAGGCTAGTGTGGGGCAGCCTGAGAAGTGAGGCAGTGGTAGTCATGGAAGAGCTTTGAGTATAGGGGAACAGCCTCAAGGTAGTGGGAGCGATCAGGTAGTCTGGCCAGGAGAAGGGAGACCGTAGGAGTGGCCTGAGAGACCATTCCGTGTATTATATAGAATTTTAGAGAGAAACTGGGAAACATCAGCTAGAGGAAACTGACTTCAGAATAGCTGATTTCACCTCGCCTAGTGAAGGAGAGGGAGAGAGATATAAGTCTCCCATCCAGTGGCCTGACCTATCTACATCCTCTCACTGGTAATTTGGAGTTTGGTTACATATGCTGCTTTTTCTTGTTGCTTGAATTATGTCACTCTCCAGTAACAAACATGAGGCAAGTCAGACTAGAAATGGAAAGTACTGAAAGCTCCTTGACACTCCCCTACAACTAACCACCTCCCCAGAAGCTGGCATCAGTTGTTCCTTTGAACAACTCTCACTCCTTCTTCGATAGTTGTCCTAGGGTAATGGAGAGAAATAATTGTGCTGCTATTGATTAAATGTGAAGTAGAGGTGCTTTGAATATGACTTCAAAGAGAGATTGGCTTTGAAAGAACTGCAAGAGGATTTAACAATTGAGACAAAGGGGAAAGCTACTGTATTTATGGATTACATGTGCATTACAGAGAGGAGACACTGAAGACAATCCATTAGTAGAGAATTTAACACTCCAGCCCCATCTAACCCTATTGAAGAATGACAGACTTGTCTCAAGCATCGGCTCACCACTCTGTTAGCTTCTAAATGGATCACATACACCTAATATTGCAATCCATCCTACAATTCTAGATCTTTATAGTTTTACAGAAGAAATATAAACATTAAGGAAGAAAGTATCAGACGGGTAGCC
Organism: Mauremys mutica; assembly: GCF_020497125.1. NCBI lineage: Eukaryota > Metazoa > Chordata > Testudines > Geoemydidae > Mauremys > Mauremys mutica. The sequence continues at coordinate 17,977,208 of NC_059075.1, forward strand.
GTGTTAGTCTGGATCTGTAAAAGCAGCAAAGAGTCCTGTGGCACCTTATAGACTAACAGACGTATTGGAGCATGAGCTTTCGTGGGTGAATACCCACTTCATCAGATGCATGTCATCCGATGAAGTGGGTATTCACCCACGAAAGCTCATGCTCCAATATGTCTGTTAGTCTATAAGGTGCCATAGGACTCTTTGCTGCTATTAAGGAAGCATTACATCAAGGATGGAATCTTGAACTCTGGCTGTTTATAACACCTACTTAGCAGGTGCAGGACTGTTAATGGTCAAACTCTGCAATTGAACTCTATAATTCTTTTTAACAGGGTCATCCGAGGCCCCTTGACTCAGTTGTTGGCCTTTTGTGTGCTGTAGTGACAGCTGTGATACAGCCAGAGGATTTGGGTCAGGCCTTACGTATGGCTGTCTTACCATAGCTCTGCTTGGTAGTTCTCAGCCTGTCCCCTTGGATCACTGATGCCCTGCAGAACATTTACTGGCAGGCCACAAAGTGAGGAATGTTGGAACTAATCTGTCAGGGCCCTGGGAATGATCCATAAGAGGAGCTCTCTCTCTCATGCAGAGAGAACCATTACCAAATGGTATCTGATTGTATCTGATTAACTTTTACTCATCCCTGAAAGAGATGAGTTTGCATCCTACAGAGTGGAAGGATGGCCTTGTGGGTAGGGTGTTGTAGTAAAGCTTGAGAGACCTGACTTCAGCTCCTGCATCTGATAGAGATGTCCTGCGTGACCTTGGACAAGTCACCGAAACTCCCGTTACTTCAGTTCCCCATCTGTAAAATATGGATAGTAATACTTCTTTCCTGCCTTATTGGTATAGATGGCAAGGACCATCGTCTCCTACACAGATAGTGTACGATATCTCGCATGATAGTGCCTCAATCTCAGCAGAGCTGCTAGGCACTATTGTAGTATAAATAATAACTATTCTGTTCACTATCCTCTAAAACGCGACATGCAAATTCCTTATATGTGTGTGCAGCCTTTTTAAGATCACAAATATCATTAAAATGAATGCGTATGTAAGCACGGTCTGAATGAATGCTTCCCTGACAGCTAGCAGGGAAGGGGAATGATTTGGGTGTGTTTATGTAAATACAGTTTGCTCCCGCTCTGCTTATATATTCAGCAAATACAGCAATGTCAAAGTGATCAACTTTGGCTTGTGTTGGGTACAAATCACCTTAGTACTGAATGCAGGGATAGTGAAATATGGTTACCAATGTTGTAATTATTCTAGGAATGCAGAAAAGCAGGACTGTGCTTAATCTGTCCCAAATGAGGGAGTCACCCTCAGTTGAAAGTACCTCGTTAAGCCAGGGGCTTGAATGTCAGAGCCCTGTGAAAGGGGGGTGGTTTGTGGGGGACAGGTATCCCCAGCCAGGAGGCTGTGCACCCTCATCAAGGGATTTCTCTAGACTGGTGTTATCTGTTCCTTCCCACTGCTTGAAGAGTAGAGCTAAATAGGCTTCATTAGGAGCATCTTTGTTGTGTTAGAGTCTCAGAGTTGAAATCAGTTGTGGCAGTACTATATTTCTGCCCTGCCTGCTAAGTGCCAAAAATCACTGAGAGCTGAAATGACTTGATATGGGGCAGTGTCTCTGCCTAGCTTGCAAATAGCCAAAAATTACTAAGAGACTGATGTGTAGAGGTCACAGCAGAGAGGCAGGTGGCAGCAGAAGGCATCTGACAGTCAGCTGATGAATGAGTGGCTGGTGGAGAGGTGTGATGAACCACCGGCAGGGAGGCTGGTGGAGCGTCACAGCAAGAGCGGTGAGCAGGAGGCCAGCAGGGCGGCAGTAGAGAGCTGTGATGAGCAGCCAGCAGGGCAGCTAGTGGAGAGGCACAGCTAGAGCGGTGAGCAGGAGGCCAGCAGGGCGGCAGTACAGAGCTGTGACGAGTGGCCAGCAGGGCAGCTAGTAGAGAGGCACAGCTAGAGCGGTGAGCAGGCAGCCAGCAGGGTGGCTGGCAGAGAGTGCCTGAGCCGTGGAGAAATAATGCACCTCTTTACCCCACTCAGGGGTGGGAGGTGAACTCTGCAGATGCACCTCTGAACTCTGGGTCTGCACTGACCAATGACAGCAACTGTGAGTGGGGTGCAGAGAAGGGTCGGGCATGTGAAAGGGACTTTGGGGTTGCTGGACTTAAGAACTTGAGGGGAAAAGGATACTGCCCAACATACTTGGGGGTGGGTTTTTTACTCATGGTTTATATTTATGAACCCCGTTTGCGGTGTTTTGCCAAATTAAAGCCGAGTTACTTTCCTCCTTTCATTAAAAGTTTATTTTCTACGCTTGGACTCTGTGCTTGTGAGTGGGGAAGTACTGCCTGTCAGAGGCACCCAGTTCTGTGTTGTATCAAGGGAAAGGAACTCCTAGATATTGAACCTGGCCCTGGTTGCTGCTGGCTCCACCTGGCAGAAGAGTTACACATATTACACTGATTAATACTGAAAACCCAGGGGCTCCCAACATAATCCTTGTGAACTGAAAATACATTACCCAGCCATTCTTTAATGCAAAAGAATGGAAAAAAGCACTTACATTATCACTGCATTCCTGCCCAGGGGATTCTTAGCCTTTCATTTCTACAGCAGTCACCAACCTGCATTTCTTCCTGGCACCTATTTTTTTCTACAATCTATTTATATAGGGTCTTTTAAATGTATCAGACCTCTATTTCCCTGTAGAATGCTGTTTGAAAACTAGCATAACCACTCTTAATTTCTCAGTTTCCACAGTAAATGTCTGTGGCAAAGGTCTGTGCTGTTATTCAGTTACAGCCAGGATGGCTTTTGGCCTGGTAATACAATCCCAAGGAGAAAATGCATTTATTGGAGTATGCTGTATGTGAAAATCATCCATGTTAAAATCACACTAGAAAAAACATAATTTGAGTCAGACATCAAAATATTCATGTCTGGGGTTTTCAAAATGGGTTTCAGTTTTTATAGAAATGGCTGCACAAGTTAGCTGTTTTTAGGGAGTTTTTTTTCTTCTTACTTCAACATGTATATTACTGGATACATTGTTAGACTGCAAAGCCTTGCTTCTTAGCTATAAATTAAATATGGCTAACAGCATTGAGATACTATGATTGGTGCTATCTATCTGAATATCATAGGTATCTATAAGTAATCCTCTAAAATAACCGAAGCTGCATAGATGGACTAATGTACCAACATAATTAATTTGGAAAATATGCAGTTAAGATTGTAGATTAACTTTAATCTGTGGAATAAATAGAGAATGATCAAGCTGAAAATACTGTCATTCTTCACTACTGTATCGTTACTACTGTTCTCTTTTTAAAAGGCGTGACAGTGCATCTCCACCTGAGAGGTTTCCCTCCTCCCTTCCTGCCCTCATGAAGAAACCTGCTGCCCAGCCTCCAGTTTACCCTATGATTGTCAACATATTCCACTATATGGCTCCTCAAAAAGCACTGTGTAGACACTGGTGATCCATAGATCACAGTCTGGGAAACACTGTTACACAATAATAATATGAATCACTTACTTACAGTATATACAGTTTATAACTTCAAGGCACTGGTCGTACATTATCTAAGTGTCCCTTTGATGTAAATAAACCTTGTTGTCACTATCTTAGAGGGGTGAAACAGAGACATACAGAAGTGGAATGATTCGCCTGAGGTCAAAGAGGTCAGGGCAGTGTAATAAATCCTATTAGTGCCCTGAGTTATGGCACCCATTCCAAAATATCCACCTGACGTACAAATTAACATAAAATCAGTTTCCCGTATTTGAAAGTACTGGGGTTGGTTTTCATTGCAGTTATATGTTGTACCTTTGACATGGCTGCTTCGAGGCCTTTATTCAAAAAAACAGCCATGCCACAATGGTGACCAAATGTAGCTTCCCACCCATTTTATTTTAGAAAGTACAAAATATACACTATCTATCATTAGGTTTCCATAGAAAGTAAAGTCTCACAGGAAAGACAATGGAGTGTTGCAAACAGCTTCATCCTGCTCTGGAGTAAGACTAGGGAATGAAGTTTTTTAGTGCAGAGGCACTTTGTATTACAGAGTGCCAACTCTTAACTATCTACGTATCACAGAGAGAAACATACCATGCAATGGCTGCATGCAGCATGCCAAGACCGAGTTTAAAGGTCTCAGTGGTTTCCAGAGCCCTTACTCATTAGCTTTGCACATTTTGTTAGCAACACACAGTAGAACCTCAGAGTTGCAAACTGACCACTCAACCACACACTTCATTTGGACAAAACAAAAGCAGAGACAAAACAAAAAGGCAACTGTAATGCCGTACTGTGTTAAATGTAAACTACTGAAAAAAGTTAAAAAAAAATTGACAAGGTAAGGAAACTGTTTCTGTGCTTGTTTCATTTGAATAAAGATGGTTACATGCACCATTTTTCTTCTGCGTAGTAAAGTTTCAAAGCTGCATTAAGTCAATGCTCAGTTGTAAACTTTCGAAAGAACAACCATAACGTTTTGTTCGGGGTTACAAATGTTCATAACTCTGAGGTTCTATTGTAGTAGTGTAACCCACACACCTCCTGGGTGTGGGTTCTGTCCCATCTAGTGGCATCAGGACCACTTAGAGAGAGAGATTAATGAATTTGCTCTACAGCCTTAGCTAACAGCCAGATGGCTTTTAGCTCATGCGGTGGAGGCTCCAGAGGTCCCTGGTTCAATTCTACCTGCTGATGACCAGGGTCTGTCAGTGTTACAGTAGCATTATGGTGCAGCAGTCAACCTTCGTCTCTTACTGGAGGGATGCAGATGCTGTTGAGCTGACTTAGAAAGATGAATGAAAACAAAGAACAGGGGTTGTATCACTTCAGCCAGCACTGCATGTCTGTACAGGAGAAAGGGCATGAGCAGCAGATGTCCTGCATCGCTGTAGGCGATTGGTGCCAGGGCTGTGATATTAGAAAGGAAATCATCCCAAAGGAGGCAGAGAAATGTTTCTACTAAAAACGAGACAAAAGATGGTCGTGTCGTTAAACTCGCACACAAACAGGAATCCTGGGTTCTATTCCTGGCCCTGTACCAGTGTGACTTTGAGCACATCAATTTAAGATGGCTTGGTCCTGATTTTCAGACGTGTTGAACATCTGTATCTCCAAATGAAGTTAAAAGGGTCTATAGGTGTGTGACGGGTCGTCTCTCCCCACCCCCGTGGTACAACCTGGAACTGGGGTACCACTGAGCCCTCTGTCTTATCAGCCTGGGCTCCCTCTCACACTGTGCTACTGTGACAAGCTGCAGACCACTACCAGTCCTGCATTCCCACCAGCATTCCCACAGGCAGGGACACACCCAGCTGCAGTCACAGGAAGGCTTCTCCTCAGCCACTCCTGAACTAACAATAGAGAGGCTCCTCCACAACCTAGGAGCCCAGAGCTGTACCATCCTGCCCTGGTGAAAAGCCTGACCAGTACAAATTTATTTCCCAGTCCACCCCTCCCTCGATGGGGAGAGGACCATGCACAAGCCTTGGTTAACTGAGCTGAGGTTTCCCACACACTCAAGCAAACCACACTGTTTTAGATAAAAAATATAAACTGGATTTATTAACTACAGAAAGGTCGATTTTAAGTGATTATAAGTAATAGCATACAGGTCAAAGGAGATTACCGTAAGAAATAAAACACAAGTGCAATCTAAGTTCTCTAAACTGGATAGGATTTGAATCGAGCAGTGTCTCACCGTTAGATAGTACAAACAGCTCACCCAGCTCCCATACCCAAGCAGGCGTTCTTCTTTCCTGCCTGGGACCAGCACTTCCCCCAGTTCAGTCTTTGTCCCTTAGGTGTTTCCAGGTGTTCTCTTGTGTGGGGAGTGAGGCCTTGTGGTGATGTCACTTCCCCCTTTTATAGCTTATTCCATATGGTGGGGAACCCCTTTGGGAAACCCACCCCAGTTTGTGGAAAAATACAGGTACCAACATGGAGTTCAACATCATGTGACCTAGTCACAAGCCCTTGCATGCACCGATGAGTCATGGCAGTCATTATCCACAGGCTGACTGAAGCGACCCCAGGTGTTGATAAGCCTTCTCCATGGCCCATTGTCTATGTTGATGGGTCATTCAACTTGAATGGGAGTGATGTACTGGTTAGACTGCATGTAAAGCTTTGTGGGTGTTACCCAGGTGCAAGCACATTTGAAATACAGATACATAGTCAATATTCATAATTCCTTATACAAAAATGATGCCCTCATAAAAGTGGGATAATCATATTAAGTAAACCATAACTTTTCCATTGATACTTCACATGACACATTTTGTACAAGATGCATCATAATCATGTCATAATCATACCGCTGTGTCACAGGGTGCTAAGACCCTTGGTGCCTCAAGTTGGGCACCCAATCAGTGGCCACATTTGCCAATGTTGCAAATCAAGCTGTGTCAGTTTTCCTCTACTTAAATTGGGAGAATATCTACCTACCCCACTATAGCATTGTGAGGTTTAATCCATTACCATGTGTTATATAATATATCACATTCATTAATTATACAATACATAATTATGTAACTTCTGTCCAGAATGAGCTTGAGGTGAAGGAGGAGACCAACACCAACAAACTTTGAAATATAATGAAAACTATTATGTTTGAAAGTGCCAAAGCACACATTACAAAAACTCAGTGTCAGACGGCACCATGTTTAACTGAGGAGGTGTTTGAGCTGGCGGAAAAATGACACAAAGTGAAAGCGATGGAGATGGAAGAATGTAGGAGAGAATATAAGGAACTGAGCAGATACATTTGAAGACAGACTAGATGAGAGAAGAACTATATAAGGGCAAAATGTATATCACCTGGGAATGATAAAGAACGTAATAATACAAAAGCTATGTTCACAGTGGTTGAACTTCTTACCAAAAGGTTTACCCTGGAAACAAACATAATAAAAGATCATGATGGCAGAGTCTTCACTGAGGGTTATGCTATTAAACACAGGTGGAGAGATTACTGTGCCAATCTGTATGCCTCACTAAAGCCACTCATAATACAGGAAAACAGAAAAGAGTATGGAACTAGAGGCATCAACCCCGTGAGAGGAAGTGGTACATGCTTTTCTGAAAATGAAGCCTGGAAAAGCAGCATGGGAGAGATAACGTGCCTGCAGAATTGTTAAAAGTGACTGGCAAATGTGGTACTGATCTTATATAGTAAATTTGTAAGGCTGTATGCATGACTGGAAATTGGCTGGAGGATCGGATAATGGGAATTTTTCTGTCCTTATCAAATAAGGAAGACATAACAGGGTATTAACTATTGTACCATCTGCTTGATGTCGTACATGAGCAACGTTCTGCTCTATGTTATCCGAGATCACATGAAACAAAGGGTAGAAGCAGATCTACCACCACAATAAGCTGGTTTCAGGAGGGCAGAGGCACACATGACCAAATTGCAAATATCTGTCACATCATAGTAAAATGCAGAGAGTACAGTCACCCACTGATCATGTACTTCATTGATTACTCAAAATTGGACTACCATCCAACACCTCTGTCTTTGGAGGATACTGGGAGACATGGAAATTCCAAAGCATCTCACTGAACTCATTGTAAGTTTCTACCATCAACAACAGACCACAGTGCAAAGAGCAGGATACAATGGTGAGTGTTTTTTCACTGGGCAAGGTGTGAGACAAGGGGTGGGTATATTTTGTCCCCAAGGCTCTTTAAGATATACACAGAATTTATTATGAAACAGGACTTGGAAGGTTTAGACAAAGTGGAAGGAGCTGGGATCTCCAGTGGTGGATATCTTTTGAACAACCTCAGATATGCTGATGATACACCCACCGAGCCAATGCAACAAATGTTGGGGTCTCTAAAAACAATTAGTGAGGAATATGGACTATTCCTGAATGAGATGAAAATAAAATGCATGTACATAGACATGGCTAACAAAAACTGGATGCAGGAGGTTATCATAATTAACGGAGAGACTGTTGAGGCAGTAGATGAACTTAATTATCTGGGATCATATATCTGTAACAAGGAGACTGTTCCAAAGAAACTGGAAAAAGACTTTGGATGGCTCGCTCATCTATGGCCCCCCTTAGGAAAATGTGGAAAAACTGTAGCGTCTCAAAATGTACAAGGGTACGATAAGTGAAAAACCTATTTTTTCCATAGTGATTTATGGATGTGAATTATGTAACATTAATGCTGCTGACAAGAAGAAAATTGAAGCTTTTGAAATGTGTGCTAGTGAAGACACTTGCATATGTCCTGGATGGGGAAAAAAGATGAATGCCAATATTAGAAATATTATTGGAGAGAAGTAGACTCTGATGTTGGAAATCAACAGGTGCAAACTCAAGTACTTTGGCGTAGAGAAAGAAATACCCTGAAAAAGTTATTATGGAAGGAAAGGTGGAGTGTCATCATAGTATGGGATGACTTGTGAGGAGGTGGATGGAGGTGTGCAGCAGATCAAGGGAAGGTCAGCTGCTGAGTGCTTGAAGTTAGTGATGGATCATGGAGGCTTTTGAAAATTCTGCTACGGTGTCCCCAATATTCAGATATGAATAAATGATTTTACTTATTTTATATGTAACGTATCAGAGGGGTAGCCGTGTTAGCCTGGATCTGTAAAAAGTGACAAAGAGTCCCATGGCACCTTATAGACTAACAGACGTCTTGGAGCATAAGCTTTTGTGGGTGAATACCCATGTCTGATGAAGTGGATATTCACCCACGAAAGCTCATACTCCAATACGTCGGTTAGTCTATAAGGTGCCACAGGACTTTTTGTCGCTTTATATGTAACTTGCTTTAAGATCCATGGCTGGAAGGCACTATGGAAGTGCAAAGTGTGCATTTTATGAGAATGGTAAACTGAAATAAGGATATGAGTTGATATGAAAAACAGAACTCAGGGATGGTGCTAGAATGTTTGTGGTTTATATTAGTCCTTATCATACAATCATGGGAGTGGAAAGGACCTCGAGAGGTCATCTAGTCCAGTCCTCTGCACCTTACAATTACAAAGGGGAGCAAACCAGGTGATAGACTCCAAGGGGAAGGAAAAAAATACAACTCCCCACCAGTGACTGTGTGATGTCTAACAAACACACTTAGTAGCTCCTGAATAGGAACTATGGCAGTGGAATATATGTAACCATTCAGACTAGGACAATTAACAATCATCAGAAACCACAATCATGGGATCTGATTCTCCTCTGTCTTATGCTGGGGGTAAATCAGGAGTAACTCAGGGTCAATGGAGTTACACAGTGAGAAACGTGTACAAGTGAAGGGAGAATCAGGAGCAATGAATGCTGTGAGCACACAAAAGCTAACTGGGTTGGGTTTGTAGAAGCGTTCGAAAACAGCGTGTCATTACTGTATAACACTCCATTCTTGGCCCTGCCTAACTGTTGTATTTGCACATGTATTGTAACACTGACAGGATGTAACACTCTGTTTGCTTAAGGTGAAGGCTCTAAATTCTCCCAGATGCTTGCGCTGAATCACTCCATACTGCATTGTAACCCTGGGAAAATGCAGCCAGCCTTTGGATCTCCATTTCAGGTCCTTGGGGATGCAGAGCTTTTCCTACTGCCGAGGGCACAGCACACCACGCTCACAAGGGAGGATGGTCTCATGGCGGGGGCACTGCAGAGGGCATTAGAAGACGTGGGTTCTGATCTACCATATGCTCTGGGGAAATCAGGTGGCTTCTGTTTTTACCTTCTAGCTCTTCTCTGCCTTGTCCATTTAGACTGCATGCTCTCTGGGGCAGGGACTGTCTCTTTATCTGTGATTGTATAGGCACTAGCACAATGAGGCCCCAGTCTCAGATGGAGCCTCTAAGAACTACTGGAACACCGATCAATAATAAACGTGTCCAACCTGTCTCTTTCTTTCTTATGGCTCAACCCTGCTCCCTTTGAAATCCATGGCAAAACTCCAGATCAGGCCCATTGTCTCCTATTGTTTGAAATATAAAAGGCTAGTTTTACATTTATGTATTCAGGTATTATTCCTGTGTTCCAACCTTCCTGTGGGAAAAATGAAATAGATTTTGCAGTGTGAAAGGGCATAGCTGTAAATCCCCTCCCCCCTTTTGATTTCTTCAAACCATTAGCCTGATTTACAACCTAACCTCAATTATCCCTCACATTTTCAAGTTAAGACATTGACACCATGGTTGCCTTTTCCAGTGGTGGGCAGTAGCTGCGTATATCATGCAAAATCTCTTTGGCCAATACTGGGTTATGAGCATGCCTTTGCAAAGACGGGCTTTGAAGATTTAGTTCCTCGGCGATGTAAAAATGATTAGATCAAATGCCAGTTTGTGAAAAAGGACTCGGAATCCTGCAGCAACGAAAGAGGTCTTCCTCTGATCCGGTGTCTGATCCAGCAATGTAATAATAATAACCTGGGTTTCCACAGTTCAGCAGCTCATGCAAATCAAAACAAAAGCCTCCCCCGACCAGCTTCTACCACACACAAGCCCAAACACATGTTGTGCTGAATCCGTTTGCTAGTTAAAGTTCTCATCTGCTCCACACCTCCTGAGCTAGATTCAAGCAGGGTTCATGCTAGGATGGAATCCCTGCTTCAGGTTGCTGGCAGCAGAAAGTCCACTGGGTGGGGAGGGAGGTGCAATTAGCAGCAATGCAAGCTGTTGGTTTAGGCAGGTAGGATAGGGGCATGGCTGGAACACGCAAGGACTGTGTTAATTCAGCCCTTCCAGTCACTGGCTCCTGCCAGCTATGTTGTTCTAGAGCTAGTTAAAGCTGCCCCAGCTTGGTGGCAAATGCAAGGGAGAGTGGCCACTTTATCCCGTGAAAACCCACTGGAACCACAACTGGCCTTTCTGGCCTGGAGTAGGCGGGTGTCATTTACCCCTCCCTAAATCAGCTTTGCTGAATCTGGCCCTATGAGTTTATTAGTAAGCAAAAAAAAAAATCCAGGCTCTCCGGCTGCTCACAGTTCTTTGATCTTGAAAAGATTCACTGCACAAAGAAAGCATTTGGTGCTGTCTGAGGCAGGCCAGAAACTGCGAGATCACAGTAAGGTGTGGCCCAGAATGGGTCATGCACAGGAGGCAGAGGAGAGCACTGTATGCCAAAAGGCTTTTGGGCTTTAACTCATGAAAATATAGAACAGCATGGAAAAGCCAGCCTGAATAGGAAAACACCCAGCCACTGTGTGCTGCAAGAATGAATTCAAGCCAAAAAAGGCAAGAATGGGGTGGAGTTTAGTTAAATAAACAATCATTAGACAGGGCCGGATTGTGGGCCTGTTTCCATGAGGAGGAGGGTTTGCACCGCTGGGCCCCATGTTAAGTGACTTTTTCTATTGTATTTTTCTGTGCTTGGAGCTTAGTTCTGAAGACAGCATAACCGGCCCCAGGAGGGTTAGTCCAGCATGAAATAAACACAGACCATTCAAGTATGAAAATGGGCAAATGGCAGAAGTGAACTGCAAATAAAAAGCAACAGTCCGTGTACTCCAGGAGGGTGGGTTGAACGGTGCCAATAACTCAGCTAAGTGGCATTTCCACTGCACAGGCTACTATAAAAAATTACCCATTATTTAATTTTTTTGCATCCTACAAATTTTTGGGTCATTGGTTTTCTGCCCTAAATCCATATTCAGACTCACCCCCATAAATAAATGCTGGCTTTCATCGCTGTTGGGTGTTTGAATCAATGGGATTTTTGTGCCTAAATTTAGGCTACCATATCGAAAACACTGACCTTATTTGTGTGTGTGTGTTGGAAGTCCCTCTTGACTTGGTGCATGGGGATGTGCAGAGCATATTGCTGATGTAAATGGAGAGTCTTTAATTTGTAGCTCACCTTTACAAGGATCTAATGCTTCAGAACTATGCTGTAGTTGCTTTAAGGTATTCCAGATGCAAGACCTAGACCACTGCTTTTGGATTTCAAACTGTTGATAGCTGTACACAGGTGGTTGGAAAGAACTCAATTACTCCAGGATAGAGGGAGATAGAGAGGGTGATAAGAAAACAGGTTCACACTTGTACAGGCTTCTGTGAGGAGCGGTGGTAGTCAGTTAGTCTCGCTACATAAGTGTTGCTTTTGATATCGCCCCAATTAGGAATTTTAATTCAGTGCCAACTTTCTTTGATCAAGCTGCTGTCTGTGTGAGACTCTTCTGTGCACAGGGGAATCATATTACCACATTTCAGTTTCTCCAGGCATTTTCACACCACTTTTCCCTCTGCAGATGAAATGAAATACAATGATAAATGGCATTGCTGTAGCATATGTACTACCTCCAGACATAAACTGTATTCAGAATTATTCCCCTACCATGGGAAAAATAAGCCAGTTGAAGAAATAATAATATCGAACATTTAAGTAGCTTCTTTGATCCCAACAAGCTCTCATGGTGCTTTATAATGCCTGATCCTGAAGAAATTAAGCATGTGAGCAGTCCTAAATCCTGTGCATCAGGCTGACAGGTCTGGGCCTCACATTTACAGGAATCACCTTCCACATCTGGGTGAAAACTGGCCAGTCTTTAACATCACCTGGGCATTCCACAGGACACTTACATATAGGAAGTGGGGAACATAAGTAGGCAGACTGTAGTTGTGATAATTGCCATTTAACCGAGCCAGCAGAGCTAACACCACTTCATTTGTGAAAAGTTGTCTAGGATCTTTAGGGCTTGATCCTGCAAGCTCTCTGGCCCTGATCCAGCAAAGCACTTCAGCACATGCTTAATTTGAAATAAATGGGATTCTGCTTCTCTCTTTGGGTTCTTAGACCATGTCCACCACTGTGGTATTGGAGCACTTGTTCAAGTGTTTGAAGTTAAGTTTGTACTGAAATGCTTTGCTGGATGGGTTCTCGAGCACTCAGCACCTTGAAAGATAAATCCCCCTATGACCACAGGTAGCAAAGGCCTTGTTTCTGAATCTCATCCAAAAGAAGGATGCTAGCTAACAGATGCTTTGTAATCTAGTAATATGAGCACTTAGTGCTTTGAATATCCCCCAATGGTCGTTCTAATTATAATTCTTCTCTGCAAATTACAGGAAATGCCTGCTGGATTGACGTACCCAGAATCCTTAGCATGAAACTGAATATGTTTCTTTTAACAGAGTGAAATCTAAAACATGTTGGGTTGTTAGCAGAAAACATTAAGGTCCCTATCTGTCATCACAAAATAAAATGAATACAGAAATCCTGCATATATATAATACACCACAAACTTGATGTGAGCAGCTGAACCTGTCCAATTATTTCAGTAAATCATATTGTTTCCTTGCAAGGGGGAGTGGCAACTGTCTGTATTACCTGCACAGTACAAAAACAGGAAAATCGATAACTGGGCCTTTAACAGGGCCATAAGCCATGGGATGTTTCTCAGTTCTTACACTGTTTTCATGGAAAATTTTACTTTTAATTCCTAACTACCAGCCAATTTTCTTCTCCTGTCTCTCTCTTTCATTTGTAAACCGTACAGTGCTGTTCCTTAATTGCTGTAGCACAGTTTCCTGAATAGCCTGGCTCAGAGTTGGGTATTCAAATGCAAAAGAAAATGGAATAGTTTTACTTATCAGACATGAACAGTTCCTTTCACGGATTTCAATGGAGGCGTCTTTACTAAAACCTGCTTTCATAAGTATATTTGTGACTCTCTGATTTGCTCTCCTCTGGCCAGCTCAGAGATATTTTTCTGGCAGCATAGAAAGCTCTTAGAATTGAGGCTTCTGTAAATCAGATGACTCTCAGGTCATTTGATGCTTACAGCCTGAGTCTGTAGAGTCACAAGAATAGAGGTTACAGAGTGTCAATTTAACCGTGCAAAATGAATTACCGATGAAACTTCTAACATCAAGGTATGGACGAGAGAGGAGTGTTCATAGGCTCTGAAACAGGAAATTTGTCTTTTTCTTTTTAAATCCATTGCTCATGGAGTTGCTGAGTGTGATACAGGGTGTATCAGTATGAAGAGTTATAACTAATATTGGTAATGGTTCGTTCTGGCTACTTGTTACTGGATGCTACTTATTAATTATTATCGTATTCTTTGTATTAGTCACACACTGAAGCCCCAACCAAGTTTGGGACCCCACTTTGCTAGTGGCCATAGGTTCAGAAGTTTTAAAGCCAAAAGGGACCATTATTATCTAGTCTGCCCTCTTGCATAACACAGGCCAGAGCATTTCACCCAGTAATTCCTGTAAGGCTAAAGCAGATCTCTTAAAAAGTTATCCCATCTTGATTTAAAGTCTTCGAGTGATGGAGAATCTACCACAGCCTTTGCTAAGCTAATTAGTTACTCTATTTACAAAAAAAAAAATCACCGTATTTCCAGTTTGAATTTGTCTAGTTTCAGCCATTAGATCTTGCTATGTCTTTGTCTGCTAGATTAAAGAGCCCTCTAGTATCAGACAGTCCCAGCACCACAGAGTTTACAGTCTAAATAGATAAGGCAGACAAAGGGTGGAAACCTGGACATATTTTCCCTGTTTTACAGACGGAAAACTGAGTGCTTCATTTTGACTTGTCTTATAACATCAGAACAGTTAAGCTAAAATGATGAGTTTTGACCTTATTGAAATGAAATCTTTCAAGAAGGTTGTTTTGATGTTTCTAAAATGAAATATTCCTGACTATTTATTTTGCAGTAAATTTCTAAGTGTTGACTTTTCAGTGCAATTCTGGGGCAAAAGAAATTTTGAAATGTGAGACATGCCAGCAGAATAGAAATTCCATTTCCTGGCTAGCTATTGCTACTCTCATTTCAATCTTCATTTCATAACTGCCAGGGTAGAAAAATTGAAGTGGCCGTGATTGAAACCTAGCATGGACCCTATGCATACAGAGGAAATATCAAATTCTGTTACTCTGTGACAGATACAGAAAAAAGACCAACATTAGAACATCTCACAGGCATGATGGTAAGTCTTTGAGCATCATCAGTGGTCTCTCTTTTTCTATTAAAAGTATAATACAGAAATATTAATTAAAGGTAACGTTAGCTAAGGGCAGATTTGTCATATCAAATACTGTCTGACTACTCATTTCTTCATTCACAAACTGACTGGTCCATAAATATTTCATTGGTGGCTCCTACAATAAGTTGTCAGTTCCAACCAGCGGCAGAATTTAGCCCCAGGGGTTCTGTGTGTTGGCATCGGAGTGCGTCTACCGTCACAATGGCAGCACATGCAATAGCGCCTGTTATGGGAAGCTATTTAAGGCTGGTTCTGTATTTGCTAGCCAAGTGCAGGCTCACACAGTTGCTGTGCACATCAAAAGGAGGAGAGTCCGTCTGGCCATACTGAAATTAGTCCTCACATGCAGATGCATATTTAGATTTTTATTTCTTGGTGGGTGCAATGGTATGTCTGCTGTATAGACAGTGCACTTATTTCCAGGGGGGGTGGGGACAAATGCCCAAGCCAAATCAGCTACAGGAGAATGGCACCTATAAGCTTATTTGCTCCTTTGAATGTATCATTTGGAGGATAAGGTGACAAACTTCACAGTTTAAGGCTGATTTTATTCATTTAGGTCCTGATCCTTCAGCAGGATAAACAAACACAATTTCTCTGTATTTTTTGTCTGGTAGCAGCCTGTTTCCTCACCACTTCTGATGTGCAGTTAGGCAACACAACCATGCAAAGTTAATGCCACGTTGCACAGCCCCTGGACAAGCTCTCCATGCACACTGTATAACCCAGCGTGCTATTGTCTGTGGAATGGTGAAAGGTGGGTGTTGCAGGAGAGTGTGTGAGAGGCAGAGTGATGATGTCCCATAAGTTAGATGCCAAGGCCGATTGTTATGCAGCTATTTGGGAGTCTAGCAGTTACTTCATCCGCAGACCAGGAATACCTGCTCGTCTCAAGTGGTTATTTCTTGGGGAGATCAGCAGCTTGGGGAATGCCATGTCCTTTTATGTGTCATCATACTTTCCAGATCAGGGACCTAGCACACACAGGAGTCCTCATCTCATTCTCGGCTGGTAGACACAGGCTGCTGCACCTCTTCCAGGAGACTCAGGGCAGCACTGCTTGTACTGGCTCTGAACCTCCTCTATACCTGTTGAAATAATTAAACCCATTGCTTGGCTCCCCAGCTCCAATCCAGGGTCCCTGGCGGGTGCACAGTTAGCAGACAGTCTGAGCTAGGCCTGCAGCTGTAGTTTTGGTTTTTCAGGGAGTCCTATCAGTTTGCTACTTGGCATTTCTACAGCATTACCAACTCCTGTGATTTTATTGCAACTCTAGCAATTTTGGGGGTGCTTTCTAACCTGTCTCATGAAAACGTGACAAAAGGTGCCAACTCATGAATTTCCCCCAATTCAAAATGGCCACCATCTCCTATTACTGTCAATGGGGCTGAAGCCAGCAAGATGGCCACCATCTCCCTACAGTTTATCTGGACGTGGGAATGGGGAGGCCCTTAATAAAGGCGGCTGACACCTCCCACTGTTTTCATTGCCATTGAAGCCACACCTAGAGGCAAAATGGCTGCCACTCTGTGGTTTAGGGCCAGGACTCAGGGACTGTGAAGAACAGCAGACACCAGCAGTGAGGAGAATAGGGGTGGAGAAGAGGCAGATTTAGAGGTTGCAGGGGAATGGGGTGCTGGAGGATGTTGAGCAGGAGAGAGGCTGAGGGGGGGTGCAGAGGTAGTGATGGGGTAGGAGGTGGAGGAGATCGGATGGCAGCTCCCCCAGCCTGGGGGTAGTAGTGGGTCATGGGAGTCCCCACTGAGCAGCTGGGGAAGGCAGTGCTGCCAGCATTCATGAACTGATGGCGAGTCACGGGATTTTGGCACCTGTAGGAGGCGCTCTCTTTTCTCCAATCCTCTGATTTTCAGGGCTGGGCAAGAATCTGTGTGCAAGAGCCTCAGGGCTAAGGACACAGATAGTCCAAGGCCCCGGACCCAGCAGTAACACTTCTCTGCCTCCCTCTGCTGTGGGACTTCTCTATTTGGGATCCAAGCAGAGGAGAAGCTGCAGGGGGCAGGAATAGGAACTGGTGCTGCTGCATCTGGGGAAGGGGAGAAGCCCTGGCAGGCAGCAAGACAAGAGAGGGGGGAGTCAAGACAGCAATACGAAATGGATGGCCATTCTCCTGTTCAGGGGTGGGGAGAGAGTAAGTGGAGTCTCTGTTTGAGTGCCAGGGAGAGTCATGCATTTCGTGTGCTCTAAAGCTTGACTTTTCAGTCTAAAGTGATCACACACACTGGCAGAGGAGTAAAGGGAAGTTAAAGAGTCAAAAGCCAGCCCCCAAAAACCCCATGGTTTGATGATGTTTTTAAAAACTTGTGACTTGTGGGGCCAGTCTTATGACTTTTTAGGAGCTGACTGATGCCTTTTGATCTCTTGAGGCTGGCAATAGTGTTTCTACCACTTGGAGAGAGAAGTTAGACAGTAACTGCCGGGATCACTTTTCTTAAGCTGAACCGCTTGGTAATAGTGACCATAATATAATGGGGGAAAATATCAAAGCAGCCCACCACAGTAACATTTAACTTCAGAAAGGGGATCCACACAAGAATGAGGAAGCTATTTAAATGGATATGAAAAGGAACAGTCAGAAGAGTGAAATGCCTGCAAGCTGCATGGAAGCTCTTTTAAAACCACCATAACAGATTAAATGTATACTTCAAATAAAAAAAATTAGTGGAAGGACCAAAAAAATGCCACCATGGTGAAATAAAGCATAAAAGAGGTGGTCAGCAGCAAAAAGGCATCCTTTAAAAATTGGAAATCAAATCCTACTACCAAAAATAGAAAGGAACACACTCTGGCAACTCAAGTGTAAATGTGTAATTAGGCAGGCTAAAAAAGAATTTGAAGCGCAACTAGCTAACAAGTCAAAATATAACAGCAAAGTTTTTTAAGTACATCAGAAGCAGGAAGCCTGCCAAACAATCAGTGGGGCCACTGGACGATTGAGGTGCTAAAGGAGCACTCAGGGAAGACAAGGCCATTGTGGAGAAGCTAAATGAATTCTTTGCATCGGTCTTCACAGCTGAGGATCTGAGGGAGATTCCCACACCTGAGCCATTCCTTTTAGGTGACAAATCTGAGGAACTGTCCCAGACTGAGGTGTCAGTAGAGGAGGTTTTGGAACAAAAATATTTAACAGTAATGTCACCAGGACCAGATGATATCCCTCCAAAGACTCTTGGGTGCCAGAACTATACATGCAGGGGTGCTGCTGCACCCCATGGCTTGAAGTGGTTTTCATTATATACATGGTTTACGTTTGGTCCAATGGTTCTTAGCACCCCCTCTATAAATATTGTTCCAACACCTCTGCCCAAGAGTTCTGAAGGACCTCAATTATGAAATTGCAGAGCTACAAACTGTGGCATGTGACCTCTCACTTAAATCAGGTTCTGTGCAGATGACTGTAGGATAGCTAATGTGATGCCAATTTAAAAAAAAAGGCTCCAGAGGTAATCCTGACAATTTCAGGCTGGTGAACCTAACTTCAGTACTAGGCAAATTGGTTGAAACTATAGTAAAGAACAGAATTATCAGACACATAGATGAACATGATTTGTTGAGTCAAAAGGGAAATTGTCCCTCACCAATCTGTTAGAATTCTTGGGGGGTGGGGTGGGCGGGGAGACAAGCATGTGGGCCCAGGGGATGCAGTGGATATAGTGTACTTAGATTTTCAGAGAGCCTTTGACAAGGTCCCTCACAAAAGGCTCTTAAGCAAAGTAAACTGACATGGGATAAGAGGGAAGGTACTCTCATGGATCAGTAACTGGTTAAAAGATAGGAAAAAAGGGTAGAAATAAATGGTCAGTTTTCAGAATGGTAAATAGTGGTGTTCCCCAGGGATCTGTACTGGGAGCAGTGCTGTTCAACATATTCATAAATTATCTGGAAAAAGAGGTGACCAGTGTGGTGGAAAAGTTTGCAGATAACTATCTTGACTAATATTGTAAGTCCAAAGCAGACTGCAAAGAGTTATGAAGGGCTTTCACAAAACTGAGTGACTGGGCAAGAAAATGCAGATAAAATTCAATGTTGATAAATGCAGGTAATGGATTTTGGAAAACATAATCCCTGCTATAAATACAAAATGATGGTGTCTATGTTATCTGTTACCAAGAGATCTTGGAGTAATTATGGATAGTTCTCTGAAAACATTTGCTCCATGTGCAGTAGCAGTAAAAAAAACCTAACAGAATGTTAGGAACCCTTAGGAAAGGGAGAGATTATAAAACAGTAAATATCATAATGTCACTATCTAAATCCATGGTACACCCACAGCTCAAATACTGTGTGCAGTTCTGGTCACCCCATCTCAGAAAAATATATTAGAAACGAAAAAGGTACAGAGAAAGTCAACAAAAATGATTAAGTGTATGGAACAACTTCCATATGAGGAGAGATTAAAACAAACTTGCACTGTTCCTCTTGGAAAAGAGGGGAGGTGAGAGGTCTATAAAATCATAAATGGTGTGGAGAAAGTGACTAGGGAAGTGTTATTTACCCCTTCACAGAGCACAGGTCACCAAATGAAATTAATAGGCAGCAGGTTTAAAACAAACAAAAGGAGGTATTTCTTCACATAACACAGAGTCAACCTGTGGAACTTGTTGCCAGGGGATATGGTGAAGGCCAAAACTATAACAGGATTCAAAAAAGAATTAGGTAAGTTCCTGGAGGATAAGTCTATCAAAGACTTTTAGCCAAGATGGTCAGGGATGCAAATCCCATGCTCTGGGTGTCCCTAAGTCTCTGACAACCAGATGCTGAGATTGGATGACAGGTGATGGATGACTCTGATAATTGCCCTGTTCTGTTCATTCCCTTTGAAGCATCTGGCACTATGCACTGTTGGAAGACAGGATACTGGGCTAGATGGACCATTGGTCTGATCCAGTATGGCTGTTCTTATGCTCATTCTTATGTCCTTTCCTTCTGTGAAGATTTGCTTGTCTCCAGTCTCCCAGGACCAGTTCAGTGTTCCACAGCTCTTTGAAAATAACTAATTCTCTTAATACACTTTATTAAAGGGTGAACCACATCTGAACAGAGAGATGGGCCTATGGACCATCTTCTTTCACGTTCATAATTGCTCAGAGCACCTTTCCTCCAATTCACATAACAGCCCTGTGGAAACTACAGCAATGGAAAAGTAATATTGGGAAAGCAATGTATTTTTAGCTGCCTTTTATTGGCAATTAGTGGATGGAAACCAGGAGGTGAGCCAGGACCACATGACCAGCCAGCTATTCACAGACCTCCAGCAAGTGTTCTGGTCATGCACCACAGTCTGGGAATGTCTGTTTTAGGGCCCGATAATCTCTTAAAGACACAGACCTTCACTGGATGTGGGCCAGAGATGCACAGTCCCATGGGAAGCTTCATAAAGGATTATGTCTTAGGCAGGCATAAAGTTCTCGGGAGCTCCCTAGTGCACTATAATTGTGTTCATCTCTTCCTGCCTGCTGAGCCATCCTATAGCCAGATATGCATTTTGAGCGTCTGGCTGCTTTTATCTCCAGGAGATCCTGTCGCCCAGGGTGCACTGCCTTGTACAGTGTTTCCCTTGTGAGACTGTGATGTGATTGGAATGAGCTTGATTTTGTCCACATTCCCTGGAAAGCAGCACTGGTGGCTTGGAAATATTGGGCTGACCAAAGGGTAAGAGGATGTATCTCACCTCTTTCTTCATAGCTCCCCCCAAGGCAAAGCACACAGAGCAGGTCTCAGCAGAGAGAACGACTGGAATCCACCTAAACATTCATGGTAGATGATGAATGATAGCGTCAGCTGATTATCCATCCATGGGTTCTGGCAAAATTAAGGGGTTTTCCCCCCCTGTGTCTGATTTACATAATACACTGCACATGCTACACCACTGGTATTGAGTATAAAGTGATAACACTATTTTCTCTACGTGATAATAGTACCTTCAAAGGCCACATCCTCATGTCCTTCCTAACGACTGGATCATTCTCTCTAGGGGTGAAACCTACCTTTTAGGGAAAAATAAACTCTGTGAGGTTGCTCTCATGGAGTTTCCTCCAGGATCTCCCATTCAAAAGGTGGGTTTTGCTTTCCTCATGGAAGAAGCAACATAGCTGGCTCCTAAGCCTTGCTGATCCCCCCACCAAAGTCCAAACAGATGTCAGAGTGTCTATCCAAGGTCAGGGTCATCCATGTGCATACCCTATACCACTGCACTAGTTCCCAGGTGTCCTGCAGCTCCTCCAAACCCCTGGCTGGCTTCCAGGCCTTTTTCCATGAGTGAATGTCCCTTGAACCACACTCCCTCCAAAGGACGTTTTTCATTGCACATAGGTCTGGTGTATCACCTCAGTGGTTAAGTTCTCACTGGGTGGTGCTGCTGGTGAGAAATATGCAGCATCCTCCCGGGTCCCTTCTCCATTTCTGACCTTTCCATGGACCTGCAGAGAGAGCTCAGTTCTGTGTTTGGAGAAAGGAAGGGCAACAATCCCATAGCAGCACCTTCTATGAAGGAGTGATGGCTTTCAGGCATGGAGGGTCCTCTCCGTGAACAGATGTACAGGACTGATTTTCCTCCCTTAGCTTGCACACAGGCCAAAGTCCCATTGACAACAAGTAGTGGATTACTAGAGTAAGAGCTGAGTACAGTCCATGTCAGGACTTCAGCTTCTGGCCCAACCTCTGTTATACGATGAACGCTAAGAAGAACACTACCCATTTATTCACAGGGGCCCCATTATGCAAGGGGCTTCTCAAATAGTCAAGAAGTGGCAGCTTCTTCCCCCAAAGAGCTCATAGGTTAAGAATAATATTTCAGTTCCCAAGTCAATAAACTAAGGGACCAGTCTGGCAATATATTAAAGCACTAGATAGAAAATATAGAGAAGTCAACAGCAAAACTCTTTTCCAGATAGAATTCTGGATTTAGGAATGCAAAAGGGGCCCAGTGAGTTGAATAGCTGATCTCAAATGAGTCAGATTTCTCCCCATTATGATGCAGAGCACATTCATGGGCTCAAACACGGGCACACCGCCTCCCCCCAGATCTCCCCCTGCCCCCAGTTCAGTCCTATGCTAAGGAAATTACAACTAATAAAATGAACTAGCAACTAAGCCTTAGGTAACTGCATATAATAAGACTCATAAGCAGCTTTTCTCTTTCTCTTAGCCCCAAAGAGTAATAAAGACCAGGCAGCTACTGTACAATGCAATCACTCCCAGGCTTTGGCTAGAGATAAACACTTTGTGTAACTTGATCTCTTGAAGATAACTAATTAAAACAGTGTCTGCCTGTGCCTTTGGAAACCGTAGATGCATTTCTTGGCAGCATTAACATGTTTTTCAAGACAGATTTCCTGCACAGATTCAGGCACTGGCAGTCTGCCATGAATGTGGCAGATATAAACTTACCTGTTCAGGAATCTATAAAAGGACCAAGCAAATGATTTTGTTTTTCAAACAGAGTAGCTGTAAAATCTGATCAAACAATATGGGAGTTGTCACTGTGTGATATGGAGAGGTGTGAAAATCATAACGGGGCAGACGCATGCCCGGAGTTGCTGGGCATGCAGTGGTTATGTGAAATTCTGTGGCTTACATATCAAAGAGCAGAGGTGTAGCAGCAGCAACTCAGAAGAGACTAGGATAACACAGTCGCACCTCCACCTTCCTTGTGGGACTAAATTAAGTGCTGGTCTAGACAGGATCACTGACTTTAGTGGGAGCGACACCTACTTACCAGGGATCTATCCCTGCAGGAGAGTCCATCAGATGATTTTTGTCCTCTACATTTTTTTCAGTTTTACCTCAGTAATTCTCATAATTCCCCCAAACCAATCCAGTTTTCCCCTTGATCCATACCTCCTCAACTCTTACACACCTTTCTTCTTGTTCCTTATGTGTTCCCTTACTCCTGAATCTGTGCCCCTTACCCCTCCAATTATTTTCCTGTTTTTCCTGTTTCCATTTTGAATAATTTAGCCTCTGCAACCATTATAGTATTCTTATTCACTTTCCACCAATGCTCAGCCCTAATGAGCATGTCATTTAGATTACTGGCCATAGCGGTATACGGATGATGTAATCCTTACAACCCTCCCACAGTACTTCAAGGACCGTATCCAGAAATCCTTGCTTCTCCTTTCCCCACTGGTTAATCTGAACATTTCTTAAAGTTTGCCATCAGTATACCCGTTCAGCGAAGTCACTGGGAGATTCCTCATTAAGAGGCCATAACATAGTCAATTCTAAATGTACAGATGTTTTCCAATAAAATAAACAGCACAACCTACACTGAAGTGTTCAAGTGCTTGGAAAACAAGACAAGGGATAGGAGCATGCACTTTCCAAAAAAAAAAAAAGGAGAGCCATTGAAGGAACTATTTTGAGCAGCGCTCCATAATTGCAACCACAAGAGTTAGTGCATCCATTTTTGCATCCAGATTTGCATGCACCATTATCAGTTGTGCATGCCTGTAAATATTTTCAGAGGGCTGTTGAAAACTTCCTTCTCCATTCTCCATCCCGTTCTTGCAGTATTGCTTAAAACAGTGAGAGCTACAGTATGACTAAAATGAATGACACATCCATTTGGCTCCAATGGACACAGTTGCTTTTATTTTCAAATCGCAGTTATGCCAGAAAAGGTTGGTGCGTATGCAATTCAGAACAGCTCTCTAAGCAGCTTTTTACCTGGTGAATGCTCCAAGTCTAATAGTATCTACTCAGGTAATGTGCATGGTAGCAAATGCCACTATCAGAGAAGAAAATGAACCTTTCTCTAACACATGAAAAATATGATACAAAAAATAGCTAATATCTCATGTGTGTCCCCAAAACAACTAAAACCAAAAAACCTAGAGATGCAGCAGATTAATGCCCCAATTCAGTCAGTAACCCAGTGGACGTCACTGTATCAGTCATATTGCCTCCTAATATTTCTGGCCTGGAGTCGCTTGATTCTTAGTATTAGCCAGAACACGTCTAACCAAAAATTAAGGATATTAACCATAAAGGCAAAGCTTCTGTCACTATCAGAAAAATAGCAGCAAAATGAAGAGAAGGGCAAGAAATATTATTAGGGACTGGAGGGGCTTGGCTGATACAAGGAAAATGAAAGCACTAAACTCTGTGGGCCATATTGTGCCTGGCCTTATGTGTTGGTGCAAAGGGTGAGTGAATCATAGAATATCAGGGTTGGAAGGGACCTCAGGAGGTCATCTAGTCCAACCTCCTGCTCAAAGCAGGACCAATCCCCAACCAATCCCAGCTACTTTACCTCCACTGAGCAGGGGCCAGGCACAGTTGTCTCTGGATTGCAAGGATTGCTCCTTCTCTCTTGCCCAGCTTTCAAGCCACCCCAAAGAGAATGCAGAGATGGTGAGGCCACCATAGCAGAGTTGGTAGGTTGAGGCGGCGATGCACATTACACCTCCCTAAGGGCATGGGGCAGTGGATGAGTTCAACAGTGCCCCTACTGGCACATTCTAGTTCTGGGCATACAGCTTGGCTGTGTGTTGACTAAAGGAGTGTCCTCACTAAGAGGGGAGAGGAATTGTTTAGGGTAGTAAAAAGTATAACTGGGAGAAAGGGATGGAAACAAGAAAAGGAAGATGTAACGTGACTGAGGACCAACTTGCTAAGAGTGAGATTGTAGAAAGGGAAGCCCTGTCACTTAAGAAATTAAAATCCAGAGCAGCTAAAGCACTGGAAAATATATTGTAAGGACCAATTTTGCACAGCCCCTTTGGGGATGGAGTAGAATGGCCTGTCGGTTCTCCTCCACCTTTAAATTCAAAGGGCTAAAAATATTCCCAAAGTAATTCCAGTGACTGCAATGAGGGAGGAATTTAGCCCTGTGAGTCTTTCAGTAGTTTGAAAGTGACAAGGGTAAGAAGAGTGCTGGGATACTTTCTCCCTATAACACGGTTAAAGTGCTGTGCCATGGGAAAGATAACATTCAAACACAACCATCAGTCCATGTAAATTCTGCTAGGACACAGTGAGGACTAAGCCAGCTGAAATCACAACCCGTGGAGAGGTCACTTGTAACAATTCCAGAAAGCTGATTTCTAAGTGCCAGTAGTTTTATTTTAAATGGGAGTTTGGTGTTGTCATTAAGCTTTGTGTCCACTGGCTTCACTGTGAAATGGTTTTACACCTGCTCATAACTAATCTGCCATTCTTTACTGTGATCTCACCTTGCTATTGTGCTACTGCATATGGTGCCCTGTGAACACAATACAGAGGGAACACAGTGTGCAGGGACAAAACTGTAAATCAGACTGGAGGCGTCCTACCTTGCATGTGAAATGACAACTCCTAGGCTAAACTGATTTGGAAATAGGTGTCTAGCAACTAGTATAATTACTATCACCATCCAATAAGGAGATTCAAGAATAGACACAAAACAAATCTAATGCTGTAGCTTTCCAGGGTCATTTCCCCAGTGTTCACTTGTTGCCACCACTTCACCTGAAGATGTCAGTCATCTCAACAGTTTCAGCCTTCCAGTATCAGAGTACAGCTCACCACCTAGGGTGACCAGACAGCAAATGTGAAAAATCAGGACAGGGGTGGGGGGTAATAGGAGCCTACATAAGAAAAAGACCCAAAAATCGGGACTGTCCCTATAAAATGGGGACATCTGGTCACCCTATCATCACCTGATAGTGGCAATCAGTATGAATGGGTAAGTAACCTGACCTGTATATTAGGTAGGGAGGAAACACTTCATGACAACCTGGAAATGAAACATCCCCAGTATATATGGATGGACATTGAGGGCATGGCTACACTTGCAGATGTAGAGTGCTGTGAGTTAAACCCACCTTCAGAGAGCGCAGTAGGGAAAGCGCTGCAGTCTGTCCACACTGACAGCTGCTTGCACACTCTTGTGGCCACATTTGCGGCACTTGCAGTGGCATTGGGAGCGGTGTATTATGGGCAGTTATCCCAGCATGCAAGTGACTGCAACGTGCTTTTCAAATGGGGGGGTGGGTGGGGTGGAGTGTGACAGAGTGTGTTGCGTGTATGTGTGGGGGAGAGAGAGTAGGCTTTTGGGGGGGCTGAGAGCATGTCAGCATGCTGTCTTGTAAATTCAGACAGCGGCAGATCCCTCCTCCCCCCACCTCTCTCTCTCTCTCTCTCTCTCTCTCTCTCTCACACACACACACACACACACACACACACACACACACACACACACACACACACACACACACACACACACACACACACACCCATTCCACACTAATGGTTGCTTTGTCTCGGAGCAGCTAAGCAGCCAGCTGTCAGAAACGGAGCTTTCAAAGGGCACTTCCTCATTCCTACAGTGATTCAAAACAATGACTAGAGTGGCCATTTGACTTAAGGGGATTATGGGACGTTTCTGGAGGCTGATCAGAGTGCAGTAATGCAACACCTCGTCCAGGCATTGCAGCCAAGGCGCAGCAAACGTTATTCCTCTCGCTGAGGTGGAGTACCAGGGGCACTCTAGCTGCGGAGTCAGAGCGCTCTACGTGCCTTGCCAGTGTGGATGGGGAGTGAGCTAGTGCGCCTGGGGTTGCCCTAATGTGCTGTAACTTGCAAGTGTAGCCAAGCCCTGAGAGACTTTGATCTGGATCCAAACGTCCTCAAATCCAAGGGGAGAGGTTGATCTTGTGTTCTAGTTTAGCATTCGCTATTAAACATATTGTCTGGTAATCATTATCTGGTATCTCTGGCTTGAGCCCCCATCCACAACTGGACTCCTATTTCTGGTTCTGGGAAATTAAAATATATCCTCCCCGGTCATCTCTGCAGGTGGGTCTTCCCCACTCTCAGTCACTCGGAGTCTGTGGGAACATGGGACCACAAGTACCTTTTATTTGGGGAGAAAAGGGAAAAACCAAATAAAAGAACCATTATTACCCTACATACAGTTACAAATGAGCAAATGACCAAAACCCAGTCAGTGCATCATGAGTGTGGCCAACCCCATAGTATTAACTGGCTGGCTTATTGCGGGCCAGAGCTCTTAGTCACAAACAGTCCCTGCCCTACTAACACCTCACTCACAGGTTCATTTAGACCAGTGGGTCTCAACCTCCCCCCCCCCACCTCCCAAATTCAAAATGTGCAGTGCTGGCAGAGGGCGGGGCTGGCTGAGGGGGAGAGAGAGTAAGGCAGCCTGCCGGAGCGCTCCTGCCAGCAGGGGGCTGGTCAGTGCTGCAGGAGGGTACGGGGTGGGAGAGTGGGTCTGTGGGTAGGTTTGTGCGGGGAGGGGGCTCTAGGCAGTGAGAGGGTGGCGAGTGCTGGGATCTAGAGTTTTAGTTTTAAGTGGGTCTCTGCTCCAGGGGTCGGGTCCGGGTCGGCGGGGGGCTCCAGGAATGGCTGCGGGCTGCCTGGCCCCTTGTGGTGGCGTCCCAGGGTCCAGTTGCCTGGCCTCGTGCGGGGGCAGGGCAGAGGTCCCGTGGTCTGGGCACCAGGCCCTGTGCCAGGGGAGGGTCCCACGGTATGGCATGGAGGGTCCAGTGTCTGGCCCCGCTGCAGGGTCCAGCTGCCCAGTCCCACGCAGGGGTCTGGGTCCTGGCTGCCTGGCCCACTGCCTAGGACTCTGCTCCTGGACCCGCTCTGGGTGGGGGTGCTAATCATAGGGGATTGTGCAGGGGTTCAGCGGGGTGCGCTGTGGTTCTCAGCCTGCAGCACACATAACACATCGATAAAGAGGTTGAGAACTATTGATTTAGATGCAGTGGTAGTTAGGGAGTGGCTCTCTACTATTTCATTCAGTTCTATGACACCTGCTACTGGTCCAGTCAAGCATCACTGCAAAGTCAGCTCTGTGCTACCACTACCAATTCAGCCTGGTCTACTCCTGTAGAATTGCTCCAGACCAGGTTCAGAAGAATCTCCCGATGAGAAACTCAAAACCAGGTCCCTGGAAGAGAACTCCCAGTCTTTAGCATGGATTCTTCTAGCTGCTGCTTGAATCTTGTTCTCAAACCAGAGTCCATTCCTGTAAGGTCAGGGTGAACCACTTGCATATTTTGCACAGTTCATATGCCCTTTCGAAAGCAGAGTCACAGTAACAATCTATTCTCATTTACACAATCAGAACTTAGACAAGTTCAACTAAAGCAACACACATAAGGTGGAACTATGGGTAAGCAGTGTTATAATTTATGTAAATAAGGTTGGCCCAATATGGATTTTTCCCTTTTCCCCTATAGAAGGAGCAGAGAGTTCTATCCTTCTAAACCTTTTAGCTTTGGGGCTTACAGTATCAGGAGGAAGGGTTGTTTCCTTGTCTATTCTTGTTTTCAGTCTCGAAGAGAGCCTTACCACACAGAAATTGCTTTCTCTGTTCTTTTGTTATCTGTCAATTTTTCCATGACGCATATGTCCTAAAGCCTGAAGAACCAAGCTGTTAAGCCAGGGGGTTCTTTTGGTTCTGAACATCTGTCTGAGGTTAACAGGTGTGACACTAACATGATGTTGCCAGAGGGTATGGCAACACAAACAGAGAGCACATGTATTATTAGAAAAGTAATATTGTGTTTTTATTTACAGGTAAAACAATCTCCTGGTTGTACAGAAAGGTAGAGGAGCTGGGAATAGGCTAGAAAGTAGTAGCTCAGATTTTGAACCTATGGAGATTGGACAGTTTTCAGGCATCTAAAAGGGTGACATAAGGAGGAGGGAGAAAACTTGTTCACCTTAGCCTCTAAGGATAGAACAAGAAGCAATGGGCTTAAACTGCAGCAAGGGAGGTTTAGGTTGGACATTAGGAAAAAGTTCCTAACTGTCAGGGTGGTTAAACTCTGGAATAAATTGCCTAGGGAGGTTCTGGAATCTCCACTCTGGAGATATTTAAGAGTAGGTTAGATAAATGTCTATCCGGGATGGTCTAGACAGTATTTGGTCCTGCCATGAGGACTCTCGAGGTCTCTTCCAGTCCTTGAATCTATGGCCTTGTCTACACTACAAGACTATTTCGAATCAACTTAGTTCGAATTTGTGGATTCGACCTTATGAAGTCGAATTTGTGTATCCATACTAAATACACTAATTCGAATTTCTGAGTCCACATTCACAGGGCCAGCGTCGACTTTGGAAGTGGTGCACTGTGGGAAGCTATCCCACAGTTCCCGCAGTCCCCGCTGCCCATTGGAATGCTGGGTAGAGCCCCCAATGCCTGCTGGGGGAAAAATGTGTCGAGGGTGGTTTTGGGTAAGTGTCGTCATTGAACCGTCAATCACAACCTCCCTCCCTCCCTCCGTGAAAGCGCCTGCGGGCAATCTGTTCGTGCACTTTTCTGGTCAGTGACAGCGCGGACGCCACAGCACTGCAAGCACGGAGCCCGCTGCGATCATCGCCGTTTTCTCCTCCTCGCACTTTATCGTCCACGTCTTCCACAGTCAGCTGCTGAGAAATTGGGCTACTTTTCAATGGTGCTGCAAGCACTGGGGGACCATAGGGGACGTTTTACAAACATCAACGTCGGGTGGCCGGGCAAGGTTCATGATGCGTGTGTTTTCAGGAACTGTGGGCTGCTCAGACGCCTGCAGGAAGGTAGTTTCTTCCCGGACCACGAAATAACTGTTAAGGATGTGCAGATGCCTATAGTCATCCTCGGGGACCCAGCCTGCCCGCTAATGCACTTGCTCATGAAGCACTATACAGGCGCCTGGGACAGCGACAAGGAACTCTTCAAATACCAGCGAGCAGCGAGCAGCGTGACCTGTGACTGTTCAGTTTCTTTACAGAGAAGCTGAACCTGCCCCTGTTTCTTTACCCAGTTACTGTTGACTCTCCTCTTCGGTTACATACCCCGTTCACCCCGTTACCCCCACTTCCAGCACACGTGTAAAAATAAAATACATGTCCCATTATTACTTAACAAAGGTTTCTTTATTCATGACTTTTCGTGAAAGGGTTGAAACTGGGACGCAGGCTGTGCTGGCTAGGGTGTGCGGTGATGTAAAGACCGCCTCTAAACTCAAGGAATGACAGGCTCCTGCTCCTAGAGCGGTCCGCAGTGCCGGAAGGCTTCTTTCAATGGAGCCTGCCATCCCTCTTTATGGAATTCTGTGTGCGGGCGGATATGTGACCTTGTGGTGGAGGAGGACGGATACAGATTCCTCAGCTGCGTGACTCAGCGGTCCAGGACAAGGACCGCTGTATAAGATCTGTAACCGCCCTCCCCCGCTGCAAAGTCACATCTCCCCCGCCCACACAGATCCTGGAAACCACCTCCAAAAACCGACCAGGTTGCCTACTGACTGCACCGTGTGTGTGACCCGCTGCTGATCCTGCCCCCGTGTCTGTACCCTGGGAAAGGTGACTGTCCTATGCAATTAACCACCCCCTTCCCCACGCCCCCCATTCGAACACAGTCTTCTTTGAAAAAACATAACGGAAACAGTAATTAACAGCAAATCATTTTTATTAATTAAGTAGACAGTTAGGGGATGGGACTGGGATTGGGACTACTGTGAGTCTGGAAGTGAAGGACTTCGGCAACTGTAGGGTCTGAGAGCTTTTGGGTACTTGAGCACTGTGCTGTGGTGCAGTGACAGTATTCACGTCCCCGGCCGCCCCTCCTCCTGATTATTTTCGGTGAGGGGGGTATGGGACTTTGTGGCGGGGGAGGGCGGTTGCAGATACACTGCAGGGGGGCTCTGTCCTCCTGCGGTCCTGCAGAACATCCACAAGGCGCCTGAGCGTGTCCGTTTGCTCCCTCACTAGTCCAAGCATTGTTTCAGTCGCCTGGTTGTCTTCCTCACGCCACCTCTCCTCCCGTTCGCTGTGTGAGCGCTGGCACAGAGAGACGGTCTCCCTCCACTGGCTCTGCTGGTCCGCCTCTGCTAGGTAGCAGCCCATACGTTCCTCGAACATCTTGTCCCTTGTCTTTTTCTTTCGCCGCCTAATCTTCGCCAGCCTTTGCGAGGGGGATGCTGTGGCAGGTCTGGAGACAGTGGAAGCTGTGAGATGGGAAACAGGGAGTGAATTCCTTGCAAAGATACATTTTTGCGAACAATTAACTGAGTCTAGGCTGTCTCTGTGAATTCTGGGTTGAGACCCCTGTGCCTGCTGGGGCAGAAATCATTTTCGCGGTGGATTCTGGGTAAATGTCGCCAGTCATTCCTTCCTCCGGGAAAGCAACGGCAGACAATCATTTCAAGCCCGTTTTCCCAGAATTGCCCTGGCATACGCCATAGCGTGGCAACCATGGACACTGTTTTGCCTTTTGTGTATGTCACCGTATGTGTACTAGATGCCGCTGACAGAGGCGGGCCAGCAGCGCTACACAGCAGCATGCTTTTGCTTTTGCATGACAGCAGAGATGGTTACCAGCCATATTGCACCATCCAAACCCTTCCATAAATTGGAACTAAGATGATCATGGCTACCAGTCCTTTTGTACCATTTGCTGCTGTCATAAGTGCCCCTGGCTGCTCTTAGCCAGGGGCGCAAAAGCCAAAATTGGGAATGACTCCCTGAGTCAATCCCTCCTTTTTGGTATCTAAAAATAGAATCAGTCCTGCCTAGATTATGGGCAAGTGTACTAGAGAACCACTGTGTCATAGAACCAGGGAGCACAGCTGCTCTGTGTCCGATCCTGCATAAATTATGAGCTGTATGCTATTCACAGGGGGTGCTCCTGCAACAACACCACCTGTTCATTCCGTTCTTACCCCAGCCTTCCTGGGCTACCATACCATTGTCCCAACACTTGTGTGATGAAGTAATAAAGAATGCAGGAATAAGACACAGTGACTTGTTTGTGAGAAATGAGTGGAAGGAAGCCTCCAGCTGCAATGATAGTCCAGGCAGGACATTAAGGAGTGTGGATGAAGGAGCCCATCATCCCTCTGCTAGTCCAGGGGCAATTGAATCTTTTATTTACAATGAAGGGTGGGGGCTGATGGAGCTCAGCCCCCTGTTGCAATGATGAGGACGGTTACCAGCCATATTGCACCATCTGCCATCAAAAATTAGGGACAGGCGCCCTTGATCGACCTTACTGATGCTAGTCGGCATGGTTACCAGCCCTTTTGCACTGCCCCATGTGCCAATAGGCTGATGATGAGGACGGATTTCCATCCTTTTGTACCATCAGCCATCCATAGCGTGGGGGGAGCAAGGATGTTGGTGTTGAGTGCTGCACCATCGCGTCTATCTGCACCATTCAGTAAAGATAGGGTGACATGTAAAAGAGTCAACAGAGGATTGTTTTCACTTCTGGTGGTGGGTGGGGTGTGTGCGCAAATTGCCGAACTATGCCCTGACCCACCGCAGACACTGTGTTTGACCCTAGAAGCATTTGGAGCTCATCCAAGAATGCAAATACTTTTCGGAGACAGCAGGAACTGTGGGATACCTTGCGTCCTCATTCCCCCCTCCCTCCATGAGCGTCCATTATATTCTTTGGCTTTCCGTTACGCTCGTCACGCAGCTGCGTGATGAGTCTGTGCTATGCCGTCTGTCCGTAGATTTTTTAAAAATACTTTGGACCAGGCGTAAAATTACAGTAATTAACCTAATTAGATGCAGGAGTCTCCGAGCGAGATCACCCTGAGGAGGGTCACTGAAGGAGATAGAGAGCGCATGCTGCGTGAAAGCTAGCACGAACCAGGGCCCGATGCAGCCGTGCTCGGGGAGGCAGTGCTCCCTGAGTACCTCATGAAAGCCTTGCGCGGAAAACTGTGCTACCACAGAGCACCCAATAAGGCAGCTCTCCTCAGGAACCTCCTGCTGATGCTTTTCGATTAACGCAAGGAGAGCTTCGTGGAGATCTCCAAGGATGATTTCTGTTCTATGCCCATATCTAGAGAGCCCTCCTTTTCACACAGTTAAGATTCCTGTTATATTAAGAATAAAAGTTAACATGGTTAAAGCACTTACCGACTGCTCCTTCCCCTGATTCAGGGTCCGGGTTAATGGCCGGGGAGGGTTGTTGGGGGATCTCCGTGACGGTGATGAATAGATCCTGGCTGTCGGGGAAACCAGCGTTGTAAGCGCTCTCACCTGCCTCGTCCTCCACAAACCCTTCCTCATCTTCCCCATCCGCGAACATCACCGAGGAACTGGCCGTCGACACTGTCCCATCGTCAGAGTCCACGGTCACTGGTGGGGCAGTGGTGGCAGGCTCCGTAGCGTCCGTTTGCCGCTTTGATTTTTTGGTAGCCTTGTCTGGGGTCCTTGATTTTCACGCGGCACTGCGTTGCATCCCGCCTGTATCCTCTGTCTCTCATGGCTTTGGAGACCTTCTCGTAGGTCTTCGCATTCCCTATTTTGGAGCGCAGCTCCGAAAGCACAGACTCCTTGCCCCACACACCGATCAGATCGAAGAGTTCCCAGTCAGTCTATGCTGGGTCCCTCTTTCTATTCACAGATAACATGAACTCCTCTGCTGGAGAGCTCTGCATCGTTGCAGGTGCTGCGGAGCTCGCCCCGATGTCCAGCCAGGACGTCAGATTCAAAGTGCCCAGACAGGAAAATGAATTCAAATTTTCCCGGGTCATTTCCTGTGTGGCTGGTCAGAGAATCCAAGCTCGGACTGCTGTCCAGAGCGTCAACAGAGTGGTGCACTGTGGGATAGCTCCCGGAGCTACTAAGTTCGATTTGCATCCACACCTAGCCTAATTCGAGCTAGCCATGTCGAATTTAGCGTTACTCCACCTGCCGGGGTGGAGTACCAAATTCGAACTAACGAGCCCTCTAGTTCGAATTAAATGGCTTCCTGGTGTGGACGGTTGAGCGATTAGTTCGAATTAACGCTGCTAAATTCGAATTAAAGTCCTAGTGTAGACCAGGCCTTAAACTCAGTATTTGCCATGTTAATCTCAAAAGCAAATTTTCTGAATGATTATCAACAGGGATTGTCATGGTTCTGTGTTTGTGTAGTGCCTACCACAAGGAGGCCCTGGTCTAGTAGTGGTCTCTGTAGTAGTGCAAATAATATATAATAATAGGAAATAGCACTTGGATTTTTCTTTCCCTTCTGCACTAACAATAACCCATTTGTTGGATACCACGTGCTGGATGCTCATCCCCTCTGGTCAGCTGGCTCTGCAAATATAGAGGATTCACATCAGATGCAACTGGAAAATCTGTATGAGTCATTTCACTGTATTTTCTGATTCATATTTATAGTATTCAGGCTGTGAGGCTCAGAGCTTGGAATGGCCTGTCATTACAGGGCTGTGTTCAGTAAGGCTTTTCAGACAGAGAATCTTCTTGCCTCCTATTGGGTCAGATGCATCACTGGGTTAGGGTTCTTGAATCTCTTGTGCAACATAAAGTTGTGCAAATGTAATACACTGGCAAAGAGTATGTTATCGCCTCTTCTAGTGGCTGGATCTCTAAAAGCTAGTAGCCTACAACTGCTCCCAGCTAAAGGAGCTACCCTTTTAGCTCAAGTGGTAGAGTTCTATGCTATGGTGTTCAAGCCCTGCTGACGATCCATGTGGATGTAGGGGAGGCGTTGCACAAACAGTTTGACTAGAACCTTACAACCACTCCCATATTAAGGTACGTTCAGATTCTGGTCCTCTCATGATTATCAATCCAGAACCATGAATGTTTGTGAATCTGGGCTGATGTATTTCACATAACCTTAGGCCCCCCCGGTCCTGGATCTCTAGTTGGCCTCTTCAGTCTCACTTTACCCTAGACACTTGGAGCTCCACAAACTTTGTAAAGAGGGCAAAGGCCTGATCCCACACATCCCATTGCCATCAGTGAGCCATCCCTGGAATCTTTGTGGGGTACCAAGTATCCACTCTCCCATCTGGGTACTTCCATGTACTTTAAGTTGACTACAGTCTTCTTCACTTCCTGTCCTCTACTGTTGTCTGTCACTGGTCTATCCATTGTCATCCATCTTTAGTATGAGACTCTGAACCTAGGACCTGTCTTCTTAGCAATGTTCCCAAGCAAGCAGCAGGGGTGACTTGGCTGCACTCTGATTTGGATAACTACAATCTGCCTTCCTCAATTCCTCACATTCATATATTGTTCACATTCTGTGATACATTGTTTATTGTTTTGGGCTCAATCCAGATCACACTGAGATCAGTGGAAAGACGTCCACTGATTTCAGTGGGTGTCAGATCAGGCATTTTGCATTGCTGTTAAACAGCTGCCATGTTCTGCCTTTGTGGTGAGCAATGTCATTCCTCTGTATCTTCTATAAACAATTAGTAAAGATTGTAAAGTGCTTTGGGATCCACCTGGCTGAAATGCACTGCATAAATCTGGCTGAAACACACTGTATTATTAGTATTATTCCATAGAACCATCATGTAATTCACACGCCACTGTATATTTCACCCTTGATGGCTGTTAAAAGGGCCACACGTGAAATTAGTTCTAATGCATTTCTCCTTCTTTTGCTAAGATACAGATGTTTAAACACGTCAGACAGGTTTTAATCAGTTGAATGGCTCAATCGACAGGCCTGCTGAAATCAATGAGAGTCTTTCCACTGACTTCAATGGGCTTTGGATCATGCCCTAAATATCAAGGAGCACAAAGGCAAAACACTGGCGTGTCCCCTGCAATAAAGTTCTTTTCAAGCTCCTGCTTCCCTACACAGAGACTAGTGGGACCTTGACACTTGTTGTAGATACACGACATGCCACCATCTCACTCCCAGGCTGCTCCAGAGCTTGCACTGCCTCACAAAAGCTGCTGCACTCTCTGTGTCAGTTTGCTCTCTCAATTTCAGCTACAGGAGAGCAGTAACCAATCAGGTGAGTGAAGCAGATTGGGTCTCTTCAATCAATTTCCCTAAGCCTCTTTGGTCCCTGAGAGGAGTATCTACATCACTCTCTTTTCTTTCTCTGCAATGACCTGAGGCTCCAGCGCGGCAAGCTGTGATCACTCAGGCACAATGCAATGCAGGCCAGCCTGGAATAATTTGGTGGTCATCCAAGGAAATACATTTAGGAATGAGTAGGGAGTGTATCAGCATTAAGTTTCAGTCTAGCTGCACTTTTCCTGCATCACAGAATCACAAAGTCTCCGTCTCCTCATCTGGAGTGGGATTGATTCAACACTCGACCCTCTGAAAAGACAGCGTTTTCCTCTCTTGTTATTGTTGTGCTACTGCAATCTACCAAGATGTGTGACTGCTTTCATCTAGTTCTTCCTAACTGGCAAGGATCTCCAGCCAGTGGTGGGCTTACTTTTTCTATACTTTGCTCTATTCTGCTTCTGCTTTACTGTGCTCTGCTAGCTGCAATCTGAAGCAAAGCCTGCAGCTCCTAGGGTGTGGCTTTCTCTGATGCGGCATGAATCAGATAAGAAGGAATAGAATTAAGAGACTCCTCTCCTGTAGTTATTCAGTCTAAACTTTCCTCAATTATGCTGGAGCCAAGTTTAAGGAATCCTCCAACATTGTGTATGATTAAATGAAATGCTTTCTAAATTAGTTGTTTTCAGACTGCATGCCTTACATGAAACATTTGCCCTTCATTTCTCATAGCTCTTAGAAAGTAAACAGCAGCATGCAGTGCATGATGCAAACAAGCTAGCTTGTATTGTAGCTAAAATCCATGTTGTATATTATGAATTTTTAAATTTCAAAGTGTCCTGTGCTTTGTATTTGATCTGATGAGTGAACTGTATAGCATTCCAGAAGGTTTTTCTCTCTATTTCTCTACTGCAGAGTAGAGTGGAGAGAAATCAGAAATTTAAACTTTCTTTTGAAAGAAAATATTGTACAAACGTTAGTGTAAAATATTGCTGAAACAGAACATCAGTGACTGGATGATTTAGTCCAAAGACATTAAAAAAAAATAAAAACCAAATTCTAAGCTGGCAGAAGCATGTTGATATATTAGAATTTTGTCCTCTAGTATGTAGTTAGATCAGTACTATGACAGGCAACTAGTAGTCTTAAAGTTATGCCTTCATTTCTTCCCAGGATCTGAGAGTCCTGTAGTACCTCCTTTTATCCTAAATCATAAAGAAACTGCATTTATCTAGGTGCTGCATTAAATTGACCTTCATTCATTTTGAGGGGAAGGCAATTTAAAGATTGTGTGTAACAGTTTTGAACAGATATAAAAGGGAGTGAGCTTTTTTAATTACCATGCCTGAATATTTCTGCTTTCTGTTTTGTAAATATTTGAGTATTCTGTTTTCCATCGCACGAGATATTAAGGAGTAGCTTGTCTTACTCTTATTTGTTGAATAAAATAATACATTACACCTTGCGTAGTCCCATTGAAATCATTGGGATGGCTCAAGATGTAAATTATCCCTCAGCATGAGTAAGGGAATTACAATCTAGTCCTCTATTAACTCATTGATGTTTTGTTTAGACTGTTGAGTCAATAATGTAAGATTCTCTTTTAGAACTATGCACAAGTACCCATCTCATTTGGTTTACTTAAAATATACCGCACTTATGCTTCCAGAACATTGTTTGATGGCCTTTAAGGGAAGATTTTCCTTTATAAATGTGACTTTTTCAAACAATAACATTCTGTTGGTATTTGCTAATACGTTTATCTTCTTAAACAGGTCACTTATTTAACAAAGTCACCCCCTTTGCGGGTATTGATATTTCCCACTGTCCAAAGAGTATTGATTGCGGTCTCTAGGTGCTATGTAATACAGCTAAATAGAAAAAAAATAATACTAACACTCCACTCTCACTTCACCATTCGGGCCTCACCCATAACTGATACTTCCCACAGCCATTACCCTAAGAGATTTTGTGTTAGCAAAACGATCATTCTGTTATGCCAACGGTGTGGTTTCCATAAAATTGCTGTTCATGTTCCTTAAAAATGAATGATCACCCATACATGTAGAGGGGTCTCAAATTTGTATATCAGATTTGTATGGATTTCTTAGGCAAACTATGTAATGTCATCTTTCCTGTCTAGGATATGACATGCATGTGAGAAACCTTGCCAGATAAGGAAGGAAGTGGGGAGATAAGTGTGCTTAGGGTCAGGCACATGTTGACCAGAGGGTGGAGAAGCTCAGTACAAATAAGAAACTTCTCAAGTGGAGCAAACACCACATGTTCCTTCCTTTAAAAAAAATGTTGAAAATAGATAAGGTTCATAGTTCTTAGTCTAGTTCATTGCATTTAGCTTTGCTGTGTCTCATGATGATACCCAACCCATGCGGCAAAAAGATAAACAATATTTTGCATGTTTCCTGTATGAGAAAGGCAAGGACATGTTTGTGACCAGAGATCAGATATCTGGGGAAGGTTTGGGACACAAGCTTGCTGCACATTTTGGAATTGTTGATGAAACATTTTTAACGGATTAATTTTTTTAAAGTTTAAAAAATAATAGAAGAGAAATGCTGTCTCAGCAAAGCAGGGAAATCACTAGATCCCCAAATAACAACCATTAAAGGGCTTCCCAGCACAATGGTCTTTTAACTTACCGTCTACTGGAACTTCTTTTGGGGCCTGAACCAAAGCCCACTGAAGTCAATGG
Source organism: Mauremys mutica (assembly GCF_020497125.1). NCBI lineage: Eukaryota > Metazoa > Chordata > Testudines > Geoemydidae > Mauremys > Mauremys mutica. Next base: position 18,015,651 of record NC_059075.1, read on the forward strand.
GAGTCTTGCTAGGCCCTGATTCAACAAAGCATTTAGCCACACGCTTAACTTTGAGCATATGCATTTCAATGGGATTTAACAAAGTGCTCACTGTTATGCATGTTCTGAACTTCAAGTGCTTTGCTTAACTGAGGCTTTGGTTCTCAGGGTTGCTGCCTCCCAAGGGCCATCTTCATCTTTGCCCTGTATGGGAGGAACACACAACTGGGTATGCCAGTACACATGTGGCTGCTGTCAGCAGCAACTATGAACGGGGCCAGAGACAGAATTCTAATGCAAGTCGTAAAAAAGAAGGAATGACAAATAAAAACAGAATTTCCTTTCCCCTTTAGGCAGATTGTCTTCTCTGTTATATGATACCATTGGCCCACTGAATTTTTGGATGTCCACTATCAGTAAGAAGCTGCTGACTATGGGCATCAACTTTGTAGATCTAAAATAAAATAATAAATACAGTTGATTGAATGCCCCTTTTCTCTGAAATGCCCTCTGCTGCCATTTGTCTATAAGAAGCAATGATTTAACAACATGTATTCCAGTATAGTTAGGAGACAATGATAAGGAAAACATTTTATGCGATTGTAAACTGGCATAACTCAATTGACTTCAACCAGCTGAGAGTCTGGCCTTCTATGCCATATTTCTCTTTTCCTTATTTAATTCATTCGAAGTGTGAAAACAACACTGATCCGTAACATTTTCAGCAGAGACATTATCGAATCTCAACTCCTCGCCTCGCCAATAAGCCGCCACAAATCCATGCACACTTGTATTCATGCTGACACCAAAACAATTGTGGTGTCAGTAGAGGCTGCAAAAGAATCTGATTCATTTTGGCTTCTGGTATGGGGATGGTTGCCAGTTCAGTGGGGGAGCCTATTAAGTTATCTCCCTGTGGATTCTTTCCCCCTCCTTCCAGGGTCATCTCACCAGCTTGTATTTTTTGCTAATGATTTTATATCTGTGTTTCCACTGGACACCCTCAGGTTCTTTTGTACATTGGTAAATGTATTAAGTACCATGTGGAATAGAAACCTCAAAACCACAGAGGCTCATACTCAGCGAGACTTTGTTGGTCTGTCATCACTGTGCAGTAAACACTATTACTATTTTGTACTTAATTGGGCAAACAAGGGATGGTATGTCCTAGTTAGTGGAATAATAGGTTGCCATTGCCAAGATTTCTGATTCATAAGGGAAATGAGCCTGATGTAGGAACCATTCCAAGATGAATGAAAACGGGGATTCTCCTTGGCATGTTGTTTAGAAACTTCAAGAAAGGGGGACAATTTCTAGAGGATCCACAAGCAGTCTTGGTAGCAAATTTCCCCCAGGACAAATTTGTCTTTGAGGTGGTAAATGTTCAGGCCTCATCCGTGTGTGTCCAACCTGCTCAGTATGGGACTCTGCCCTTTTAAGTACTGTTACTGCGCAAGAAGTCTGCGAATGCAGGCCCAGGGTTAGGGTTTGCCGGCTAGAGCCGCTGGGGCTGTTGTGATTGCTACTGGTACTGGTGAAGGCTGTTGCTGAGTGAGATAACTGGCACCCGCGGTTCCCGTGACTGTCTGCTGTCAATGGAAACAATCACCTTTTAAGTTCTTAGGGCCTGATCTGCAGCCCACTGAAGTGACGAGATGTCTTTCTGTTGACTTCAGTGGGTTCTGGATCAGGCCCTTAAAACAGTGGTGCCCAAACCTCTCCTGTTGCACCCCTCCCACCCCCGCCTTTACCAGTAATAGAATCTGTCCTCCCCTCCCGCAGTGCTGCAGAGCCAAGACTTCCTCAGCAGAGGAGCTCGGGCTGAAGGTAGAGCTGGGGGAAAAACTGGGGATGGGGAAGGAGCCCAAGGCTAGAGGTGGAGCTGGCCTGTGGGCAGAGAGGGAATGAGGGCAGAGCTGGACTGGGGGTGGAGCAGGGAGTGGAGTGGAGCTGTGGCTGGGGTCGGAGCTGGGCTGGGGGCAGTGCAGGGGGCTGAATAGAGCTGTGGCTGGGGGCAGAGCTGGGCTGGGGGTGGAGCAGGGAGTGGAGTGGAGCTGTGGCTGGGGTCGGAGCTGGGCTGGGGGCAGTGCAGGGGGCTGAATAGAGCTGTGGCTGGGGGCACAGCTGGGCTGGGGGTGGAACAGGGCTTGGTGGCACTCCCTCAGGGGGGGGCTGGCCCAGGCCTCACCACACCCCCTCCCCCCGAACGTTCCTCTGCGCTCCCCTTAGGGGGCATGCCTCACAGTTTGGGGACTCCTGCCGTAAAAAGTGACTGCTGCAGCTTTAACTCATGCCACAGAAACAGTGACATCTTAAGAACACACCCTTGTTTTTTCCCCTTTAACATGGATGTTTATGTCATCTGATTTGGTTACTAGACACAGGCAGGTTTTGAAATACCCAATATGTCCTGATTTGATATACTTACCCATTCAATACCAGGTAACTGAATAAACTGGCTTATGGGTACTGAACTATGTCTGAGACAGATAGTAACTGATCAGATTACTGTGTTTGAGGGCTTGTTTCCATGTAGAACTATAGTGATACAGTAATACCAGTATAAATCCTCGTCTGGATGCTCTTATTCTGGAGTTATACCAGTATTGCTAAAGCAGCATAAATAATTATAATGGTATGGTTCTGTCAGTAAATTTCCCTGGGTTGACAAGCAATAAGACATGGGAGCCTAAGGGAAAACAAAACGTCTCCTCAGTTGTCCTGTGTTATGGTGGGACTTTCTGTCTCACCTCTAAATGGATTCTCTCTCTTAAATCATGCAGCTGGCGTGTTGGGCGCTGCCCTGATGCCTCAGCCGCAGTGCTCAGATATGCAGATGTGCTAATCCAATCTACACTCATACCACACCAAAAGGAAAAGAGAAAACAGCCCAGTCACCTTCATCATTCTTGGAGTTACAAATCAGCCGTGGCAGGTACTCTGAATAGTCTGGGAAGTTTTCCAGACTCATTTTTTTAAACGAGAGCTCAACACAAGCAGCCCTAAACTGAGTGCTTGAGTCCAGAGCATCACCAGGAGTTGCACTGGAGATGTGCTCTGAATATGGATGAATGTAGAAGACAGTTTGAGGTGGCCACAGTCAAGATCACAGTTTCCATTACACAAAGGCGTTCTCTGACACATGGAGACCTTTCTGCATGAAAATAGTCTTCCACTCAGTCCAGGCTTTTTTTATTTCACAAATATTTGCATTCCATTCTGGAATCAGACCAAATGTATCCCTATGGTCTACAGCATTTACTGTGTCTCAGAAGAGACACTAGCAGTTTTGCTGCAGCCATTGTTACAACGGCTGTTGACGTGTGCAAATCGGTGTTGTATTTGGTCGGAACAGGGGGCTGGGAGTAACGACTGCTAAATTCCATCGGTTAATCTGCCATAAACCATGAGCCTGACCTTGCTTGCAGTAAAACCAATGGGAGTTTTACCATTGCCATCAATGAGAGCAGGACTGGGTCCTAGATATGTGGCTTTGGCAGTGTTGCCAACTCTTGCGATGTGATCATGACTTTAACAATTTTGGTACTTTTTCTTCACTTGTCTCGTTAAAAAAAAATGATAAAAGGCGCCAACTCACTCCCTTATTCAAAATGGCCACCATTTCCTGTCTCACCATCTCATGACAGTCAATGGGGCTGAAGCCAGCAAGAAGGCTGCCATTTCCCTATGGTCTATCTGCATGTGGGAGTTAATAAAGTGGACTGCCAACTCCCACTGTTTTGACTGAGATTTAAGTCATGCCCACAAGCAAAATGGCTGCTACTGTGCAGTTCAGGGGGCTAGATAAGACAATCTCACTGCCATTTTTAGCTGCACTAGCTACATTAAAGCTGGTGTGGACATGCCTACTGAGCTGCAATCGCACCTCCGATTGCAGTGCAGACATACCTTGGGAGAAGAATTTGTCACACAGTGAGATTTAGTGGGTGGAGATGAAGTCAACAACTAGGAAAAAAGACTAAGATTATCAGTCAAGGTAGCAAGAGCTGTAGGTGAAAACTGGAATAAGATGAAGTCACTGGAGCTAAATCAATTCACCTCAGCTGAGGATTTGGTCCAGTTAATTGTAATGATATCTGTACATTCAACAGCTGTTCTCTGAGTTATGGAAAAGAGCAGAGAATCTTGCTAGGGTGGGAGAGCAATGGCTTGGTCTCCAAGTCGAATGCAAAGGAAGGAGGGAAGCCAGAGAAAGTTTGAGATTCAGAGATCTCAGCTGATGGGCAGTGCAAATAAGGGAATAGCACAAAAGGAAATAAGAATAAACAAGTCCTGGGAAAGTTCTGTTATGGTCAATTATGCAAATATATCTCAAACCATCTTAATGATTCTGAGTAAAGGGAAAGATGTCAGCTGCACTGACAAAAGACTAAGAAAACAGCCGCTCTTCTTGTCTCTCTTCCATCCCCTCTGTGTTGTCTCTCGGCTTTGAGTCACATTCGTATAATAACACAAGGATGCTCTAGCACCACCTAGCCAACTCCCAAGGTGACTTACCGTCCCCATTCTATTTTCATGCCTCCATCTCTTCCTTACGTGTATGGTGTGTGTCTCTGATGCTCTTTTCTACACCTTGTGTGTGACAGTAGATAGTAGAGACAGGAAGACACTTCAAACTTTCCCCAGCTGAACTGACCACTAATGGGGGAGGTCTCACGATGCCTTTGCTTAATTAATGAATTTATTCACTAATCAGAAGGAAGCTGCCATTTGCACACGAATATCTTGTTAATCAGCAAAGATGGACGAAAAACGGAAAACACACTCCTGCCGGTCCAGTAGTGTTGTAGTGAAATATTTGCCGGGCTAGCTATATAGATAAGCATCAGGACTGTTTGTGAGGGGGGTGACAATTTTCACCCCACAGTGGGTTTTGGTGTGGAAAGCAATGATGGACAATGGCAAAAGGTTCAGAATCGGTCCCACTCAGGTAAACCCTTAAAATACTGGATATGCTTGAAAATCTTCTGGAATCTCTCTAAATTGTTGGTCTCTCCCTCTTCTCCCTTCCCTCTGTGCTACCTGTGCTGTTATTCTTTTCTCTCTCTTCTCACAATGCTATGGATTGGCTCTGTGGGAGCCAGTGGAGGCTAGGCACTGAGGATGGGGCAAAGAGCTAGAACTCATGAATCACACCTTGCTCTATCATTGACAAACTGTGTGACTTAGGCAACTCACTTGACCCCTCAATGACGCAGTTTCCCCACCTTTAGCCTGTGGACAATACCACTTACCTGTCCCACCTGGAGGTTAAGAATTAATTAGTTAATATTTGTGCAGGACTTTAAAATGTAAGGTGCTGAGCCTTAATTTTCATTCACTGGAAGCCCGGCAGAAAGAGACAAAGGATGTTTGAAATCAAGGTACAAGCAAACAAAACCCTGGCTTGTGTTCAGAGTGAATACAGACACATTAGTGTTCTGTAGTCTTCTTACAAAAGCAGAAAGCTCATAAAAGCCAAAATGACATTAAAAAAATCACAGATAGTTCACATGATGCAGAGTGTGGTTTCAAAACTAAAAGCACCCCACCCCATGTTATCATTTCAAGAAACTGCAGATGAATAGCTAAAACACCTAACCCATTGGAGTGGGAACATCTGGCAGACTGTGGCTAGAAAAGTATCTATATCTCCCCAGGTAGATGGTCACTTTTCACCTGGACATGCTCAAACTTTGATGAACTGGTTCAGTCTATTATGCTGTATTCACTCTCGTAGATAAAAGGGCTAGTCAGTAGCTCTTGAGAGACTCCGTTTCATACCTCTTTGAGTGAACAGCATACTGGTTGGAGCGATTCTGAGTGTTAAAGAGCTCTTGATTTTTGTAATTCTTAAATTCATCTGCTGTCAGGTTGGCATATTTTGCTGGATATGTGCCCAGATTATGAGTTTTTTCCTTTTTCTTTTCAACGACATTGCTGCAAGCTGTGGAAAGGATAAGCCCACTGTTCTGATAGATAGAATCTACCCATGACTGTGCTGTGTAAATGTGCTCTCTGAAAGAAGAGAAAATGGAGAAGAGCTTCTTTAACTGATTATGAATCATTGGACCTAACTGGCATCAAGCCCTATTCCAAAATGGGCAAAAGGTAGCTATTTTTAAAGACACTTGTACATTCCATTAAAAATATAAAGTACAAGTTACCACTACTTCTCTATTTGTATGGGCCAAATTCAGAGGTGAGTCTAAGCAAGTCTAAGAAAGTCAAGGGGCGTCAAACTTGGAGTAGCTCACACATTCTTTGGCTGTCAACAGTGAGTATCAATTTATACTCCCTCTGTACTTGCTTAGGCAGCCTGTGACTTAATTACTCATTAGGCTTTCTTCGACTCACAGGGCCAACATGCATGAGTTGGATCCTAGTATACTAGCTTGGGGCTGGTCTACACTACAAAGTTAGGTCTGCTTAACTACATTGCTCCAGGCTATGAAAAATTTCACACCCTGTGTGATGTAATGAAGCCAACCTAAGCCCTGGTGTAGACACTGCAAGGCTGACTGAAGAATTCTTCCGTTAACCTATGTAGCACCACTCAGAGAGGTGGCTTTACTACAGCAACAGGAGAACCCCTTCCATCGCTGTAGTCAGTGTCTACACTACCGCGCTGCAGCTGCACTGCTATAGCATTTCTACTGTAGAAGGAGTGGGAATTAATACACTCACAGAGACAAAATATGTGCAAAGCCTTTGAGAGAGGAAGTATGGTCTTGTGATTAGCCACATAACTAGAACACAGGAGGTCTAGGTTCTATTGCTTTGCCACAGACTTCCCATATGATGGCACACACTTTGAAACATTCCCACTAAATTTGGATGCCCTCATTTTTTGAGGTTCCTTACCTGCAAAGGCAAACAAAAATGGAGACACCCAAAGTTAGTGGACACTTTGGGGAAATTCTGGTCCCCGTACTGCAGTTGGGTGCATGTAAGTGGACCATGATCTGGGAAGCTCAGGTGCTGTTTGCTTCTGTTTTTCCTCTGGGGGGGCAGGTTGCCAAAAGGGGCTTAGGTGGGACAGGAATAAATTGGGGTCATGGTCCCTCTGAATCAGCCCCAAGAGATTTTTCTGCTCCATCCCAATGGATCAGCCTTGGAGGGGCTGCACAGTATGGGGAGGAGGTGAGCAGCCCTCAGTGGTGAAAGAACAGTTTAAGGACTACTTAGAGAAGCTGGACATGCACAAGTCCATGGGTCCAGATCTAATGCACCCGAGGGTGCTGAGGGAGTTGGCTGATGTGACTGCAGAGCCATTGGCCATTATCTTTGAAAACTCGTGGTGATCAGGGGAGGTCCCGGATGACTGGAAAAAGGCAAATATAGTGCTCATCTTTAAAAAAGGGAAGGAGGAGAATCCGGGGAACTCCAGACTCACCTCAGAAGAAGTGCAACCATAAATGTAACCCTCCTTGCCAGAGTTGGATTGGCTCTGCTGTGCTAACAGGAGTAAAAACTAGTAAAACCTATCCTTGTCCCTAAACTCATCAGCTTGGACTGACAGAGCAGATCTCTTCATTTCATTTGCAAGCAGTGGCCCTGTACCATATTTACAGCATCATTGTTCAGGTTAGAGCTCAGCCTTACAGGGAAAGACAGGTATTACTACTGATGGGGCCAATTGTCAGCTGTTGTAAATCAATATAAGTCCACTGAGACCAATGGCACAACATTGATTGACACCCACTGAGGGTCAGACACATTATTATCACCCACCAATTTCTGTTACTCAGTATTTTACCTTTTAATTTTCCATTCCCCTGGCTTTCCTTAAGTTGATGAGTAATGGACCATTTACAGTACATCAAAATAGTACAGCTGCATGATGACAGCTTCGTTCCATTTAATCTGTTCAGACAGCTCATACCGCAGGAGCACACGTCCTTCGTTCGCCAGATTATACCCCTATAATGTGAACCTGCTGCTGAAAGCCACATCCTATTTTTGCAAAGGGGACATTAGCCTGGCAACTTCTTCCCACAAGATCATTTCTAAAAGCGATCATCTGCCATTTTAACAGCTGGCAGTAGCTGATTAAATAAGAGGAGCCCGGGGTAATGAGAGATCCAGTAACTGATGCACAGCAATCAGCTGTGTTAACAATTATAGAAGCAAGAAGGCTTCAGACACCAGACATCAGTTTATCATAAGGAGAACTGAGCAAACTCAACAACTGTAAATAATTGTGTGGATAATCTTTATTACATCAGAATAAATAAGCACCTGCAATGTAGTTTTGTTCTCCTGCATTAGGTTGATCCTGCTTCCGCTGACTACTGGATGTAGTTCTGTTGGCTCTCATAGGGCTACACGCAGACATGCAGGACTGAATGCTAACTACTACTGAGATGACTTCAGTGGTAGATGTTGGTAGATTTAGGTACCCTTAATGTATATTTTGTTGTATCTATAATATGCTTCTCCTGATGCTTGTGAGTAGTCTTAAGGGCTAAAAGATTGTAGGATCAGATCTTTAATTCTTAAACTCACAGCACAGATTTATTATAGTTGTGTCTACTTTCAGCAAGCAAGACATAGGGTTTTCTTTTCAATCATAAACTTTCCCTCTTCTATATACTGGTTATTGCAGAAAAATGAGTATTTGCAAAAGGAAAATGTTTCTGTGAGTATAAGAATATTTCATGTAATGCAGGAAATTTTATTTCATATACTGCATCAAGGATTTTGCTTTTGGAAACATATGGTCTGATCCTCCAAACTCTTGCAAGAGGTGTTCAACACCTGTTAGAGTAAGGCCATCAATCAAACTTATAGATGGAACAAAATGGGAAGAATTAGTTTTTGAATGTTGAGGTGTGTTTATATCCTGAGTCATTCTGGTTCTCAAAAGCATAAGCTCTGATCCTACATGTTTCTGCACAGGTGGACCCCTCATTGCACCCATGTAGAGCCTTACGGAAGTCAATGGGCTCTGTGTAAGCAGGCAAGGCTTGTCTGTGTACAGCTAATTGCAGGATGGAGGCCATAAGGAGTATATGTGCACATTGGCTCTAAATGCATAAGCCATTAGAGCTCACTGAAAAGGGGAAAAAACCCTCAAAATTTGAAATAATTTCTGTTGTGTTAGTTTATGATCAGAGATGACTTTTCATGCAGTGACATTTTCCCCAACATTTGTACTGATATTTTTATTTTTAAAAAGTGTGAATTTTTCATTTTTTAAATATGATTTTTTTTAAAAATGAAAAATATCCACCATGTGCCTAAGATGATTAATTAAAATGTTACACAGTAGTAAAGCAAAAAATGTGGGGGATGGGGGGGAAGGGGAGGAAAGTGAATTCCTCTCTCCTTTTCTCTCTGCTAGTTTATAATTTTTAATTGATTCGCTTAGATACATGGTTGAATTTTTAATAAATAAACATTTCTGAACATTTTCTGTTTCGAAAATAATTAAAACATCAGAAAGATTTAAAAAATGATAAACACCACGAAGTTTATTGAATATTTTTTTTTCAAAAAGATTACAATATTTGGAAAAAAATCACTATGATTCCCCTCTCAAAATGGTGGTTTTTGACAAAAACAAAAGTTTGAAAAACTTCAACCAGCTCTAAAAGCAATAGATTATGAAAAAGAAATCAGTAGCTATCCTGGATGATGGGCTCTGGTGACTGTATACCAAAAAGGGTATGTCTCCCATTATATGAGCACTCCTCCTTTCAAAGTAAGAGCTCCCCGTTTTTTGGTGGGTTTTTTTTTTTTTACTTTCAGGCGCTGTCTGTCTGTATAGCCTTTCCATTTAACTCCATGTTCACTGAGTTGATGTAAGAGACTGACATCAAACTTTGATGCTGGAATACTTCTGAAATGTTTAATGTTTAATCTCTCTTCCCGAAACAATATAAAGTCTTGGTTCATTGATTTCTATTTATGAACAACTGCAGCCAATCAAGCAGAGCAGCATACACTATAATGATTGAACATTAGCTCAGTGCACCACTTCCCTAGATCATCAAATCATGTTCCATTCGTTATTAGCTCAAGAGTTTGTTCTAGGGTGGATAACAATGGCTGGGATGATTTAGTTGGGTTTGGTCCTGCTTTGAGCAGGGGGTTGGACTAGATGACCTCCTGAGGTCCCTTCCAACCCTGAGATTCTATGATTCTATGATTCATTCAAAAGTCACTTACAAGCAGTGGCCAATACACAAACTGAAATACACCAAATGTAGAGAATTTTGAAACAAAACAGAGGACTTCTTGGGGGAGGAGGGAAGCGATGAGGAAAAGGGATTTCTCAGTATGTCAGAATTATGAGCAGTCCCTTCCTTTGGTGCATGCTACCTGACAAGTTGTGCCACTCATAAGCATCCCACTTCAAACAACACAGATTCAGTTCAATCTACCAGATACTATGATTGTTCTGTGGCTTTGGCAGATACCCAGTGCATTTTACTTATTACACATAATCATGTCTTTTAACTCTAGTCATAATCAGATCCTGAACCTTCTATTTACGCTGTTCAAAATAACTCTCATGGCAAGTAGCATCTAAAATAATTAGAATTTCTGGCTGCATACATAGCAACCAGATGTGCTTCAGTGCTAATCACAATAAGAATATTTTACTCTTCTACGGCACCTTCCTTCTGAGGATCTCAAAGTGCTTTAAAAACATGAATGAGGTAGATAAGCATTGTTCTCCCCATTGTTCAGATGGAGAAGCTGAGGCAAAGAGAGCAGAGGGCTCCACTCTGCTCCCATTGAAGTTAAACGCAAAACTCCCATTGACTTCATTGACTTCAATGGGAGCAGACATGGGACCCTAATGGCCTTGTCCTACAAGATGCTGAGCACATCCTGAGAGACTTAACTTCTGTCAGTTTCACTGGGACCTGAAGGTGCCTCAGAATCTCACAGGATCAAGCCAACATCAGCAAATCTATTGCGGAGCCAGCAATCCTATCTGGACACTTTGCTGCAACTGCCATTTCCCACAGTCTGGTCTCTAGGGCCCTGCGTAAGCCAGTCCAACCAAATCAACAAACCAAACAAGCAGAAAGCAAGGAAATGTGTCGTTCTGAGCTATCTTGCACAGGATCCTATCACCCTGGCTTCTTCCTCCAAAAGTGAGTTCCTCGCCATCACAGGTCCTAGAAGCCCCACAGGGTTTATTTACAGTGTGTGATATTCAGCCCATGCAATGGGCCAGCCCAAGACACAGAGGCAGTGCGCCAGGGAGTGTGTCAGGTGCTCCACCCAGATTTGCTGCTTGGCTTCTACTGAGCATGCTTAGTAACACTGCAAAAGCCGGTTGCCGTCACTCTGCCCCCCGCCCCCCTCACTATTTGCAGGCGTGGTGGTCTCTGCCAAGGCCCATGACAAGTCAAGTCCTATTTTGAGGGTTTAAGTGGGGCATGGGGCTTTGGGGTAAATTTCACACAGCTTGATTATAAATTTCAGCTCTCAGGAAATCAAGACACCTACAGTCCTCAAATCTAATTATATCCACATCCCAGGGATGTCACCTACACAGAGAATTAACACGAGCAGTGAATGCCATATCTAAAACATCAAATTTCACTGACACGTGAATCTACCCAGTTCCATGAATAACAGGCGGACACTTGACACCAATGAGGGGACTCATTTTATTAAGAAGTAAATCCTACCTGAACTGCTGACTTCAGAACGGGAACAATAAGTCCTATTGTCACTTCCTGAATCTTTCCACTCGCCTAGGCCATGTTCACACACTCCTAAAAAGCATGGGACACAAAGCCCTTCTACTGGGTGAGCTAAGGGGAGACCCTCGCCCCGGACAAGCGAAATGGAACTGCGTTAAGCTGTTCTCAGTTAAAAGGTGCTCCTTTAATTTCTCTCGCTTTCCTTGCTTTCTGGAGCCCATCTTCACTCAGGAGCTAGTCCCTTCCTTGCCACCAATTGCCAAGTCTGACACATCGTGACCAAACACCAGAGCCCAACTATGACCATTAGTAATCCAGTAATAAGTGACAGGCAAGGGTCCCAGCTCTCTAGGGTCTGTGGTACAGCTGTCTCAGCAAGCAGTCACTGTGGATGAAATTCACCCCTGTGCAGAGAGCCACCACAAGGGACCACTTAAAAACCATGTAATTCCTATTTTGACTGAGACTTAGTGGTGCATAGACTAAACCCACGGTGGTGTAATACCACATTACAAAAGCTACTTTAAATAAAATAAAAGGCGACAGCCTGATGTTCACCCTCTGCATGGGGATCACATTCACCCTTGTTGCATTTATAACACCTATTCCACTGTTAATGCCATATCCAGATGAGACCTCCCCCTTTCAGGGTAACCTAATCATTTTCTCTTTCTTTCCCAATTATTCCTTTGCCTTTCTCGTGTCAGAATGTCCTCTATAGATTTCATGGAAACCCCATTGGTTAGCCCTTCTTTGTTGAGATTTTTTGGTTTAGAGAAAGGACTGAAGAAGGATTAATTCTGAATTACTTCCACTTCTGGTTATAGTCTTTGTCATATGAGCTGATTGCAGCCGTATCACTGTCAACATCTTTACTTGCACAAGAAGCAAAATGTTTAACTCTTTGTAAAGCCTGCGAAGGACAGGAGCCCTCAAGCCCAACATCTGATGCTTAACTTATTTCTGCTCCTCTAGCTACAGGTTCAATGATTTATATAAACAAAAAAGGGGAGGAAAAGGGGTGGATTTTATTTATCAATTATTTTATTTATTGCATTTCCATAATAGGCTACTCAGACAAAGCTGTAAAATTCCATGGGAATTTGTTATATAAAGTACGGTAGTTAATTTACCAGACAAGATGTACCAGTGAAAACACAAATACACAGAAATGCTGATGTACAGAGCCCACCCCTCCAATCACCATACAGCATGGATTCAGTTCCCCAGCAACTGTTCAGTTCAACTGGGCTCAGAACAGTCAGGATTTTTGTTTTGGTTGTATAAGTCACACTAGAACTATATCTGTATGTAACAGTGAAATATGGACAGATGGCTAATGACAGGTAGTGTTAAGAAGAACACACGAAGTATCAGTAAGGAGAAGGATAGGGGTACGGTTAGTCAAAAATAGAGCTTGTTGGGAAAAATGCGGGAAAACATTTAATGAATTTTTAAAATAATTTTTACCCTTTTCTTGAAGAATCCAAACATTTCAAGTACCTGTGTAGTTGGTCAAAAAACAGAAAAAAATGAAAAATATGAAAAAATATTTTTAAATGTTCTTGTTTTTTCCCCTCAAATGCCATCAAAATTTCAAAAATGTTCACCAGCTCTAGTCAGGAACTTGTAGTAAGAAAAGATCTGAGGCAGTCAAATGCTATATTGATTAATGACATTGTGCAAAATAGAGAAATCCTCTGTCTTGCACCACTCTTATTTCAGTGGTTTGAACACTGCTGCTTAGCTCACTCCGGGCAGGGACACTTGTAGGAATCCATCCCATTCTGGTCTATGTTTCCTGCACAAGAGGATGTTCTTTTTCCTGTGATGCTCTCAGTTCCTCGTCGATTTTCTCTTCTCAAGTGCAAATCCGGTTACATCTTCAGCTTGCCAGGATAGCTTTCATGTGGGGATTCTAGGCAGCGAATCCTGAACCAAAGTTGCCTGAAGAATTAAGACAGATGGGACAAGTAGGGGAAAAAGTAGGGGAAACAGGAAAAATATACTATGGAATAACTGATGCCATTTAGTCACAGCCCTTTATTGAGGGGGGTGCAAGATCACATCACCACTGGGCAGGGGTGGCTCCAGTCACCAGCATGCCAAGCGCGTGCCTGGGGTGGCAAGCCACGGGGGGCCCTCTGCCGGTCGCCGCGAGGGTGGCAGGCAGGTTGCCTTCGGCGGCATGCCTGCGGAGGGTCTGCTGGTCCCGCAGCTTTGGCGGACCTGCCGCAGGCTGCCACCGAATCCGCGGGACCGGGGACCTCCTGCAGGCAAGCCGCTGAAGGCAGCCTGCCTGCCATGCTTGGGGCGGCAAAATACCTAGAGCCGTCCCTGCCACTGGGGGAGCTCTCTATGCTCCCAGGTGAGCACGGGGATTACATTTGGTACCATCTGGTGGTGTTCATGGCCTGCTCTTCATGCGGGTGTGGAGAGTCAGCACACCATAGCCCCACTTCCTCCTTTCCTTTCCCTACCCCTATGGGTGCACTGAGAAAGCAGTCCTGTCACTTCCATGAGCAATGGGACTTTGATTTTTTTCCCCTGATCCCTGTCAGGAGCTTGCAAGGTATTGGGAAGTTTCTTTAAATCAAGAGCTGACCATCTCTGGCCTCTGGGCATCTATATAAGAGCCTGGAACAACTGGGCCATAGGAAGGGGGGTCGTTATTGAGCAGGAGCTTTAACCATAAACCAGAATAGTTTGTTTCCGTGGTTGCAATGTCAGTTGATCCAGTTGTCCTCCTTTTTCTGGTTCATTCTGATCTGGTCTTTCTGGTTTCCTGTGGGTCTACCCTGGTGCTCTAATGTCCAATAGGGTAGAATTCAGGAGACTCAGAGACTGAGAGTAAGAGAGAGAATCAGGACAGGACAAAGAGAGAGACTGTCCTATGTGAGATCATTTTTTCCTCTCTTCTCTTTCAGGATATTTCTGGATCATTCCAGAAATGTTCACATTTCATTGTTTCATTTCTAGCTAGCTGCTTTGCATACTCTATGTTTACATTGCTTAATAATCTGAATATTTGGGTTTCAGTTTTTTACTCATTAGTAAGGATAACACCACCAGCACCAAAAATATATTTTGGGTTTAGTTTATGCCAGAATAGGACTTTTGACTGTCTTATGATACAGGTATGCAGTGTAGTCGGAGCCATGTCGGTCCCAGGAGATGAGACACAAGGTGGGTGAGCGAATATATTTTGTTGGACCAACTTCTGTGTGGTTTGAAAGCTTGTCTCTCTCACCAACAGATGTTTGTCCAATAAAATATATCATCTTGTCTCTTTATAATACAGGTGTCTGTTTTTATTTATTTTGATTAGGCTTTTAATGCTACACAGTTGTATACTATGGACACATTGATGTTAGTTTATCTTTCCCAGGGATCTGAATATCTGCGGCTTTAT
Organism: Mauremys mutica; assembly: GCF_020497125.1. NCBI lineage: Eukaryota > Metazoa > Chordata > Testudines > Geoemydidae > Mauremys > Mauremys mutica. The sequence goes on from NC_059075.1 coordinate 18,030,711, forward strand.
CTGACTGGCTGAGCAGAGAGTGATTAGGTGCGATGATAGAGATTTTAGTCTCATTTGAGAAACATATGTAAAGGAGAGGACATGCAGGACGATTTGAGACCAGATTCTCATATCAGTGACACCACTGTCATTGAATTATACCCATTAACTACACTGGAATTACTCTGAATTTACCAGCATCAGAATCAGGCCCTTGATCTCCAACACTAAGACTTCTTATGGGCAGGGCCGGTGCAAGGATGTTTCGCGCACTAGGCGAAACTTCCACCTTGCGCCCTCCCCCCCACGCCCCACCCTGAGTCGCGCCCTCTACCCCACCCCCACGGCAGCTCCCCCCTTCCGCCCTGAGCCCCCTCCTGCGGCAGCTCCCCACCCCCCACCCTCCGCCCTGAGGCACCCCCTTCGCCCCAGCTCACCCCTGCTCCACGCACGAGCACCCCGAGGACGCCATCGCTGTTTCACTTCTCCCACCTCCCAGGCTTGCGGCACCTAAGCTGATTGGCGCAGCAAGCCTGGGAGGCGGGAGAAGTGAAGCGGCCATGGTGTGCTTGAGGAGGAGGCGGGGCAGGGGTAAGCTGTGGCGGGGAGTTCCCCTGCGTGCCGCGCCTCCCCCTACACTTGCTGCAGGCAGCCTTCCCCATGCCCCCCTGTCCCAGCTCCCTCCGCCTAAATGCCCGTGGCGACCGGGGCGGCCGAAGATCCGGCCGCTGCGGTTGCTGCCGAAGAAAATGGTGCCCCCCAAATCCTAGTGCCCTAGGCGACTGCCTAGGTCACCTAGTTTCACCGGCCCTGCTTATGGGAGACAGCATTGAAACCTAACTTGCTATACACAAACACTCATAGTTTGTGAGATTATATGCCTGCATGCCATCTGGTTGATTTTGTACAAGGAAGGCTGATATGGAGACATTAGCATTGTAGCAATAAGTACATGTGTTGTATAGTGGTTATTAGTATTCAAATTAATACGTTTTTTAATGTAAGATGCACAGTAAACTAGAACCATTCTTGTTCAAGGGCAAAAGCATCTAAGTGACTTCCTAAGTCCAATTTTCAAAACTGACTCATGCATTTGGGGTCCTAAATCCCCTGGACTTTCAGTTAGACTTAGGTTCAGTCGCTCTTGAAAATGGGACATAGGACCCATTAAAAAGTGTCACTTAGACACTTTAAAAGTTTATCTAAAGCCTGAGAATTGTACTCTTGTTAGTCAGTAACCTTAAAAGTTATACATACATTAAAGATAGAGACTAATTTCTATTTCCTCAAAGCAGCCAGCAGAATTTTCCTTCCTATCGATCTGTGACAGAAGTGGAGTTGCTCTGTAATAGTTCATGAAGACAGCATGTTGATCCAGTGATTGGGATCTTTAGTGTGTAGATATATTGATCTAGTTTAATAAAGGGCTGCAAAGAAAAACAAGCAGGAAAAGAATGGATCAAGGTAAGCCACTCCTCAGCAAACACTGAGGGCTGTTAAGGGATAATGGCAGAACCACTGGCTCTGAGGACTATGATCAGTCTTCTGCTGAGTCTACCAGATTAGTTTTGTCTACATTAGAAGGACCAAAGCCCGGGGACACAGAAGAAGAAAGCGACTATAGCATTTTTAGAAGAGGTTCTCTCTCAAGAGAGGGGGAAGTTGTTCAAGGGAACCAGGTTGAAATAGAGGCATCCCCTGGGGCATCTGAAGAAGCTAGGCCTACCTAGGTTACCATCAGGGTCTGGTAAGCCTTTAGGTAAGATAGATGAGTGCAGACTGTTTTCTAAAATCCTTTTTTCTCTAAATTCTTTGGTTTCTACTAAAATGAACAATACACTGGTTGTCTAATCACTGTACACCTCTGGTCACAGACTCACAAGGAAAGCAGCTCAGACCTGCTGGGTAAGCACAGTTGATGCCTAGGGCACTGCAGTCCAGGGCTGGTCTAAGATGTGGGAGAGTTGTGAAATTCCACTCCAGATAGGTAAAGGTGCGAGGCCTGATGACTGAGGGTGTGCAGAGAGACCAGGAAAGGGACAAAAATGTAGCTAGCCCTGTAAGCGTGACACTATCTATCTAGGTTTTCAGAGTTTTCTCATCTTTTTCCTCAAAATGTCCAAATGTTCACAATTCTGAAAAGAATGACTCATCAAACATCCACATACATCACATGACATTATGTGTACTTATTAATTGGTTGTGGTATGTTTTGTTATCTCTCTGAACATGTTGTTTCCATTTTTGTTTGTTTGTTTGTTTGTGCAAATATCTAACAGGTTATTTTATTATAATTGCTAGTTAATTAATTAGTTAGTTACAGAAAAAAGATAACTGGAGAAACTTCCCATTGGGTCTAGTGTAAATCCAGGGGCATCAGTGAACTGACACCTGATCAGCCCATGAGGGGTTTGGTATTTTAATGAAATTTACATACAGAATGTTCATCATTCTTTTGCATATTCTAGTCTTCCCATGGAACCCGAGTGAAGACAACAAATCTGTAAGAGTGAGCCATGAAAGTGCTGTTGGAGGTGGGGTGGAGAAGGGGAGAGGAAAGATCAGATCATGTAACAAATCTCACTGGCATGTACATGCAGAAGCCAAGAACTTTCATCATTGCCTCTGCATGCTGCAAAGAGTTTCTCTTTTCATTTTCTTGACAGATGTCTCAAAATTAAAGAGACATTTTAAAGGCTTTACCTAGAATCCAACCCTAAATTAGAGCAGCTGGACAGTACACTCAGAAGAATAGGCCACTTCTATAGAACCGGAATCATTAAGGGAATGACCAACTTGGTGTAATCATGACTCAGTAGGGAAGTTATTGATTACATAAACAGGTGCTGCTCGATCACTTGAAGTCTCCTTTTCTTAATGCTCCTATGCTTTATACGTATTTGAGACAGTATAAAATGGTTTAGTACCAATAGAACAAGGCAATATAGATTGAGATTCTACTGTAGCATAGTCCTGCCTGTAGCCAGAGTTATGAATACCTTGGGAATGGAGGTTGTTCATAATTCTGAACAAAATGTTATGGCTGTTCTTTCAAAATTTACAACTGAACATTGACTTAATACAGCTTTGAAACTTTACTATGCTGAAGCAAAATTCTGCTTTTAACCATCTGAACCTAAAGGAAACAAGCACAGAAACAGTTTCCCTACCTTGTCAAATCTTTTTTTTAAACTTTCCCTTTATTTTTTAATAGTGTACGTTTAATACAGCACTGTACTGTATTTGCTTTTTTTAGTCTCTGCTACTGCCTGATTGTGTACTTCCAGTTCCAAATGAGGTGTGCAGTTGACTGATCAATTTGTAACGCTGAGTTTCTACTGTATCTATTAAACCAGTGCAATAAACTAGTTGAAGTAGTGGGGTTATCGGTGTAGCACTGATGGCCATCTGTTCAACTCTGAAATCAAGTTAGAAACAAGATACTATTTGATGTACATATATATTCCCAAATATCCTTAATACAGAACATGCTCATTCCCTCCAAGTTCATCTGTGTTTTGGAGAAGCAGCCTGCTTCTGTCAACAGAGACGTCAATCTCTTTTCTTGTGTTCAGTAGGAAATCTCCTCCCGCAACAAAATATTTAGTAAATGTTGTTGGAATAGACTGTTAAATGGGAAAGAACACACACTGCCGCTTTTACAAATGCCGCCAGGGCTCTGCTCGAATACTGTGAATATATGAGTGTGTATTATGAGCTGGGTTAATCCTTGCTATGGGTTGACTTAAAACCAAATTGAAACTGATGTGTGAACATGCCCTGCATTTGAGATAGTTGTAAGAGTTACGGGGCCATACCTAAAACAAGACCTAACAGAATCCTCAGAAAACAGCACCATGTGGGCAGAGGGTTCATCTCTGTGCGTGCGTGTGTGTGTCTGAGAGAGAGAGAGAGAGAGAGGCAGCAACCTGTAAGCACATTGCGACCCTGGAAAAAGCTAGACAAAGAGCTTTTGGGTCTGGCATTGGCTAAAGAGACTTGGGGCTGTAAGCTAAGAAATGACTTCTTTTGCTCTTGGTTCCTCCTGCACTCAGAGAAGCAGGACTTTGTACATTCCTTGTTAATAAACAAGACAGCATCAAAGAACATACTAGTCTCCATAAATTTTTACTCCCGCCTAGAACATTCCCAGGGCCTTGAAATTTGACTAGCCAGTCAGGTCAAAGAGAGGCAATATATAATGGTTGGCTCCAAAGAGTCAAATGTCTGAATCCAGCTGAGCCACCTTTGACTTCTGCCAGCTTGTGGCTCTTAGTTTTGCATACCTGGTGTGAGAAATCTTTGTCACATGCTAACACCCTCCTGACTGACTAGTCAGAAAGGCTGCACCAGATGTTACATTTCCATATTTCAAACAGCGAGTGCCAAGGATTGAAATGCCCAGCTCAGCCTGCGATACCGACAAGTAACCATATCATCTGACTCACCCACCAATAAGAGAAGGCTGGGTGCATGGTATCCAGACAAAGGGATATTTCAATGGGAATTGGGCTGGGCCCATGACACTATACAAATGCTCTTCCTTGGGGTTTGGGCATGGAAGAGAAAGAAACTAGCTAGCTCAGGGGTGGGCAAACTTTTTGGGCCGAGGGCCACATCTGGGTGGGGAAATAGTATGCAGGGCAGGGGGTAGGGGCGCGGGAGGGATTGTGGGGTGTGGGTGGGGGTGCGGTGTGCAGGAAGGGGCTCAGGGCAAGGGATTGGGGCAGAGGAGGGGTACTGGGTGTATGAGGGGCTCAAGGAAGAGGGTTGGGGTACAGGAGGGGTGCAGGGTGCGGCAGGGGGCTCAAGGAAGAGGGTTGGGGTGCAGGAGGGGTGTGGGGTGTACGAGGGGGCTCAGGGCAGGGGGTTGGGATGCAGGAGGGGTGCAGGGTGCGGTGGGGGCTCAGGGCAGGGGGTTGGGGTGCAGGAGGGGTGCTGGGTGCGGTGGGGGCTCAGGGCAGGGGGTTGGGGTGCAGGAGGGGTGCAGGGTGCGGTGGGGGCTCAGGGCCGGGGGTTTGGGTGCAGGAGGGGTGCAGGGTGCGGTGGGGGCTCAGGGCAGGGGGTTGGGGTGCAGGAGGGGTGTGGGGTGTACGAGGGGGCTCAGGGCAGGCAGGGGGTTGGGGTGCAGGTGGGGTGTATGAGGAGGCTCAGGGCAGGGAGTTGGGGTGCGAGGTGCAGGCAGGGGGCTCAGGGCAGGGGTTGGGATGCAGGAGGGGTGTGGGGTGTACGAGGGGGCTCAGGGCAGGGGGTTGGGGTGCAGGAGGGGTGTGGGGTGTATGAGGAGGCTCAGGGCAGGGAGTTGGGGTGCAGGAGGGGTGTGGGGTGTACGAGGGGGCTCAGGGCAGGCAGGAGGTTGGGGTGCAGGTGGGGTGTATGAGGAGGCTCAGGGCAGGGAGTTGGGGTGCGAGGTGCAGGCAGGGGGCTCAGGGCAGGGGTTGGGATGCAGGAGGGGTGTGGGGTGTACGAGGGGGCTCAGGGCAGGGGGTTGGGGTGCAGGAGGGGTGTGGGGTGTATGAGGAGGCTCAGGGCAGGGAGTTGGGGTGCGAGGTGCAGGCAGGGGGCTTAGGGCAGGAAGTTGGGGGGCAGGGTACAGGAGGGGTTCGAGCTCCAGCCCAACCCCACTTACCTCAAGCAGCTCCGGGGTGGCAGTGGCGTGCACCAGGGCCAGGGCAGGCTCCCTGCGTGCCTGCCCTGGCCCCATGCCGCGCCGCTCCAGGAAGCTCCCATTGGCAGCAATTCCCTGTCCTTGGCCAATGGGAGCTGTGGGGGGACGGTGCCTGGAGGCAAGGGCAACGCATGGAGCCCTCTGCCCCCCCACCCAGGGGCCGCAGGGACGTGGTGCCGGCCGCTTCTGAGCACTGAGGGGCCGGATCCGGCCCACGGGCTGCAGTTTGCCCACCCCTGAGCTAGCTATTAAGGAGCCCTTGCTCCATTTCTCATCTTCCGGAGTTCACTCCTGTTATTTCTGCTGACTTCACCAAAACTCTGTTGCCCAGATCTTCAAAGGTATTGGGTGCCTAACTCTTTTTGTCAAGTATCAGAGGGGTAGCCGTGTTAGTCTGGTTCTGTAAAAGCAGCAAAGAATCCTGTGGCACCTTATAGACTAACAGACGTTTTGCAGCATGAGCTTTCGTGGGTGAATACCCACTTCTTCAGATGCAAGTGGTGGAAATTTCCTGGGGCAGGAATATATAAGCAAGCAAGAAGCAAGCTAGAGATAACGAGGTTAGATCAATCAGGGAGGATGAGGCCCTGTTCTAGCAGTTGAAGTGTGAAAACTAAGGGAGGAGAAACTGGTTCTGTAATTGGCAAGCCATTCACAGTCTTTGTTTAGTCCTGAGCTGATGGTGTCAAATTTGCAGATGAACTGGAGCTCAGCAGTTTCTCTTTGAAGTCTGGTCCTAAAGTTTTTTTGCTGTAGGATGGCCACCTTAAGATCTGCTATTGTGTGGCCAGGGAGGTTGAAGTGTTCTCCTACAGGTTTTTGTATATTGCCATTCCTAATGTCTGATTTGTGTCCATTTATCCTTTTCCTTAGAGACTGTCCAGTTTGGCCGATGTACATAGCAGAGGGGCATTGCTGGCATATGATGGCATATATTACATTGGTGGAAGTGCAGGTGAATGAACCGGTGATGTTGTGGCTGATCTGGTTTGGTCCTGTGATGGTGTTGCTGGTGTAGATATGTGGGCAGAGTTGGCATCGAGGTTTGTTGCATGGATTGGTTCCTGAGCTAGAGTTACTATGGTGCGGTGTGCAGTTGCTGGTGAGAATATGCTTCAGGTTGGCAGGTTGTCTGTGGGCGAGGACTGGTCTGCCACCCAAGGCCTGTGAAAGTGTGGGATCATTGTCCAGGATGGGTTGTAGATCCCTGATGATGCGTTGTAGGGGTTTTAGCTGGGGACTGTATGTGATGGCCAGTGGAGTCCTGTTGGTTTCTTTCTTGGGTTTGTCTTCCAGTAGGAGGCTTCTGGGTACACGTCTGGCTCTGTTGATCTGTTTCCTTATTTCCTCGTGTGGGTACTGTAATCTTGAGAATGCTTGGTGGAGATTTTCTAGGTGTTGGTCTCTGTCTGCGGGGTTAGAGCAGATACGGTTGTACCTCAGTGCTTGGCTGTAGACAATGGATCTTGTGGTGTGTCCGGGATGGAAGCTGGAGGCATGAAGGTAGGCATAGCGGTCGGTAGGTTTTCGGTATAGGGTGGTGTTGATGTGACCATCACTTATTTGCACCGTGGTGTAAAATGGTTAGTTCTGGTGTACACTACACCAGAACTAATCAACATACCCTTAGATCCCCGACCAGGGTTATTCTATCTACTACCCAAGATCCACAAACCCGGAAATCCTGGACGCCCCATCATCTCGGGCATTGGAACTCTCACTGAAGGACTGTCTGGATATGTAGACTCTCTACTCAGACCCTATGCTACCAGCACTCCCAGCTATCTCCGTGACACCACTGATTTCCTGAGGAAACTACAATGCATTGGTGACCTTCCAGAAAACACCATCCTGGCCACCATGGATGTAGAGGCTCTCTACACCAACATCCCACACGCTGATGGAATACAAGCTGTCAGGAACAGTATCCCTGATGATGCCACAGCACAACTGGTTGCTGAGCTCTGTGGCTTTATCCTCACACACAACTATTTCAAATTTGCTGACAATATATATCTCCAGATCTGTGGCACTGCTATGGGCACCCGTATGGCCCCACAATATGCCAATATTTTTATGGCCGACCTGGAACAACGCTTCGTCAGCTCCCATCCACTCACGCCCCTTCTCTACCTACGCTACATCGATGACATCATCATCTGGACCCATGGGAAGGAGACTCTGGAAAAATTCCACCATGATTTCAACAGCTTCCACCCCTCCATCAACCTCAGCCTGGACCAATCTACACGGGAGGTCCACTTCCTAGACACCACGGTGCAAATAAGTGATGGTCACATCAACACCACCCTATACCGAAAACCTACCGACCGCTATGCCTACCTTCATGCCTCCAGCTTCCATCCCGGACACACCACAAGATCCATTGTCTACAGCCAAGCACTGAGGTACAACCGTATCTGCTCTAACCCCGCAGACAGAGACCAACACCTAGAAAATCTCCACCAAGCATTCTCAAGACTACAGTACCCACACGAGGAAATAAGGAAACAGATCAACAGAGCCAGACGTGTACCCAGAAGCCTCCTACTGGAAGACAAACCCAAGAAAGAAACCAACAGGACTCCACTGGCCATCACATACAGTCCCCAGCTAAAACCCCTACAACGCATCATCAGGGATCTACAACCCATCCTGGACAATGATCCCACACTTTCACAGGCCTTGGGTGGCAGACCAGTCCTCGCCCACAGACAACCTGCCAACCTGAAGCATATTCTCACCAGCAACTGCACACCGCACCATAGTAACTCTAGCTCAGGAACCAATCCATGCAACAAACCTCGATGCCAACTCTGCCCACATATCTACACCAGCAACACCATCACAGGACCAAACCAGATCAGCCACAACATCACTGGTTCATTCACCTGCACTTCCACCAATGTAATATATGCCATCATATGCCAGCAATGCCCCTCTGCTATGTACATCGGCCAAACTGGACAGTCTCTAAGGAAAAGGATAAATGGACACAAATCAGACATTAGGAATGGCAATATACAAAAACCTGTAGGAGAACACTTCAACCTCCCTGGCCACACAATAGCAGATCTTAAGGTGGCCATCCTACAGCAAAAAAACTTTAGGACCAGACTTCAAAGAGAAACTGCTGAGCTCCAGTTCATCTGCAATTTGACACCATCAGCTCAGGACTAAACAAAGACTGTGAATGGCTTGCCAATTACAGAACCAGTTTCTCCTCCCTTGGTTTTCACACTTCAACTGCTAGAACAGGGCCTCATCCTCCCTGATTGATCTAACCTCGTTATCTCTAGCTTGCTTCTTGCTTGCTTATATATACCTACCCCAGGAAATTTCCACCACTTGCATCCGAAGAAGTGGGTATTCACCCACGAAAGCTCATGCTGCAAAACGTCTGTTAGTCTATAAGGTGCCACAGGATTCTTTGCTGCTTTAACTCTTTTTGATTTCAATAGGAGTTACACAACTAAATACTGATTCAAACCGGGATTGCTTGGTAAACTGTGTGCAAGCAAAAAAATCTGTGTTTTAACACAGCTAAATGTAAATGTGTACATCTGGGAACAAAGACTGTAGGCCACACTTACAGGATGGGGGACTCTACCCTGGGAAGCAGTGATTCTGAAAAAGATATGGGGGTTGTCAGCTAGAGCCAGCGGAATATGAGCTCCCACCGTGACACTGTGGCCAAAAGAGCTAATGCAATCCTGGGCTGCATAAACAGGGGAATCTCAGGTAGGAGTAAAGAGGTTATTTTACCTCTGTATTTGGCACTGGCTCAAATGCTGCTGGAATCCTGTGCCAAGTCTGGTGCCCACAATTCAAAAAGGATGTGGATAAATTGCAGAAGGTTCAGAGAAGAGCCATGAGAATGATTAGAGGGTTAGAAAACCTGCCTTCTAGTAATAGACTCAAGAAACTCAAGCTACTTAGTTTAAGAAAGACTAGGTCGGGGTGACTTAATTATAGTTTATAAGTACCTACATGGGGAACAAATATTTAATAATGGGCTCTTCAGTCCAGAAGAGAAAAAGGTATAACAGGATCCAGTGACTGGAAGTTGAAGCTAGACAAATTCAGACTGGTGTACATTTTTAGCTGTGAGAGTAATTAATAATTGGAACAATTTACGAAGGGTCGTGGGGGATTCTCCATCACTGACCATTTTTAAATCAAGATTGGATATTTTTCTCTAGGAATTATTCTGAGGAAGTTCTATAGCCTGTGTTATACAGGAGGTCAGGCTAGATGATCACAATGGTTCCTTCTGACCCTGGAATCTGTGAATACCTTCAAGGATTTTGGGCCCATGCTCTTTTTCCTGATGCCCGAGACCATCTTAATGCTGCCTCTGTACCACAGGCCTCACATAAAAATGTTGTGTATTTGGTTGTCATGGGTTTTGTTACTATGGGAACTGAGTTAGACTATTAAGGGATAGCTCAGCCGGTTTCAACCGGCTGAGTGAGCTCTCTGTGTCTGTAAATAAAATGGAGGTTTTGGTTAGCTGTCTGCTCTCTGGCCTCAAGTGATTGCTTCTTACACCGGCTGCCCCAAGGACATAACACTGGCGACGAGGGTGGGATCCTGGTGCTGCTCCAGTAACAGAAGGAAGTAGAAGTCAAGGTAAAGACCAAACAAAGGAAAAAAGCTACTTGTTTGCACTGACTGTGAAAGTGAAACTAAAAATCATGGCTACTCTGACCAGGCCCCTGGAGCCTTTTGATGAGAATACAGAGCAGTGGCATGTGTATACTGAGCGTTTTGAGCTTTTTGGTATTGCAAATGACATTACAGAAGCGAAGAAGGTGCCAATATTCTTAACTGTTGTAGGGGCTAAAACCTACTCTCTGCTACATAGCTTACTACACCCTGTTAAGCCTGAGACTAAATCTTACAGTGACATTGTGGAAATCCTGGGGTCTCATTTCTCCCCAAAACCACTGGTAATTGCTGAAAGATATAGATTCCACAAAAGAGACCAAAAGGAAGGTGAAACAGTTGTACAATTTGTAGCCATTTTAAAAAAGCTAGCAGAACACTGTGAATTTAAAGAGATGTTAAATGATGCCCTGCGTGACAGGTTAGTGTGTGGCCTCTGCAGTGAAGCTATAAGGAAGCGCCTACTGACAGAGGCTCAGCTTACCTTACAGAAGGCTGTTGATATTGCTGTCTCCATGGAACTGGCTACAAGGGAGGCACAATACATCGGTGTACCCCCTAGGGTGCAAAAAGTGTCACAAGAACCGACCCACAAAACTGTGCAGAGTCAAGAATGTTACCGCTGTGGTAAGCCAGGACACCAGGCATCAGAATGCTGGTGTAAGGACCTGGTGTGTCGACACTGTGGCAAAAAGGGACACATTGAGTGTGCCTGTAAACAAAAGAAAAAGAGGCCTGTGGTCTGGCCGACAAAAAGAGGAACCTTGCATACCCTAGAGCAGACCCAGGATGATCAAGGTGACACCGCCTCACAAGAGGAAGTGCCACTGCATGTTTTGTCTTTGGCAGCAGGCTCACATGAATACTGGGTAACCCCCTTATTGGAGGGCAAACCTATACGCATGGAACTAGACACCGGTGCAGCTGTCTCGCTGGTTCCTGAGACTGTGTATAAGGAAAAGCTACAGCATCTTCCGCTTAAGGCAACAAAAACTGTTCTGAAGACGTATACAGGTGAAGCTGTGCCCATGTTGGGCACTATTGATGTTAAGGTGGAGCTCAATGGACGGGCGGCTAAATTGCCACTGTTTGTGGTGAGAGGTAACTACCCAGCCTTAATGGGTAGGTCTTGGCTTGGGAAGATTCAGCTGAACTGGGCAGAAGTGCACCGGATGACTAAAGAAGAAACCAGTCTAACCCCTATACTAAGGAAACATGCTGCTGTTTTTGGAGATGATTTGGGAAGTATGAAGGGAATCACTGTGACATTGAACATTAAACCTGGCAGTCCACCAAAATATCTGAAAGCCCGAACTGTGCCATATGCCATCAGGCCAAAAGTTGAAGCAGACCTGGAGCGCCTGGTCACCAATGGAGTCCTAATACCAGTTACCCATAGCTCATGGGCCACTCCTATCGTTCCAATAGTGAAGAAAGATGGCTCTCTCCGGATTTGCGGTGATTTTAAAGTCACTGTCAACCCAGTGTTGTGTGCAGAGCAATACCCGCTTCCCCGCATTGATGACCTCTTCGCAGGCCTGGCTGGGGGACAAAAGTTCAGTAAGATTGATCTGAGTCAAGCATATTTATAGATGCACGTCGATGAAAAGTCCCAAGAGCTGTTGACTATTGTGACTCATAAGGGGCTTTATCGATACTGTCGCCTACCCTTCGGAATCACATCGGCTCCCGCCCTGTTCCAGAGGGCTATGGACCAGATCTTGTGTGGCTTGTCAGGAGTTCAGTGCTATCTGGATGATATCCTGGTCACTGGAAGAAATGAAGAGGATCACTTAAAGAATTTAGAGGCTACCCTACAAAGACTGGAAGAGTATGGCCTACGAGTTCGCAAAGACAAGTGTGAATTCTTCAAGCCCTCTGTTGAATATTTGGGACACATCATCGATTCTGCAGGTCTTCATAAGGCCCCTGCAAAAGTTAAAGCTATTGTGGAGGCTCCCCCACCTCGAAATGTAAGCCAGCTGCGCTCATTTCTAGGACTACTGAACTATTATGGAAAGTTCATCTCACAGTTAGCCACACTGCTAAAACCACTTCATGAGCTCCTTGGGCAGAACAAGGCCTGGAAGTGGACTGAAGCCTGTGATGTTGCATTTAACAAAGCTAAGGATGCATTGTTAAATTCTGAAGTTCTAACGCACTTTGATCCATCCTTACCCCTGCAATTGGCCTGCGATGCTTCCCCTTATGGAGTGGGAGCGGTCGTGTCACACATTATGCCTTCGGGAGAAGAAAGACCTATTGCTTTTGCTTCACGCACTCTAAGCAAAGCAGAAACTAACTACGCCCAAATCGAACGTGAGGCATTAGGAATTGTTTTTGGAATTAGGAAGTTTCATCAGTACCTGTTTGGGCGAAAGTTTACTTTTCTTACAGACCATCAACCTCTGACATCAATTTTTGGACCCTACACAGGCATTCCCCCATTAGCTGCTAGTCGTATGCAACGTTGGGCATTGATACTTTCTGCACACACATATGAAATCAAATATCGGAAATCCACTCTGCACGGCAATGCAGATGGCCTCTCAAGGTTGCCTTTACCGGTCAAACATCAAGATAGTGCCCAAAAGGAAATCTTCTACTTTGAACAGGTAGAGAATACACCCATCACTGCTACTCAGATAAAGAAGGCAACCCGCGTTGACCCAGTATTATCCCAAGTTATGGACCTGGTGATGCATGGAAAATCTCGACAAACCTCTCCGGTCTCACCCGACCTTGTTCCCTACATGTCCAGGCGGACGGAGTTATCGGTCCAATCTGGTTGTTTGTTGTGGGGGAGGCGTGTCATTATTCCACCACCCCTGAGATCACAGATGTTAGAACAGCTACATTCCGGTCACTGTGGAATAGTGCGCATGAAGGAAATTGCACGAAGCTATTTTTGGTGGCCTAGATTGGACAGTGCTATTGAAGAGAAGGCAAAAGCTTGTATGTCATGTCAGGGTGTAAGAAATGCACCCCAGTTGGCATCCCTACACCCATGGGACTGGCCTGAAAACCCGTGGCAACGTATTCACGTTGACTTTGCTGGCCCCCTTGAAGGAAGCATGTTCTTGGTGGCAGTAGATGCCCATTCTAAATGGCCAGAAGTCTCTATAATGCAGTCCACTACTGCAGAGAGTACTATTCAAAAACTACGAGGACTCTTTAGTCGTTTTGGTCTGCCAGAACAACTTGTGAGTGACAACGGACCACAGTTCGTCTCTCAGGAGTTTCAAAATTTTATGAAGGCAAATGGGATACACCACATCACGTCAGCACCATATCATCCGTCCACCAACGGATTAGCTGAAAGATTTGTGCAGACAATGAAAAACGCTTTGAAATCAGCAAAGGGACAACACTCCATTCAAAAGCGTCTGGATACCTTCTTACTTTCCTATAGAAACACACCTCATGCTACGACCCAGGCTTCCCCAGCCTTTCTAATGATGGGACGACAGCTGCGCACTTGCTTTGAACTGCTGAAACCTTCTGAACCCAGACAAACTGTGCAACATCAGCAGCAATATCAAGTCATCAGACGGGCACCCAGAGCAAAAGACCGAACCTTTAGCCCAGGACAGCCAGTTTTGGCTCGGAATTATACTTCCAGAGCTAAATGGGTCCCGGCCACAGTCATCACTCAAACAGGACCTGTTTCCTATACAGTCCGGACTGCAGAGAATCTTACCTGGCGGCGACATGTAGATCAGCTGTTGCCAGGTCATGCCAGTCTTCAGGACGCATCTGCAGTTGAGGGGTCTGACTTCACCCCTCCTGGTGAGACACCGAATCATGAGTCACCTGTTCCTGACTGTTCTCCTCCATTACCGCCGGCAGCTGAGATACCCCTTTGCCCAGCACGAGCTGATACCACCTCCTCACCTATTCGTGCTGCGGACCCTGAGCCCCTAGTACTTTCAGGTGCAACAACACCAGAAGTTCGCCGTAATCCACCTAGAGACAGAAGGCCTCCTCATCGGCTGGATCTTTAGTTAGGGCGAACCCACGGTTATGGGGCAAAATAATCCCCAGGGTTTAGCCGGGAATGGAGGCAGTCTACCCTCCTTCTCTAGTTTAGTGTGTGTTTTATTTTGGGGATGTTCTTATTAGGGGGGGAGGAATATGTTGTGTATTTGGTTGTCATGGGTTTTGTTACTATGGCAACTGAGTTAGACTATTAAGGGATAGCTCAGCCGGTTTCAACCGGCTGAGTGAGCTCTCTGTGTCTGTAAATAAAATGGAGGTTTTGGTTAGCTGTCTGCTCTCTGGCCTCAAGTGATTGCTTCCTACACCGGCTGCCCCAAGGACATAACAAAAAACACATTGCTTTAGGGAGGCTTACCAACTATGGTAATACACCCCATGTAATAGACAGGTTTACTGACAGGTGAACTGCTTGCCCAAGTATCCACATAACCTCACCCTTGGTCGGGCCCGCCCTTAAACTCTTCCTGTATTTGCTACCTGCACCTTCTGTATTTGTCTTGGTTTTGATGGCAAATTTGTCAGGACAGGGACTCTGGGTGCATGAAAACCTTTAACAATCCAGTGCTCTGCCTTTATTTGATTTGTAAAGCCACTTGCAGTGTTAGATAAACACCAACATTGGTTTTATCCTGTACACATTTCAGTGTTTGGCACCTGATTTTTATAAAGTGTGTGGCACTGCTCGCACAAAATAAAGCACAATTATACAGCTGATTTTCAGGAGCAAATACCTGTTTGCCACATGGAGATGCAGTAAATGTGCGTGCAAGTTAGGAACACCTCTGTTTTATAAACTCAGGTCCAAAGAACATTTAGTGTATCAAATTCTGCATGTTTAAACATTTTTAAAGCTCTAAAAATGCCGAACTATACAACATCTGCCCTGATGTGAAATGAAGCAACCCGGCAAACACAGTCATTTCCCCCTCGCTAGCATATTTTTTACCTATTCCTGTTCTGCTCTGGTGTGTTGGCAAAGTAGCTGAACACATTGTGGGACACTCCCAACTCTCTCTTTGTTTCCAGTTTGCATTTTGCAGTATCCCCTGGGCCTGTACATGTTTTAGCGAATGTAAAAAATTAGTACAACTCTTTGGAGGAAACACTGATGCATTGCATTTCCTCTGCCCTGATTTCTGGAAGCGTAATAGTCACTGCCATGACTTCTCTTGGAGAGGTGGGTATTAGAAAACAGGAGGAGAGGGGAGGAACTCTGAACTTGAGCAAACCAGTTTTTGCCACTGCTAAGCAACTTCCCTCATGTCTTAGTATCAGGACACATTGCCAAGACAGCAGTAAGAACAGAATGGCACTCCCTAGCTTTAAGTCACAGTACCACATACGGGAGGTAAGCAAACGGTGCAGCAGATCTGTTAGTTTCAGTGTCCAATTTTTAACAGTAATAAGCTGTTGACAATAAAAGAAAATGAAAAGAATTGTGTGTTTGAACTGAGCTGGGGTGAGAAGCTATATCCAGTACAAATAGATTGTTAATGACGCAGTTATGCCTGGGAATGGATCTCAGGAAAAGAGATGTTTGATTTGCTTTCTCTCTCATACCCCATGTGTTTTCAGCCACAAGGAAGTTGTGCTTGCCTCTCCACCCTGTACACATACAAGTGCTTGCAGTCGCAGGCTCACAGTGGGACAAAGACAGAGCATGTATTGAAACCCACACTTTCCTTCTGCACCCCAGTGTGAGTTCCTAGCAAGGAACAAGCGCAGAGTTCAGTCCTGCCCTAAATGAAGCATTACAGCTGTTGCTTCAGTACAGCGGGTATTGAATTTCACAGGCTGTGTCATCTGCGACTGCACTCTTTGGCTTGGGGTATGGCAACAAGCCTCACCGGGGCTCAGCCACTCCCTTTCTGACTGTAGAGAAACGCCCCAGTCTACATAGAAGGAAAATTGTTTTGCTGGATTTCTGCACTGCCCTTATTCCAAATGCAATAGAGAGAGAGTGAGAAAGAGTGAGAGCTTGGGGGGGCAGGCTCTGGATTGGTGTTCTGGGCTATTTCAACTTCAGGGCAACTTTTGAGAACTTCAGTTATTTTTGGTAAGTTTGTTTAAACATCCCTCTCTCTTTCTATGATGCAGTGTGCGCACGTTTGCAATAAATGAAGGGGCTCTTAAATTAGAATTGTAGCTGTGTGTGCTTTGATATAATGACTGTCATAAAGGTGCCATGCTACCAGCTACGCACTCGATCAGTGAAACATACACAGACATGCACCTATACCAACCATCGGAAATCTGGTGATGCTGAGGGAGGAAAATAGCTGAGACTTAAAATAAGGTGCACCCAAATATAACACATGTGGCTGCATGTAGAGTTAAGTGCTTCCACATCTCATTTGCTTAGTTCTTGCATTTGGAGAAGCAGTGTTACAAATTAGCAAGCGAGTTCACAGCAGGATTGAGAATGTTCTGATCTCATTTGCAGTCACACACACAGATATCAAAAGCTTTCAGTGCAATCAGCTTTGAGTCCTGCACACATCTTAAGATTCAACAACTTGTCTATTTCAGGCACATCTCTTTCCCTCCTCCCCACTCTATATACTTACAGTGAAACCTCTCATAGTGAACTAGGACATAGTGAAGCTGTTTATCCTAAGTTAAAATCCTACTCCCAAATTGTTTCAATGCATCACAATGTGCAATTTGCTTGCAAGTGAAGTTGTCTTATCATGAAGATGATTCTTCTACATGTGGTTTCCACTGTATGCACACCGTTGTATTTTACAGTAGATAATGCTCCTATAAGAGGGATACTGTATATATGTGTACTATATATAATAAATACCATATACAATATATACAGAGTCATAATATATGTGCATGGCACTAAGCACCCTATAGATTGGTAGTATGTGAGGCTACAATCAACCTCAAAGATCTTAAAGACAGAGATGCACAACCTTGCTGGTGCAAATGGGATCTCAGATATCTTTCCTATGGGAGATTGCTCCAGCAAAACCTGCTAATAAAACCTGGCTAAGATCTGTCTGTCTACCTAGCTAGGGTCTTATATAATTCTATCAACACAGTTACTGTGCACCTTAAAGATCTTTGATCAGATTAACATAATGCTAAATTCAATGCCAGGGGATTTGAAGTGGGGCAGCATTGCATTTGTAGCTACCCAGAGAAAGATCTGGCAGCTTTAAAGTCTTTGATAGAAAAGAGAAAACATTATTCAAATTAGAAGACACCAAACAGATGGGACTGTACCACAGAAGTAACAGTTGTTCTCTATGATTTGAGAAACAAGACACTCTGAAGATTTAATTCTACTCCATATAATTATCATGATAATTGTAATTGTTTTTCTTGTACAGGTTGTTATACTAAAGAATAACCGTATATAAATTATTCACAGCCCTAAAGAGAGTTTCCTCCCAAAACTTTATGCTAGCATACGCGTATATACAGTGTTTTAGGAGTTTAATCAGCACCATAAAATGCATCATGCCTGAGGACTTTTTATTGGGCTGCTGATTTTTTTTCCTTTTTAAACTGACAAGTGGGATTGAAACATTTATTTGCAATAACCTTAAAAGTTAAACTATAAAACAGCACTAGTCCTGCTACAGTGTTAATAAATTCTATGCTGGTTTTAGCTTCTCTGGTGGATAATGTAGATTTTTAGCTGAAATAGCATAAACAAACTTTCTTTGATCTCGTCATTTTACTATTTTTGGTGTGGCACTCTCGTAAAGTACACTCAACTATTAGGTTACATGGTTTGTGTAAATCTTGTTAAAGTAAAGTCAGTTTGACTGTATACTCTGCACTTAAAAGTAATTCACTGAAGATGGCTAAATTCCAATCTACTGTACAGCTGTGTTTGGTATGAAAGATGGCAAGGTCTTTCAGTCAGAAGGAGTGTCTGTATGGTTTGTTAGTGATAATTCTCCAGGGGTCTGGAGACAGTGGATATTTTAGGTTATTAATCATCTTGGGAGATGAATCTGAATTCCCCAAAATGAGGTCAACATGCCTTTATTCACTTTTGGCCGGACATGGAGCTCAACCCTGCAATGAAATCCAGCCGTCTGTCTATAATATACCGCCAGTGCTTCACTCTGTAAGAGGTGCCATTGTTTAGAAAGGCACGATATTACTCAATGTAAAGAAGGGCGGCAGAACCTGGCCTTTAATGATTTATTCCAAGAAGTATTCCGCTCCTTGCAAAGCAATAAGAATTTATGCTTCTTGGTCTGAGTCTTTAAAGAATCACCAAAGCTCTTGTTCTTGAATGTACTGACTTTGAAAAAAAGGGTCTCTGTTGTACTGTAGAACCAGGAAAACACTAGGGAGTTGAAATAATAACCAGTCAGGGAAGAAATGGGGGCGTTTAAAAGGTGGGAAAGTAACCTACAGTGTATCATATATAGGTAGCCATTTCTGTGTGCTATAAACTCAGTCCATGATATATAGCCAGCAAAACGCGCTTTGGAAAAGTCAGGGCTATCACCCTCAGGAAGAACAACCTAGCATGCTGCTGCTGGGTCTACGGCTGCAGGTTCAGCCTTACATTACTGCGTCCAGGGGCGGCTCCAGGTCCCAGCATGCCAAGCGCGTGCTTGGGGCGGCAAGCCGCGGGGGGCGCTCTGCCGGCGCCGCGAGGGCGGCGGGCAGGCTGCCTCTGGTGGTTTGCCTGCGGAGGGTCCGCTGGTCCCGCGGCTTCGGTGGACCTCCCGCAGGCACAGGCAAACCGCCGGAGGCAGCCTGCCTGCTGTGCTTGGGGCTGCAAAATCCCTAGAGCTGCCCCTGACTGCATCATTTAAAGAATGGCTCCATAATGCTGCAACCTTCCACCAAGAAATCTCCTAGCCACAAGCATGAATAGCTCTGCCTGAAGGTGGGGGACCCGACATTCCGTACAAGCAGGGGTAGCTCCACAGCTCAGGCAGGACCAACCTCTGCCGAAGGCACTAAAACTGGAGCTCCCACGCTTTGCTTCCTCTCTGGGTCCTAGTACCAGCTCTCCTTCCCGACCCAGGCCGCCCAACAACAGCGGCCCATCCCACTCCCTGTAGCTCCCTGTAGTGCCTGCAGCATTCCCTCTCCCTCCAGAAAAGGCCCTAGTCCTGAGGGACTAGCTAGGATCTAGCTCCCTCTGCTTGCTCTGAGGCTAGGTCAGATGGAGATTAGGGCACTCAGCCTGGAGGTCCAGCAGGTTGGAAGAAGTCAGGAGGATGCTTCAGCTCCATCTTTGGGACAAGTGAGGAGAAGGATCCCTCCTGTGAACGGCAGCAGTGCCTGGCCCCTGCACGGGAAGAGTAAAGGTGTGAGAGGGGAGGGTACCTAAGACCACTCAGTAGCCAGGCACACTTCATCCTCCAGATATTGTAAGGCAGGGCTTTACTGCCTCGAGTGGTGGAAGCAAGGGAAAGGATGGGGCCCTCCATGTGCTACATCCTTCTTAATGACCTTCCTGTTTCAAAAAAGGGTACGTCTCCGTTGGAGCCGGCAGGGGCAGGGCCCAGCTCCCCTGGACGTACCTGAACTAGCTGTGCTCAAGCTAGCACCTAAAAATAGCGTGTCTGTGGCAGCTCGGGTGGCTGCTCAGGCCAGCCAGCGAAGTACATACCCTGTGGGTGAGATGGGATTGGATTGGGGGCGGCTAGCCTGCACAGCTGCCGTGGACGCACTGGTTTTCTGTGCTAGCTTGGGGATGTCTACGTGAGCTGGGGATCACCCCTCCCAGCTCAAATGTAGCTGTACCCCCCGAAGGCTGTAGGTGGGTAAATAAAGTCACTGAAGGACAGTGCCTTCTTGTGGCAGTCAAGGGAATCGACACTTGATTGTCCGAGAACAAGCAGTGACCGAGGGGTCATTCACAATCTGATCCACAGTGGTGGGGCAAAGAGGGAAAATGATGGCTTTAATGGTTGCTGAAAATAATCCAGATTGGTTAATACGCAGAAGCAATAAAGGATGTAACATGTGCAGGGCCTTATCTTGCTCCCAGTGGTGAAACTCCCATTGACGGTTAGCAGAACAGGCTCAGGCCCACGGTGACAGCGCATGATTGCAAGCCAAACTTAAGAGAGCAGAAACACAAACACATGACACAGTAGCGGCATCAAAGGGATCAGCTTCATCTGCCAAGTAAAGACTCCTCGGTCTCTGCAGAAAGTTACTTTTTTGCCCAACTGCAAATAAAAGTAATCAGATTAATATCACTGCCAAGCCAGCTGAAAAACATTCGCCATTAGAAAATGGTCCAAGAGGATAGTAAATATCCAGTCTGCTGTCCACACAGCAGAATAAATACACCCTCCACTTAACTTAACAGCATTAGGCTGTAACTTTAATATACAAACAAGGTACCTGTAACAGCCATGTCTTCACTGCAGCTATCTGGTTTTAAAGTACAGCTTTACCTAGCTTTTGCCTTCATCCTTGCTCCGCGTGCTGAGAGCTAAGGACCCTCCTGTTGAGAGGTGAATCCTCTGAGGTGCCTGCTGATTGTGGTTCTAGTAGAGACTCCAAAGTTTGGGATCTGCTAAACTTTTTTCTCTCCTTATTCAGTACCAGAACCCAGGCAATCCGGCCACCTCCCCCTGCCTAAATTAGCTTAATGAAGTAATGACAGTTCCCATGGCCATCAGCATTACCTGCTGTACCAGAGCACCTTGCAAGCTGCAGTCACAATTCCAGAAATCTGACATATTCAGCTAGTCCAGCCACCCATTTTCCCGTCCACTACCTACCCCTGTGGTTCTGCCCTAGTCCTGGAAAGGCAGCCTCATTCAGCTTCTCCTTAAGACTCTCCTTGGACCTCTCGCATGCTCGTTTTCCAACTGTCATAGAATCATAGAATATCAGGGTTGGAAGGGACCTCAGGAGGTCATCAAGGCCAACCCCCTGCTCAAAGCAGGACCAATCTCCTACTAAATCCCCTGCTCCCAAACCTTTCACCCTAAGCCAGTGCTGATCTAAAATTCTTTACCATTCCACCAGTGTCCAGATGCCCAGTCTTTTCTTACCCCTGCCATGTCTTGACCTCATGCTGCTCCAGCCATCCAGCCCCACCAAAATTATTTGGAGGGCTGTGGTGAAGAATATGAGTCTTAGACTAAAGCGAATCCTCAAAGTACATGTGCAAGAACTGAAATCCTGTGAGGACTATTTAATTAATAGCTGTACAGCATTCTGAAGATGAAAAGTGAATTATAAGTAGTAGTTAATCATTTTTAAGTACTGCTTCTATCCAACAAACGTGGTTAAAACTAGTTGAAAGTGAACCTCAAAAAGGTTTGACGTGTCGATTTAGTTCAGATAAGCATCCAAAAATCTTTTTATGTGAAATGTACCCGAGTTTATTAGAAAGTCCAAGGTCAGAAAAAAAAATCAGTCCAGAAATTTCAAAAGAACCAGCTCTCTCATGAGATGGCAAACATTTCCTGGTTCTAGCTGAGCCTTTCCTGTACTATGTCTGCTTCTAATATCAGCTGTAGGCAGATTAGAGAAGCATGCAAAAATGTCATTAAACATTTCCCAACATTTTCAAAGCTCAGACAAGGTCAGGTTTTGGTGTGGTTCATGTTTTAGGTGAAAGTTTGAGTTGATTATTATTTGATCTGTCCTGTGTCTCCTATCACTAGTTAAAGTTGACTTCTTGCACATTATGGGACTGATTGGGGGGGGGCGGGGGGAAATGAGGCATGTAATTGTGCAGCAAAATGTGCATACAATTCTGTGCCTAACTAAAGTAAGCAGTTACTCCACCCACATTGTGCTGGCAAACTGAGTAATTACATGGCTATTTACACAGTTGTGGTAGCAGTGTGCAATTGTGAGCCTAACTTTTTATAATCAGGTTTCATATTTACAGCTATTCATTGCTAGAAAAAATAAGAGTGGTTAGTGAGTGGTGATATGTCATTATTAAACTCTTAATGAACTATTGCACCGGGGCATAATATGACCATTAATTAACTATTATAATATGGTAAGCAGTCGAAAACAAGATGTTTTTTAGAAATATTTCACACAAAATATTCATAGAGGGAGATTTCAGTTACTTTGGTGATTTGTAGAGAACTGGATGGAAACATTGCATGGAACAATCGTGCAATGCATAAATGTAGTGATATTGCTTAGTAAAGCAGTGTTAAACTAGATCCGTATTTGGATTGTATATCCATAGTGGATTTAACAACTGCTTCAGTCAGTCTGGCAGGAATTTATGAATGAAATGGATTGGATAAAGTTAACTTGGGAGTGATCCACCTTCACTTTTAAAAACTGTCTCTCTTTAGCATTTTAAGAGAAGCTGATTGGTATAATTGTATTGGCTGATGCAAGGAAATCAGACATCTCAAATGTTACGACACCAGTTACAAATCAATTGGTAAATTGTATGTTTTATTGGCCAAATATGTAAACCCTGTTTATCCAAAAGAAAACCAGAAAGCCACAAAAGGAAGCCTAGCGCTTGCAGATTAGTTTCAGGATGCGTGTAATCTCCTGCATATACTGATTTGTTTTTAGGAAAGTAAATAGAAACTCTACTGTATGCAGCTACTAACGATGCGACTCTTGTAAGAGGAGGTTACTGCAGAAAGTGACTCTGTAGTAGCCAGTTATTTCCAACAAGTACCACTGGGCATGCCAAGCCTTTTGTTTGCAAAGGAGCTCTCTGCCTCCTTTCTCTCCTCCTCCCCACCTAGGACTACTAATCCCGAGTCAGCAGAATTGCCTACTACACAGCTGCACAAGTCCATTTTAGTCCACAGGACTCCTGCAGAAGACCAGAGCAACATTTCCATACCGTCGCCAATGAGGAGCACAGTATGGATGGGAGTGTGGGCATTCACAGGGTATTCTTAGTAGAAGGTCCTGTTATACAGGGAATGTTAGAATATAAAATACCATATAATGGAAATAATAAAGGTGAAATGTAAATATAGGAAGGGGAGGCAGGACAGCGGCACAGATGGTTGTAGAATAGCAGTGATTTGTAGGTTCCTCAGACTGAATTCTAAGGAGAAGTACTGACATTGGTTTTGGGTATTTAACCACTGAAACAACTTAATAAGGGTTGTGGTGGATTCTCCAACACTAGTAATCTTTAAATCAAGACTGGATGCTTTTCTAAAAGCTATACTGTAGTTCAAGCACAGCTGTTGGACCTGAAGCAGAAAATTAATTCTGGGGAAGTTCTACGGCCTTTGTTATGCAGGTGGTCACACTAGATGATGATCACAATGATTCCTTCTGGCTTTACGATCTATAACATTTACCATAGCAGTTGCTACCAAGTGTGGCTGATGACAGATGCAGTAGCGAGTAGGTACTATCATTTACTCTACTCTGCGCAGTGTCTAGCACAACGATGCCCCAACTTAGATAAATCTCTTGGGCACTCCTGCAGTTTAAACGTGAATGCCACAATGTACACAGCTACCAATTAAAAAAAACAAAACACTCCTTTCTGCTAAAGGGTGGGCCACAAACGGCATGGGAAATAATTTCACAGCAAAGCATCAAGCAGCAGCAGTGAGGGACGCTGGGTGGCAGATGTACTTTCAGCTGTGTTCCCAACAGTAGGAATTCACTCTGTATGCAAATGTGTGATGCAGAAATCTCATAGATAACAGGATTAGATGATAAGATTAGATGCCTCTGAAATACATTAAATTAGATAGGCAAGGTGTTTTCGGGGTGAGGGGGGAAGACGTTCAATTTTTTCAGTTCTGACAATGCTCTTGAAAGGAAATTTCAAACTCATGCAACATCTGAAAAGAAGCTTATTATGGGCCCAATCCACCAAGTTCTGCACACAGAACTCCTGAGTCAAAGACAGCTAACCCTGGATACAGAAGAGCATGCCAGGAAACCAGAAGAGAAGAAGCTTTGCAGTAAGAATGCCAAATAGTTACACCCATTGAAAGTTGGCAAGCATGTTCGCTTTCAAACAGAGAAGCATCTGGCACCCTGCCAAGGGAGCAGCTATCTCATGCACACCAAGGTCACGTGTCATAACTACTTTGAGGAGCACTCCTACGAGAACAGAAAACATCTAAACCCAGCCAAAGATAACTCTGTTCTCTCTTGGGGACGGAGAGAATGCAGACAGCATCCCAGTCAGTGACACCGGAAAAGCCTGCAAGCAGCAGTCTATGGACAATGGAGCCACCTCAGCAGTCAGCCAAGCCATTGCAGAAGGAACTGTGTTCAGAGGTGGCCATGTGATCAGAGAGCCTTTGAGGTTTATAGACCATATGTACGGACACATGACCAATAAGAAGCAACGTAATTCTCTCATTGATTTTTTGTTTAATAGCAGCTGTAACAGTTATCACTGGAGCCTGCAGATACTGATCCCTGCCACATGACGGGTGCGTGGTCCCTTGTGTAACGCTGACCAAGCCATATGACTGGGACAAGGAATCAAAGCTCTATCTCTTACCAGCACCCCTGTGGTGGGGAACTGCAAGTAAATTCATGTGCTTTAAAACACCAGCTGACAGCTGTATTGATGCTTTAAAGCACAGCCTCGGAATAGGGTGGATACAGAACTGCGACGCCCCACTGCATGCTCCCAGAGATATACACAATGGGTCTGATTCTCCACAGCCCTGCACCTTGCAGGGTAATTTACCCAGTGCAAAGTGAGAGCAAAACAGGTGTTATGTGCCACCAAATCAATCAAAACTTGACTCCCCCACATTTTTCTCTTTTAAAATGTATAATAGTGAAAAAACCACTGTTCCTTCCAAAACTGGGCTACAAATGGCCATAACAGCCCAGCATCTGGGATGGCTGACATGCCAACAACAAGCAGGCTGTGCTGACTCGGTTCTTCTGAGGAAGCTGGAGACAGACAGTGATCAGATTTTGGTGCACTGGCTTGCTTGGAGACACATCTGAGTCTGGTCAGTTTCAAGCACACCAAGTTCACAAAGAAGGGAACCTGGCATCATGAGCTGGTACTAGGAGAGCCTGCCTTTGTGCTAATACTACCACCTATCTCTGACCTAGCGCTTTTCATCAGCCGATCTCAAAGCGCTTTACAAATTAGGTCAGTATCGTATTTTACAGATAGGGAAACTGAGGCACAGAGCAGGCACATAACCTACCCAAGGCTACTGTGCAGGCTAGGGGCAGAGCCAAGACTAGAATTCAGGTCTGCTAACTCCCACTCCAGTGCTCTGTCCGCTGAACTATGACTGTAGCCCTATTTTTGAAGGAAGGACAAAAAGTCTCTTCCAAGGGATAAAAATCTAAGTTTGAAAATGTCCCTGTGAGGAAGGCGGAGTCAAATCTGGGGTCTCTCAAGCTAGTTATTGTTTACAGAAATGCAACAGTCAGATTGCTTATAGTCTTACTCCGATTACATCTTTCTACTGATTATTTGTATTATGATGGCACCTCTCAGAGCCACAAACAAGGATCAAGGCTTTCATGCTGTTAGGTGCTGTACAGGCATGTAACAAGACAGTCTCTGCCCCCAAAGAACTTACTGTCCAAGTACCAGAAAGGTGGATAAAACAGACAAATGGGTGAAGGTGGAGGAGGGGAGGGTGAGATTAAAAAAAAACACACACGAATAGAGTTTTAGCAGAAAAAAATCTTTTCTGGAGGTGTTGGGTTTGTTTTACTATCTGTGGGGCTTCCAAGAACTCTCCGTGATTTCTAGTCCTCCTAGGCTCCTGCTGCTTGGGACAAAGCGACCGCTGCACTTATTCAGTAAATCCCTCAGGGCAAGTTTCTCCTCTCAGAGCCACGCAGCAGACATCAGTGCCAGTGTCCTGTTCCTGCTACACGTGGGGCTCACAGTCTGCTGTCACAGAGAAGCACAGAATGTCAGACCAGAGGGCTACCTTTGCAACACTGACTTCTCTGTTCAAGAGAAATTACGAGTGCAGGATTTTTGTAAAGGAAGCATATACGTAATCTACAGCTTTCAATGTCAAAGTGTTTTTGTTTACACCAGCATATAGGTGGGGGGTGATAAAATACCTGTTACCTGCATCTGCCCTTTTAATTACTGACCAGCTCCTCTGAAATATCCTCTTGCCAGAGCTACAGGCAATGAAGTTACAGCAGCAGCACCACAAAACCTGCCTGTCCAGCATTTCTTGATTCTTATAGTGACTGGCAGTAAAAATGGAGTGGTATTTGCCCTGAAAGGAAAAAAGGGAGGCAAGTAATGGAATACCCTAGCTGATGATCACCCAGATATCCAGGCTTACCCAGACAGGAATATACAGGGGAGCTGAAGAAGCAGTAGATACCAACACGTCTCAATAGAAATAGAAATAAACATCCGTAGCTCCTGGGAAGGCTGTGAGAGTGACTCCCTATACAGATACTGTGTCTTATATTGTATTTTAAAGGGATGTGAAATTAACACAGATCGGACCATCAGTTTTTAAGGAGAACAACTCACTGAGGTCAGTGCCAGTGCCCCACTGCTGCGGCCCACCTCCCCTGCCAGTACAACACAAATGCATTGAAGATTTTTTATTATTGTATATAATAAATTCTAGTGCATACTTACCAAATCTTGATCCAGTAGGATTTGAAAGAAAGGGAGCTAGATCAATCAGTTATTGTTATTACTACTGTCGCACCGAGGGGCCCTCATCATATTCCAGGGCTCCTGCGTACTAGGAGCTGCACAAACACATCAAATTGCCACAAGAATGTTTTAATAATAATGGAGGCAGAGTGGTCAGCTGGACCAAGCACTGTGTTGGAACTCGGATTACCCAGGTTCTATGCTTGGCTCTACTACTGGCTGACCTTGGGCAAATCACTCCCTTGCCCGTGCCTCAGTTTCCCCATCTCTAAGATGGGGATAATGATACTGACCTCCTATGTAAAGTGCTTTGTGATCTACACTGGGAACATGCTATGTAACAGATATTAATTATTATTTGAGTAAATACATTGTTTTCAATATTGAAATTCTATATTGAAAACAATGCATTTATTCAAACAATAATTAATCTCTGTTATATAGCACGTTCCCTGAGTAAATATATATGTATATATAAAATTAAAGGACTCTTGCTATAGCTGGCAAAGAAATCGTTTCCTAGCTCTCTTTTAGGGCTGGATTCAATAAAAATGCAAACTGACTTCTTTGCCAGTGTTGGAAACAATTGCATTTTCCAGGCTTGGTTGGTTCAGTTTCTATTGACAAAGGGAGAGCAGGGAAGACGTGGAAGAGTAAATATGAAGCATTTCCTTTCCCCCGTTAGCTGAGGGAGGTAGGGTAGTCCTGTAGAGCTAGCCCTGAGCTCCAACACAGTTGGGTTCTAGCCTTGGCTCTGCCACTGATTTCTTGTGAAACTTTGTGCTAATCACTTCACTGCGCTGCCTCAGTTTCCATCACTGTAGAACAGAGATAAGTATCACTATCTTCCTTTATAAAGCCCTTTGAGAGCGATGGATGAGACGTGCCATATAAGATCTAAGGAACAATAATCATAATAGTGATGTTAGGCTAGTTGCTTGCGCTTTACTCTCCAGGACGGAACAAGAGTTTGTTTTGCGGACCACCTCTGCCCCCATTTTTGATTGCATAGACCATCTCCCCTCCTAGCCCAGATCACATGGCATCCCTCCATCATCCATAGCAGTTATTGACGTGGATAAATAAATAACGTTAGATATTGAGCTATTTTTAATTGTTACGTTGGTGGCTTCAGTACCTGCAGGTGCTTTCAGATTCTTGTCCACAGCATGGAGCCAGCTAGGCAGGCATCTTTTCAGACATTTAATGAAAAGCCTGGGCATCTGTAGAAGCAGCTGAAAGCAGAGAGATGGAGCCAGCATCCTATGACCTCCTATGACCTCTCCACAGACCACCAGTAAGTGCTCCAGAGTCCTATAGTGAGCGACAGTCCACAATTTGACTGACCATTGCCTTATAGCTATTTGTGTTTGGTCTTTATTTTGTACCTGGCTCAGATGCCTCATGTTAGTTGCCCTATAAATAGGGCCCTACCAAATTCTTGGCCGTGAAAAAAGTGTCACAGACCGTGAAATCTGGCTATTGTAGGGGGGCCGTGGTATTATCATCCTTACTTCTGTGCTGCCTTCAGAGCTGGGCAGCTGGAGAGTGGTGGCTGCTGGCCAAGCCCCTAGCTCAGAAGGCAGTGCCGCCACCAGCAGTAGCGCAGAAGTATGGTATTGCCACTCTTACTTCTGTGCTGCTGCTGGTGGCAATGCTGTCTTCAGAGCTGAGTGCCCGGCCAGCAGCTGCCACTCTCGGCCGCCCAGCTCTGAAGGCAGTGCTGAAGTAAGGGTGGCAATACCGTGAAGCCTCCTACACTACCCAAGGGTAGCCTTGCAACCCCCCAATCTCTTTTGGGTTGGGACCCCCCACAGTTACAACACTGTGAAATTTATGATTTAAATATCTGAAACCATGAGATTCAAGATTTTAAAAAATGCTGTGACCGTGACATTTACCAAAATGGACCGTGAATTTGGTAGGGCCCTACCTCTAAATGAATTCAGTGAAGAGTTAAGTGACAAAGTACTTGATCTTTTGTGAAAATATTTAAAGTTAAACTGATTCAAAAGCTAGCTTTAAACAAATTCAATAGTTATCACTGGGTACAGGATGGAAATGATCATGTAGCGTCCCCTTAGTATTTAACATGTCATAATATCAGTTTCACAGGAGTCCAGTGAAGCTTTGCTTGACACAACGAAATCTTGGTAGTTGAGGATTTGGTGCTATGTAATTAAATGATCAGCAGCTACCATATAAGTCCCATGACATGTGCATTTCAAATTATAGCAGTACCCTGTATCCCAGTCATTTATCTTGTGTTCACTAGTCAAAAAACAGATACTTCCTAATGTCTATAGGAAAGTCAATGGCCGCTTGGAATCAGACTCTGTTGGAATCTCTCTCAACAGAGCTATACATGGAGCTCAGATAATTTTCCACTGAGGACTCCACCAAATGATGAAACCCTTTGAAAGTAGTTTTGATAATGGAAAAATTCTGGACAAAGAGGCAGCATGCAGGCTGTGGTCAGATATCTAATATCAATAGAAAATGTTGATTTTTCCTATAGACAATAATACCTTACCCTGACATTTGTACAGCCTGGAAGAAAAGGGTTATTTAAAATAAATAATGAAGCAACAACAACATAAATCTGGTCTGGCAGAATATAGATTAAGTTATTCTATTTTAGAAATGGCTCGAACTTTTCTTTAGATAGGAAACTTCTTCCTGTAGGTAGAAAATTCTTTCTTTAAACAAAAAAAGCTGGGTAGCCTGGTCCAGTGACCTGGACAGTGACACGTACACCTCCCTCACCTGGGGGTGGTGGTGGTGACTGACACACCCAACCCAGCAATCTCTGCCCTCCATACCTGGCTGGGCCTACGGGACGGACCCGCCTCTCCCAGTACCTGGGGCTGCGTCTTCCTGAGGCAACATGTGGGGGGGAAGAGGGGGTTTCTGTCCCTGACTCTCCCACTGATCTGCTGTGTTAAGCAAGTCACATCAGCACCGTTTCCTCTCCCGTCGTGTGCCTTGCCCATTTAGACTGTAAGCTCTTTGGGGCAGAGACTCTCTTTCACTTTGTGTTTGTACAGTGCCTAGCACAATGGGACTCTGATCTTGGTAGAGGTTTCTCAATGCTACCAAAATACAAACAATAATAGAAACTGAGAAAATTCAAACCATTGGCTTATGTGTCATTGAATCAGCTAAAAGGATTTTGAGTGAGCAGGCTGTGAATGCCTTGGGCTCTGATCCCAAGAGGCCATTGAGTTCCAAAGGCTTTGGATCCATCCCGTAACGTCTGGTGAGAGCTCCCAGTACTGCTCCCTGCACAAATAAGACAACTTTCTATGTTTCATTTTAGACAGAGGCTCTGTTTGGATCACTGTAGGTTAAAGCCAACCCAGCCGCACAGTTCCCATTTCTTATGTTTTCCACTCTCGATATTCTTCTTTTTAATGTTGGTGGCTCCTGTGCCAAAAAAGGTGTTTCCTCCCACAGTCTCCTCAGATTGTTTTGTAATTCCATTTTTCAGTCCCCAGAGAGCGAAGGTTAGTCATAAGAATGCTTTTGGCTATCAGATTCATGTGTGGTTCGCTATAGCAACAAACAAAAGCATTAGTCAGAAACTGGCAGGGAGCTATAAACACATATTTTTAGAGATATTACCCAGAGTTTGCTTAATTTATGTGGTACTCCGTTGCCACACAACAGCACCCTCGTGGGGCTGTCTATGCTTTTTGAGTAAAAACCTTAAAGAAAATCTGCAAAAACATACTACAGTGAAATTAAAGGGGTTTTAATTGATGCTGTAATTTAAAGATCACAGGCCAAATTCTGCTGTTATACCCATGTAAATTCAACCCTGTTATACTGAAGTCAGTGGAGTTGGTCTGAATTTACACCATTGTAACAGAATATGGCCCTATGTTCATGGAACAACAAGAGAGGCATACCGAGTGAAATTAATCCTGCTTCTTTGCTGTATTCTCCTCCCTAATTTGACTGCAGCGCAGGGATTAGGTATAAAAGAAAGTGGTTTGCAATCTGTGGTTTAATCTCACTGCAGACATGCTTGGAAAGGAGTATCTGCAGCCTTACAGTGAGCAGTGAGGAATGATGAGCTGCAGGGGCAGCATGACTTAGCTAGAGACTCTCTCTCTCTGGTAATGCTGCAGCCCAACCATTTGTCTTCTCTTTAGCTCCACCACTTCTGGAATCTAAACCTTTCCCTTTTTCTGACAGCTTCACTTAATAAGAAACACGTGCATGTCAAATGTATCTTCCAGCATCCTTGGGCTGGAACTGTTCAGCAGGGAGATTCTCATGTTAACTAGAAGCCGGAAGGGCACATTTTCAGACTGCTCCCTTCGTACACGTGGTTGCAAAAGTGTGCATGCATCCACCTGGGGAAAACATCTCTGCATGGAATTTCAACAGCTTAACAGCTACGGGTTCCCTTGTGTTAGACTTTGCACTTATAAAACTCATTGAGCCCACTTGCAGCTGCAGTAGACTATTCAAAGTGTGCACACAGGTGTCAACGTTTTTCAAGCACGTGTGTAGGTGTTGTGCATGTGCAATGCATGGTGTGCATATACACACACGTGAAGCCTGTAGGAAGGCCCACTTCTAAGTAAGGTGACCATATTTCTCTATGCGGAATACTGGACAACTGGTAAAATTACTCATATTCAAGCGAGTTCAATGGCAAACAATCAGAACTATGAAGTACAAACATTCAAATCAACATCAAGTTGACTGAGCCTCCCTTAAAAAGAAATACTGCATAGCTGGATTCTTTTTATTTACCTTCTCATCTTTAAGGATTTAGGGTCCACACAGGGAGGAGTGACACACACACCCTAGCTCCCCCCCCCCCCCACACACACACAAAGGGAGAGGTGACACACACATGTACACCTCTCTCACTCGGGGCGGGGGAAGGTGACTGGCCCACCCAACCCAGCAATCTCTGCTCTCCATACCTGGCTGGGCCTCCGGGATGGACCCGCCTCTCCCAGTACCTAGGGTCACGTCTTCCTGACAGGGGGAGGGGGCGGGAAGTACACAGGGTCACATGCTCCTCCTCCCCAGATTTCTGCCAGGGTTCATACCAGAATGTGGCCAGCAGCAGCCTTTCCGCACTGTGCGGGAGGGAAAGGACAGGAGCTACTTCCAGCTCCAGGGGAGGACGAGGGGATAAGGGATGACCTGGCCCATGTCTCTGCAGAGCTTCTCTCTTCTGTGTGCGCACACCCTCCCACCCCTCATACCCCCCCACCACGGCTGGAAGCAGCTTATCCCTTCCTGCCCGCACACTCGCACAGTGTCAAAAGGCAGCTAACACCTCCAGGCTGCTGCTGGCCACCGACATAGCCCACTGCTTCCTGTCTCCCAGCTACAGCATGGGCAGGAAGGGGTTAGGCCCCAAGGCTGCATTGTGCACCAGGGCCCAAGGAACCTGACTGCAGGGGCTTCAGCGAACCCGGACAGAGAATGGCTCAGCAGGGGAGGGTGGGTGCGAGGGGACAGAGCAGCCCCCCCTCCTCCCTGGGGGCAGGACCCATGGTGGAGGGGTGGTAAGCGGGGGTGAAGAGGACCCAGGGGGCTGCTGTGTAGCCTGCAGGTTCGGGGCGTGAACAGCCTGGAAATCCCTTCCCCCCGCCCCACCACCACTCGAGCTCATCTGAGGGGTAGAGAGGCTTCCTCATGCCAGCTCTGTGCAAGGTTTTGAGACATGCAGGGCTTGGCCCCTCCTGGCCAGCCCAACTAGAGTCAGGGGGGAAGGAAGGAGCCTGCCGGCCAGGCTGTTAGTGAGCTGAGTGCTTCAACCAGGGGCTGGTTCTCCTCACAGCGCTGGGAGCGGGACGTGCCCTACCAGTGTGGCTATGGAGGAGCAGCAGGGCTGGGAGGTGAAGGGGCAAAGCAGGGAGAGGACAGCGCGAGGCGGAGCACGTAAAGGGTGGATGGGTGGGCAGCAGAGACGACACGGAACTGGCCGCTGCCTGGCACCTGCCCGCACTCACCAGTCACTGCAGCTCACACTGCGTAGCCAGAAACAGGACTGGGGGGCAAGGCCCTGGCGGCTGAGAGCTGGCACGCAGAAGGCGCTGTGCTGATGACCAGCAGAGGAGTGTCCGGCCCCGCGTGCTGCATCTTCACCCCGCCACCAGCTTTGCAAACCCACTCCCATCATTGGCCGCTGGACCTCCCCCACCTCCAATCACTGCTGGGCAGCTGGCAAGCAGGGATCCAGTCGGCAGCAGGACCCGCCAGTACTGATGGAGGGAGACAGAAAATATGGGACAATGTGCCTGTTTTTAAGAAACAGTTGGGACGCCTGCAGGAGGGCTTAAATACGGGACTGTCCCTTTAAAAACAGGACATCTGGTCACTCTACTTCTAAGAGATCAGCCATTCAGAATAGAGAATCTATCAAATTATCATGGCCAAAAACAAGTTTCAGAAGTAATTAACTCTTTTCTCAAACTGAATCCATTGAAATACATCACAAGGCCGCGCTGTTAGATCAGTGTGTCCTGAGCTCAAGAATGAGAATCAGGAAATCCTGATTGCTAGTCCCAGCTCCGTTCTCATTCCTTGTGGAAGTCAGTTAGTGTGTGTATAAAGCACTTGAAAATCTGTCCCTGAGCCCTTTTCACAACCTGCCCCTTTTGATTTGATATTAGGAGTGCTGAGCACTTGCCACTTTCACTGAAGGCAGTAGGAGTTCAGCTTTTCTGAATATCAGGTCACTGGGTCTCAGTTTCCCCATAAGTAAAATGGGTATATACCATAGTCAGATGATGATTAGGTAATGTTTCAAATGTGCTTTAAAGATGAAGGGCCAAATTTTATTCTCAGTGACACTGGCATAAATCTGGAGTGACACTTGAATCTGGACCAAAGCATACAATACACAATAACATTTTAATTATTGGTACAGATGTTAAAATGCTATTAAAATCACAGTTGAAGTAGGAATCCTAAAACTGCTGTGTCTAAAAATGCAACAAGGGTTCATATTTCAGACAATTTTTTCCTCCTTATGAAAAACAGATTGGACAATATCAAGTTACATGGTGCAATCATCCTTTTTTGGCTTTTGTTGTTGTTTTATTGACCGGGAGCCTAGTCTTGCAAACACTTGCTACTGGACCTAGTGCTTAATATTGGAAGTAGTCCCATGGAAATCAATGAGGCTTTTCACTGTACTGAGCATTATGCCTGGCAGTAAATGCTTGTGGGATCAGGCCTTCTTATTTTACCAAGCATTTTTTACCCTGTTTCTTTGTTTGTTTTTATTATTTCCATAATATCTAATGCCCAATGGTTTTTAAAAATGGGAACTGAGAAGAGACGCATTGATTCTTATCTGCTGCCTCTGGGCAGGAAGCCTGGAACATTTGGCTCACTAGGATTTAGCTCCAGTTGTGTCATCCTAAAGGCGGGATAGCAGTTTCTGTAGGATTACGTACAGTCTGCTTTTGCAGTCCTAAGAACATAAGAAAATAGAAACATAGGCCTGAAAGGGATCTCTTCAGTCACTAAGTCCAATCCCCTGCTATCGCAGGCAACCCTTCCATATAACACCTTTCACAAACTTAGCAGGCTCCATATTAAAACCAGTTAGGTTTCTTGCCCTCACTATTCCTATTAGGAGGCTGTTCCAGAATCATGCTCCTCTGATAAGAAACCTAATTTCCAGCCTAAAATTTACTCATGGCCAGTTTATATCCATTTGTTCTTGTGCCAGCATAGTCTGTTAGCTTCCGGAGCTCTTCTTCCTCTCTGGTGTTTAATTCCCTGATGTGTTTCTAGAGAGCAATCAGCTCCCCTCTCAGCCATTGTTTTGCAAGGCTGAACAAGCCAAACTCTTCGCCCCCTCTCAGAAGATAGGCTCTCCATCCCTTTGCTCATCCTAGTAGCTGGGCTCTGCACCTGTTCCAGTCTGAATTCATCTTGCTTGAACGTGGGTGACTAGAATCCTACCCAGTATTCCAGCTGAGGTTTTATAATCAGTGCCTTGTAAAATGGTATCAGTACCTCTCTATCTCCACTGGAAACATCTCACTACCATTCTCTTCCTCATCCCCACCCGGAGACTGCTCTTCCTCTACTTCCTTAAGGGAGCAGCTCAAGGCTGACTTCAGGATGGCCCGTTGTTCCCCTCCATCAGTGCTGTTGTGCAATACTGCAGGGTAATATGTGCAGCAATCTTTCTGTGACTTGCAATGGCTCCGCAAGGCTTGGGGAGCAGTGTCAGACCTCTTGCCATCACTGCAGGCTGGCAGTCAGGACCTCTAGTGCATGTGGCTGTTCCTTGGTGAGGGACCAGCGTGTGCCTCGCTCTAGAAAGGAACCGTTCACTGCAGTTAATGAACAGGAAGCTGGGGCTGGGGCTGTGTTTGCATGCTTGCTGATCATGCCTCCTTGAAACCAGGAAGTAAGGCAGGGTGGAAGAAGGCATACGTTAAAGTAGGCCACCCTCTCCTATAACCTACATTTTACAGTTCCTTGGTGTGTATATTACCCACTCTTCCGCTCAAGGGACCTGATTTTCCACTGCCTTGCCATGAAGTGTAGTCATTACAACTGTGCACAGTGGGTGTAAATCTGTTTTGAACAGGGGTAAATGACTACATACGGTGCAAGGTAGTGGAGGCTCCAGCCCACACACTGTTAAATAGGTCTAAGGGAGTCTAAGTGGGTCAGATTCTCCTTTCACTTACATTGGTTTTCCATTGATGTGACTCCATTGACTTCAGTGGAGTCAATCCTGATTTACAATGAGATCAGAGTCAGGACAAGGAGTCTAATTTACGCTCCTGGTTGAGCTCCCCCTGCCCACCAGGAGGTTGTGTTTGGGTCCCAACACCCCGGGCCCCTGTGCTTTAAGCTGCCTGAGGGCTTGTCTACACTTAAAACACTACAGTGGCACAGCTTCACTGCTGTAGCACTTCAGTATAGACACTATGAACGCCAACAGGAGAGGTTCACTGAGAGGTGGTAGCTAGGTCGATGGAAAAATTCTTCCTCTCTATACCACAGGTTAGGTCGGCTTACTTACATTGTTCAGGGCACACCCTGAGCGACATAGCTGGGTTGACCTAACTTTTTAGTGTAGACCAGGCCTGAGGCTGGGTAGGCTCCAGCACTCTCTTTCTTTGAGCTTTCTTACACACTCCCTGGGCACAGGCTCTCTGTCTGTTACCCCTTCAGGGAAATGGGACCTCGCAGTCCAGCTGCCCTAGGCTCCCAGGACGAGTGCTGAGCCCCAGAAGACACCACAGGGGCTCATGCACACCCTCTCCCAGAGCACCAACCTTGTAGATGCGCTAATTTACCACTTAACTCGTCAAGGACATGTGATAATCGAAGCACATAACCCAAGGGGTTTGCAAAAAAGGGAATCTAAAACAATTACTCTTTACATTAGACAGCACAAAAAAGATGTAGATTCAGGCAAACTGAGAAATGTCTGCATATATTTCCCTGCCTCAGTTTCCTTACCACTTTGGAGAATTTGTTGGGATTAAGGCAGAGTTCTCTACAGCAGTGGTTCTCAAACTAGGGCCACCACTTGTTCAGGAAAAGCCCCTGGCGGGCTGGGCTGGTTCGTTTGCCTGCCACGTCCGCTGGTTTGGCCGAACGCAGCTCCCACTGGCCACGGTTTGCCGCTCCAGGCCAATGGGGGCTGCAGGAAAGGCAGCCAGCATGTCCCTCAGCCTGTGCCACTTCCTGCAGCCCCCATTGGCCTGGAGTGGCTAATCACAGCCAGGGGGAGCCACAGTCGGACAAACCTGTGGACACGGCAGGTAAACGAACCGGCCCGGCCCGCCAGGGGCTTTTCCTGAACAAGCGGCGGCCCTAGTTTGCGAACCACTACTCTAAAGTGTCCAGATACCCACTCCTTCAGCTCATGGCTTCTCTGAATCAGGGAGTCTCCCTCTCTTTCTTTTCCGGCTCAGCTTTGTTTGGTCTTACGCTGGGCGGAATCGATTCCTCGGTCAGAAAAGTTCCTCTGCTACAAAAAAATATGCCTCTTTGTTCCTCCCACTTGCCCCAACCTTCATTTTTTGATTCTGAGTGTCTCTCTGTGCTTATAAGTAGGACCCTACCAAATTCCTGGCCATAAAAAATGCATCACGGACCATGAAATCTGGTTTTTCGTGCACTTTTATCCTATACTATAAAAATACCCGATAATATAGGATAAAAGTATACACAAGTACACAGCATTTCTTAAACTGGGGGTCCTGACCCAAAAGGAGGGGTCTCAAGGTTATTGTGGGGGTGGAAGGGGCACGATATTGCCATCCTTACTTCTGTGCTGCTGCTGGCAGCAGCACTGCTTTCAGAGCTAGGCACCCAGCCTGTAGTTGCTGCTCTCCAGCTGCCCAGCTCTGAAAGCAGCACAGAAGTAAGGGTGGCACCATGACACCCCCCCCACACACACACACTATAGCCTTGTAAACCCCCCTTTTGGGTCAGGACCCCAGTTTGAGAAACGCTGAGTCTTAAGGGCTTTGCATGTTTATATTTTGCTGCTTTTAAATACAAATTCATGTTTTGTTACACCACCGTGAAATTTAAGATTTAAATATCTGAAACCATGAAATTCAAGATTTTTAAAATGCTATGACCATGAAATTTACAAAAATGGACCATGAATTTGATAGGGTCCTATTTATAGCGTCCTACCACTAACCCTGGTTTCTTTGTTTCCTCTTTTCTGCTCCCAACCCCAACCTCCTTCAGAGAAGCTGGAGAAAACTAGTTCTCCTAGTTTCAGCCACCCTGTTGTCCTAAGGTGCTTCCATCTGAATGGGAGCCATTCAGGTTAACGGCTCTCCATTGTCCCTGGTCTCAGGGGGTGGCTCTAGCTTTTTTGCTGCCCCAAGCACAGCAGTCAGGCAGCCTTTGGCGGCTTGCCTGCGGGAGGTCCGCCGGTCCCGCAGCTTCAGCGTACCCACCGCCGAATTGCTGCCGAATCCACGGGACCGGCGGACCTCCCGCAGGCGCGCCACTGAAGGCTGCCTGACTGCCGCCCTCGCAGGGACCAACAGGGCACCCTCCGTGGCTTCCTGCCCCAGGCACGCGCTTGGAGTGCTGGTGCCTGGAGCCACCGCTGCCTGGTCTGGGAGAAACATGCTACAGCCCTAATAGCAGAACCAGAATTCATAAATTGTATGTAGATTCCCCAAATCATCACAGCTTTTGTATATATTACCTCTGAACATGGCACTACTTTTTTTTTGTGAAGAAAATGTTAACTATGTAGCTCCAGGAAGAACGCTCTCTGAATTTATTTTAATTCACAAAATATGTTTAACCTTTACATGTGAATAGTTCTCCATGCCAAGCTACATGATAAAAAGACAGCTATGCATTTAGATAAAGATGCCATTATTTTCTACTTAATAGTTCCAGACGTACAAAGCAGTTCTATTATGCATCAGGGTTAGGATTAGTAATGCAAGGCAAGACACAATGTTTCTTAGATTTTTGAAACAACTCCACCCCTCTCAGTTCATTCATGCTGGAGCTAGAAAGCACAGTGCAATTTATGTTCTCTACTATATGAGACTTAAAAGGAAACCCAAGACACTATCAAGGAGATAATTTTTAAAGCTATAAAAATTTTTTCACTATTGTTTATAATAACCCTTGTGAAACATACAACTGAAATCTGATTCCTTAACTAAACCGCATTTTTCTCCGTTGTGTTGTGTGTGAACATTGGTTTGTTATTTTTGGGTGCCCCAGCCATGCTGGATTGATGGCGCTGACACTGCTTCCAGGGAGCGAGGAGGGAGAGGTGCAGGGTGAAGAACATTAAATTATTTACAATACCCGCACAATGGTTCACATGGACTTTGCAAAAACTACAATAAACTCATCAATTAAATTTGTGATCTTCAAGCTCCAGCACTGTCTGTCCCTCTGTAACAGCCATGATCTTATGATCTTAAATGTACTTTCTAATCACTTGAAGATAATTATCTAATTTCCAGCAATGTAACTGCAAGCTCAGAAAACAGATTATGATTATTTAACAAATACATAAAGAGTAGTTTTTCAAACTGCATCCTTGCATGGTTAAAACATACTGGATCAAATTTACCCCCGGTGTAACTAGGCCAGATTTTCAAAAGAGATCAGCTCCCATTTAGGAACCAAAATAAACAGTCAAGATTTTTCAGAAGAGATCAGTGTTTTGAGTGGTCTGCTTTTTTGACAATCTGGTTCTTATTTAGGTGCCTAACTACTAGCTGAGGTTTTTTGAAGATCTGGTGTCAACTGGGGGTTCTGACTACTTGCAAATCTGTCCCCCTTCAGGTCAACCCAATCAAACTTCAGTTTTGTTTAAGTCAGTGGAATAGCACCAGGGATGAATCTGGCTGTATCTAGATTAATCTGGAAATCCAGATTCCCTTTTGTGAACCCAGAGTTTACAGTTTCCAGAAACTTTCTGAATTTAAAAGACTTTCCTCCCCACTGAAGTGGATACAAATAAAGCAAAGTGTTCTGTGCCAAATATTATGTTGCTACAGCCACGGTGTCTTGGCAGAAAAGATTTTTATCTAACTAAATTTAGGAAACTAATAACGTCTGTGATATAAAATATTTTCCCATAGAAAATTTCTGTTGCATTTCCCCCCACACTCAGACTTTCATTATTGCTCTTAAATGGAGTAACTTAAGTTACAAGTCTTTTCTTTTGTAATGTTTAACATCAAAACAAGTTGCTTTCCTCAAATAGCAAAGCAGTTTCCAAGGGCAGATATTTGAGTCTTTATAAATGGTTGTGCAAAAGCTACAATGTTTTGATTTCATTCCTGTTTTGAAAGGGAATGTTCCTGGATACCACAAGGGTGTGCAAAGTAACATCACCTGACTAATATGTTCAAATCCAGAGTTATGAGTGGAGGTGATGTAAAGTCCATATGTGCTAAATTTGGTTTTATATGCAATATGAATTGATGCTGTCAGCATTATTCCTACTGGACAAATGTCCACACCACAGCAAACACCATTAGAACTGGTATTAACTGGGGGGGGGGGAAGGGGGCGTGAGAGGGGAGTTTGTTTGGTTTGGTTTTATGGCCATAGGGAGGATAAGAATGAGTTGCATTACCTTGTCGCCTCTTCAGGTCGATGCTGAATTACATTAGGAGGACAGTAGAAGTTTACAGCCATGCTCATGCTGTACCTGTTCTCTGGTTAGACAGAGAACTAAAGTCTCCAGGGCTGCCAGTCTAGTACGCCTCAAGCAATACATTCATTTTTTATTCGATCAATATTTAAATTGGAACCAGGCTGAGCTTTGACAGTGAAACAGGAAATCTACTGTAGAAAACACTTGGTTCTTTGGCTCAGTGGGTTGGAGATGCAAAACAATGCAGTATAGATAACATGCTTAAGCTTGAGGGATCTTATTTCACATTAGATACTCACTGCCTGCCTTTTTAGAGGCATAATGCTGAATTCACAGCTATCTAGAAGGCAGTATATTAGGGAATTATTCCACTACATTGTGAAGGAAAGCCAGAGACTCGGTTTTACCTGGATAGACTGGTTTGTGATACAGATCAAGGATTAGCTTAATGAGAGTCAGTTTATTATGGAAAAAAGGCTGCAATTTAATTAACCAAAACAATAGACAGTCAGTTGTTGTGACAAGTTGTAACTCCCTTGTAATTCCAAAATTCCCAAGCCTGGTGAGACACTAAGATCATACACAAGCCCCTGAGGGCCTGCTTAAAATACAAAAATCTCAATGGGACATTGCCACAGGCTTCCACTCACCGCTGGGGCACCTCCTTGTGGCCACGCCTGATGATTAGCTCCACTCAGATGCCATATCCCTTTCCTCGCCCCATGGTCTCACTCTCTCTCTAGGACTTGGTGTACTCCTTCTTTGTGACTCAGTCATCCAGCCAGGTCAGTATAATCCTCCCTTCCAGGGTATCAAAGTCCTATCAGCCAACTGTCCCAGGCAGTCTTTGGCTCCACTGCCCAGTCTGTGCCACTTCTCCAGCAGCTGGTAGGGGATCCCAGGCCTGCCCTGCACTCCAGGTTCCAGTCCTATGTCCAGCAACTGCAGTCTGCTTATGCCCTGACCTAGTTGCTATTTCCCTGGACTCCTTCCTACTTCTCTGGTTTTATCTTCTGGCCTCGCCCGGGTTTATCAGCCCAGACTCCCTCCTCCCAGGGAATAACTGCAGACTACCTAACACCATAGCCCTGGACACATCTCCTTCTTCCAGGGAGTGGCTGCAGACTACTTCCCTGTCACCCCTTTCTGCTGCCAACTTCTGGCTTTATACCAGCCCAGCCTTCACCTGCTCAGCTGAGCTTCATCTTCCATCAGTCTTTCAAGCCCTGGCTCTCCCTCAGTTGCAGCCAATCAAGTTAATTAACCTTACTCTGCCTTGTGGGTGGAGGTGGATACCCCATCACAGGCATAGATTCCAAGGCCAGAAGGACAGTTGTGATCATCTAGTCTGATCTCCTGTATAGCACAGGCCATAAAACTTCCCCAAAATAATTCCTAGAGCAGATCTTTTAGAAAAACCTCCACATCTTGATTTAAGAATTGTCAGTGTTGGAGAATCCACCATGACCCTTTGTAAATTGTTCCAATGATTAATTGCTCTCACCATTAAAATTTACGCCTTATTTCCAGTCTGAATTTGTCTAGCTTCAACTTCCAGCCACTGGATCCAGTTATACTTTTTCTCTGCGAGATTGAAGAGCCCTTTATCAAATATTTGTTCCCCATGTAGGTACTTACAGACTGTAATCAAGTCACCCCGTAACCTTCTCCTTGTTAAACTAACTAGATTGAACTCCTTGAGTGTCTTACTAAAGGCAGGTTTTCTAATCCTTTAATAATTCTCCTGGCTCTTCTCTAAACCCTCTCCAATTTAACCACATCCTTCTTGAATTATGGGCACCAGAACTGGGCACAGCGTTCCAGCAGCGAGCACACCAGTGCCAATTACAGAGTAAAACACATTCTTCAGTGCTGCTTGAGATCCCATGGTTATGCATCCCAAAACTGCATTAGCTCTTTTGGCCACACTGGGAGCTCATGTTCACTACGACTCCTAAATCTTTTTCAGAGTCACTGTTTCCCAGAAGAGAGTCCCCCATCCTGGAAGCCCGGGCTATATTCTTTGTTCCCAGATGTATACATTTATATCTAGCTGTATTAAAATGCATATTGTTTGCTTGCACCTAGTTTATTAAGCAATCTAGATTGCTTTAAATCAGAGACCTGTCCTTTTCATTATTTACCACTCCCCCAATTTTTGTGTCATCTGCAAACTTTATGAGTGATGATTTTAAATTTTCTTCTAAGTCATTTATAAAGATCTTAAATAGCGTAGGGCCAAGAACCGATTCCTGCAGGGCCTCTACTGGAAACAGACCTGCTCAATGACAATTCTCCATTTACAGTTACATTTTGAGACCCATCAGTTAGCCAATATTTAATCCATTTAACGTGGGACATGTTAATTTTATATTGTTCTAGTTGACACAGGCTTGATTTCCTGTAAGAAATGAGCCATCTCCCAGGTCTGCCCTCACAAGAGCTGTCTCTTGAGTATCATCTATGGTGAGACTGATTCTGAACATTTTTACCATATGCCTTGTTTGGGAGGCAAGCCTGTAACCCATTTCTGGCCTTCCAAATTTTGGCAATGAATTTTGGACCAGTCATAAGATGTGACATATGATTTGAAACTTGAAACAAATATAAAAGTGCTTTCATGCTGGCAGTGAAGGCGTGAGAATGGGAGCGTCATAATTTTAAAAAGAAGTTACCATAACTGATGGTAACTTGACTCATTAGAAGATCATCCTGACATCCTTGTGGTCATCACTATAACTATGGCATACTATAAAACACCAAGAGAATTCATACAGAAAGGAAGACACATATCAACATCCCATCCTATCTAGGGTGGCCAGATAGCAAGTATGCAAAATCAGGACAGACTGTGGAGGGTAAGAGGCACCTATATAAGAAAAAGCCCCAAATATTAGGACTGTCCCTATAAAATCGGGACAGCTGGTCACCCTAATCCTACCACATAACAAGACTGAGCAATGTCATAGAAAATTCCTGTATGTCCAAACCAAAAAAACACTAGAGCACAGGAGCCCATTTATCCAGGGAAATTATTCAGGACAAAGCAGAAATCAGAACAAGGCCTAGCATTAATGAGACAGGGCCATTAAAAACACCGAAAACATTGGCTAGACTGACCCAGGATAAAGTTTCTTGAATCTCAGGCCAGGGCCTTTGCCATAAGAGTATACTTCTCCCTCCTGCCACTCCCAGCTGTATTCAAACCAATGGAGAAGGGGAAGAACCAGAAGGGATATATTCAAAGACTTACTATTACTGGGTGGTTTTTATGTCTCTTGGGATATCACTCTTCACTCGTTGGTTATATCCTGCTGAGGGTCCTGCAAATGTGGAGATATTCCCTTAATAAACTTTTGCTGGAGGACTTGTTGCCAAAAGCTACATTACCTCTGGAAAACAACTTTAGTTTTGGGTGTTAGCCTGAAAATGTTCTATTAATAATAGAGATTTCATCCTGGCAAACACAAGAGTTTTTGTGAGCCCCACCAAACTGCATTTTCTATAGAGAGCAGGAGAGAAAGTGTAATCATGCTGCAGTGTTCCTCAGCCAAGTGATGAGGAATTGTTGTTCTAGAGATAGTTTGATGAAACACATTAACCCAGGACCTGGGAAACTTCATTTTGACAATAAAGAAA
Organism: Mauremys mutica; assembly: GCF_020497125.1. Classification (NCBI taxonomy): domain Eukaryota; kingdom Metazoa; phylum Chordata; order Testudines; family Geoemydidae; genus Mauremys; species Mauremys mutica. The sequence goes on from NC_059075.1 coordinate 18,074,328, forward strand.
AAAAGGGGTTGGAAGAAACCCCACTAGCATACTGTCCTTGTTTAAAATATGACACTGAGAAAGCCTGTGTATAGCCCAGCTTGAGAACGTTAATTCTCATGCTCCAAAATGTCCTCTAAGTCTGTTAAGTTTATCTTCCAAAGTACAGTATAGATGTGCCACTGTGCCAGAAAACAGCTCGTTCCTGAGTGAGCTTGTTAAATCCCTGCTTCCCATTGCAAATGATGGTTCTTTTCGTGAGCAATATGCCTTTTCTGGAGATTTTCTCTGTGAAGAGGGCATATCAATTAAAACACAATCATTAATAAAATCATCCACCTCCCTTTCCACCTGTGGTTCGTTAGATCCTGTACTTAGCATAGTGTGAATATTCATCCCGCTTTGACTTCCACGTTTCTATCCCTCATCTTTCTCTGATAGTTGGTTAAGCCGAAAGAAAATGTTTTATAAGCCTTACGTTCTTTGGGATAGGAACTGTCTTTTTGGTCTGTTAAAAGCACCTAGCACAAAGGGGTCCTGACTGGGTGTCCTAGGTGAGTTGGTAATAAATAATTAATTATTAATAATAAAAGAGGCTCCAGGGGTCAGTCCAATCCACTGGTCCCCAAACTGGGGCACGGAGGAATGCCCGGGGGCGTGGCAGGGCCTGAGGCTGGGAAGGGAGCACCATCTAGCCCCACTCTGCCCCCTGCTCTGCTCCAGCCCTGCGCCTGGCCCCGCTTCTGGTCCCCACTTTTGTTCTGAAGGTCATTAATAATCACTTTTCCTACCCCTGCCTTTTTAAAAAAAGATTCTATTCTCCAGTCATAGAGTACACGGCATGTTCTAGGAAATCTCTACTGAAAATGAGTCTCGCAGTTCTGGGCAGACATTTTCCAGACCTTTCCTAGAGATGCATATTACAGCATTCGATTAACCTGTGGGCATTCAGTTTCAGGCATATATGTACCACATGAAAGCCAGGCAAGCATACGGGCCTTACAGCTCATTGTAGTTTTATCAGGAAAAGCCATTTATTGTTTCCCCCCCCCCAATACATTTTACCTTCAGCAAGTGAAACTAGAAAGATGTTTCCCTAACAGCTGAGATTGCTGACTGCTTCAGGAGGGGGAACTGACCAACCAAGACACCCCCCAACCCAAATGTGTATCCAAACAGCCCAGAATTTTGGGGAAGTTTATACTGGAATGTCATAGGCTCATATCAGTGCATAGCCACCAGCACCACTAATGAAAATGGGAAGGATGCCCATGGTAAGCAGGAAGTTTTCCTGGTTTCTCTTTCAAGCAAAATATCCCACGGGGAAGAGGAAAAACTAACAGGCAGGCACTGAGTCACCCTGTGGATTTTATTGTTCGTGTTCCTGTGTTCAAACAACATTGTCCTTTAAATAAAAACCCCTCTCAGCTGAATTGTAGCTAAGATGTTTTAGCATCAGTTGAATCAGATGCACTAATCAGTCATGTCAGGGCCCTTCAAGACTGCAGTTTCATTAAGCGAATCTACAGGGGGTTTCTTTTATAACAATAGATCTTGAAGCTTATGAAAGTGTTGGCTTTTTTACTCGTTAGTGTAGCAATGGGTCATCATTTCCATTTGTAACTTAAGCAAAAAAAAAAAAGAAGAAGAGAAGAAGGCAGCTCTGGGGAAAATCAGGAGGAATATTGGAATATTTTAGGCAGCTGATTACAATGAGTACAATAACTATTTTTATGCTGCACATACCATTTGCACAGCACATTTAGCAGATGGACTGGCAAATGCTGACTTGTCCAGCCACATGATGCAATTAGGAGAAAGAAAGTGGTTCTGCTTATTGATTCATGAATCTTTATTACAGTAGATTTTGGAAAGTGCAGAAAAGGAAGCCAAAGAGCAGAGAGAAGTTTAAATACTGCAGATTCATGCTTTTGCTCAGAAAATGGCAAGTAGGAGAGATGATGGGGTTGGTCTGTTTCACCATTCTTTTAACATTGGTTTGGTTTGTTTGTGATGATTTTTAATTAAATTAAAAGTTCCAGTGTAGGAAACTTCCAACTATGAGAACTTAAGAGAGACCAAACCCAAGAATTCACTAGTTTAGTAGAGGCTGGTGGTTGACTGACTGTCCAAAGCTCTGTTGTGATTGGCCACATGAACCTTTTGGAGGATGTCTCAGCTATTCACCAACTCCCCAAAGGGCATTCTGTGAGGATCTCACCACTGAGGCTTTGGCTACACTTGCATTTCAAAGCGCTGCCGCGGCAGCGCTTTGAAGCGCTAAGTGTAGTCAAAGCGCCAGCGCTGGGAGAAAACTCTCCCAGCGCTGTCCGTACTCCACCTCCCTGTGGGGAATAACGGACAGCGCTGGGAGCGCGGCTCACAGCGCTGGGGCTTTGACTACACTGGCGCTTTGTAGCGCCGCAATTTGCAGCGCTGCAGAGGGTGTGTTTTCACACCCTGCTGCAGCGCTGCAAATTTGTAAGTGTAGCCAAGCCCTCACAAACAGTCCCCAAGCCCATTAAGTTAACGGGGAAGGTTAATGAGGAATAAAGGTAACAAGGGCAGTGGATGGGAATGCTGGAGGAATGAGTGAAAAGATGCAGTTACGGGACTGGTGAAGGGCTGAAAGAGGAAAAGTAGCAAGTTCGAACTGCCCTTATCATCACCACCATCACAAAATGCAATGCCACCAGGTGGGGCCCTTTCAGCTACTGTTAACCCTCTTGCTATTGTACAAACCAGAAGCCCAGATTCGAGGACAACCTGCCTATCCAAGAACGGCTCTTATGCACGTGTTTAAATCCCATTGACAATAATGAAACTCAAGCACATGCTTAAAGTTCAGCATGAGCTCAAGTGTTTTCCTGAATCAGGGGCTAACCTAGGAACTGTTTCATATCCTAAATTTAGCATTCGTCAGAGAAAGTGAATTGAATGTGGCCGTTGGGCCACACACTGCAGCTGCAAGCGCAGCTGGGCTCCTGAGGGTTAGAAGGAAAAAGGAAGAGTTCACATAGGAAGGGCACTTTAAAGAAAGAAAACGGACTGAGAAAAAATAACCAATAGTTCACATACTAAAAATAATGGAGAAAAGGTGTTGGAAACATTTCTTAAATGTTCTTGCTTGTGCTTTTAATAGACGCTACTCCTCAGAGTGGAGGACTACATTGCACTGATTGCCACAATACTGTATTTTGATAAAGGGTTTTCAAATAAAAATGCGTAGAATTACAGAGTTGTTCTCTCACAGCAATCAGCCACTCAAGTCTGTGAGTTAATAGGCACACATCTGGAGTGACCTAAGGCATGGAGCTAAATGCATGTGAGGTGCTTGCACCAGTGTACTACTAATGCACATCTTGGAATGGCTTATTGGTATAAGGGCTTGTTTAAAACCTTAATGCTAATTATGTAGGTCCCCTGTCACAGGGTCCACTCACTCCTAGTGGCGCCTCCTGCTGGCCATCCTGGGGATTAGCTCCGGGCAGGCATTGCGCCCTGGTGGTGTCTCTCCCACCATCCTCTCACCCTGCAGACCTCTCTCACTCCAGGAACTGCAGCCTCCTCTTCATGGTTCAGCTCTTCAGCTGGGTCACCATGTGTTCCCCACTCCTGGGGCATCAGAGTCCTTCCTGGCAAATGGGCTCAGGCAGTCTTTCTGCTCACTGCCCTGTTGGTGCCTCTTCAGCAGCTGCTGGTAAGGGGACCTGGGCCCCCCCTCTACTGGGAGGCCTGGCTCAGGGGCTCTCTCATCAGCAGCCAAGGTCTGACCTACCTCAGACCTTGCTGCTCTTTCCCCTAAGCCCTGCCTACCTCTCTGGCATTCCCCACCCAGGGAGTAACCGAGGCTACTTGCCTTTAGCCCCAGACACACCTCCCTTCTCCCAGGGAGTGACTGCAGACTCCTTCCCTGCAGCCCCTTTCTGTTGCCAGCTACCTTTCTACGGGCCCCTCCTGTTCCTGTTCAGTGGAGCCTTGCGTCTGATTAATCAATTCCTGCTCCCTGGCTCTTCCTCCCGGTGCAACCTGGAAAATTAATTGGGCCTAGCTGGGCTTAACTCCTTAATTAATTAATTGGGCTTAACTCCTTCCAGTCCTGTGTGGAATGGACACCCCCATCACATCCTCCTTATACTGTGAATTTATTTATGTGCGCTGATTTACACCAGCTGAGGATGAATACATCTTACGGCTCCAATCCTGCAAAGGCTTACACAAATGCTTATATTTAAACATGAGAGAAAAGGTGGGGGAAGTAACAGAAGGTGATCCAATAAAAGCTATTACCTCACCCACCTATTCTCTCTAATATCCTGGAACCAACATGGCTACAACAACACCGCATGCATACATTTAAGCATGTGAGTAGATCCAGTGACATCACTTGACATTTATTTATATCGTACATGATTTGCAAAATTGCTCTGAAAATCCAGCCCAGGCTCAAAAATCTGCTAACTCCTATTATTTTCATTATTGTGTTATTATATGCACAAAATGTGTTAGGCCCTGTACAACATGCAGTGTAGGAAAACACAGTCCTTTCCCTAAAGAGATTGCAATTTCTGACTGTAACCTGCAAACACAATGCACATGAGGACTTCAACTGATCTCAAAGTTAATCCCATGCGTAAGACTGCATACACATCATGAAAAAAGGAGTTTTCTTACCATGTGTTACCTAACATGTAAAAAAAATCACAGTGAAGACAAAGCAGTTTGTAGTTTTCACACATGTTAACAGGTTGAGTTAAACACGAGAGGGGAGCTTAGCATTTATCTGCTAATATGCATTAAAATTACAACAGCCTTGTCTTTACTTGTGTTAGTTGCCACATGCTAGGGAACATATGGTAAGAAGACACTTTTTTTTCCTGGTGAAGGCAAGGCTTGAGTGTTAGCATGGTTCGGACTAAGGCTATAGTAGGAAAAAGGTGAATTTTTACCCCGTGTTAAACTAACCCGTGTTAATCAACCCATATTAAAATCCTAGTGAAGACAAGAGAATTGAAGTTTTAACTCATGTTAGAGTGGGTTTTTACCATGAGTAGCTACAGGCTATGTCTTCACTGCTCAACAAAAGTGCGTATTTACCATGGGATAATTACCATGCATTAGCTATAATGCTGTAAAACATAGTGGTGACAAGGCACTGTTAAACTAGGTGAAGTCAGCCACACACAGGGAGTATAGTGTTGACGTCATCTACCTACCTCATCATAAAAACTACAGATGCCTTGTCTCCATTAGGATTTTACAGTGAGATAACGCTCACACATTCGTTATCTTGTGGTAAAAACACCCTTTTGTCAGTGAAGACAAAGCCCAAGAGGCTGGCTGTACAAACATTTATGCACATGTGTAACTTTAACCCTGTGAGTAGACATAAATGGAACTGCTTAAATGAGCAAAATTACTCACATACATAAAGTGTTTCAGGATCAGGCCCTAAAAAGACAAGATAACAGAACAGAGTAGGAAGAAGAGATACAACATGCAAGCAAAACAGAGAAGATACTGACTGGTACACACACAATTCATTCAAGTTTTTAAAATATACTTTTAATGACATTTTATATGCATTTTCTTATTTTTTCTTATTTTCTTTAAAAATATACACATATTATTGTAAATTAATTTCCCAGTCTCCAAATTAAATCTAGATTTTAATTAAATGGAAATGACAAATTCAAGCCTGATTGTTAGATTAGCTGATACTGTCACACTCTATTTTGTGTGTTGCTTTTTTAGAAATTGTTACATCTGTAGATCTGAACATTAAAAGAGTTACCTGGTTTTAAATCTTTGCATTTTTTTCCCAAACAGGCAAATTGAGTTGGCTACACTAGAGAGAAATTATCAGAAAAACTTATTTTAAAAAGCTAATGTGATTTTGAGTCATATAATATGAACTTGTTCTGTTGGATATAACTCCTACTCCCTACTTTCAAAAAAATTCCTCTGTTCTGAAATCAGTCCAGTGGCTATTGGAAATGGTTACAGACATGAATTCCATTTTGTTTATGAAAACATTTTGGACAAAGCATTGATTGTCAAGGACTTATGAAAAGAATTAAAACCTATGAAATATTGGCATAACTGCTATTTAGAGCATGAAAATGACATACACATGAATCACAGTTTCTTAGCAGTTATTTATATACAGAAAAAAAAAGCTTTGCTTAAGACAGAATTAATCAGTGTAGTTCTCATTTTTATAAGTTTGCTTTTAGTGTCTTGTGAAATAAGAAAAATTTGGGCCAAATCTTGGGGCTAGTTTTACTGTGGCAGAAAGGGGCGTATGAGCCCCAGATGGCTGAATAAGGAGGCTGAATACAAGGCGAACTGATCTGGAGGGCAATTGGCCTGTGAGGAGGCAGAGGGCAGCAAGGACAGATTCATATTCACTCAGTGGCAGGATGTGCAAAGTTTCTTGAGAGGGAGGGTATTTGTGCAGGAGACCTCCTCTCTCCATCAATGGAGTCATTTCTATATGGATGAGATGGGGTTGGGTTTCCTAATTTTTTCATGAAGTAAGAGTGAATAATTTTAGCAGTACTTCAGGAAGAGATGTACAGGGGTACTCCCTCCCTCACTAACCAAAACTGAAGAAAGAGGTCTTTTTACTTTGGGGGATGGATTTGCTCCTTAAAATACACGGATGCATTTTGGTGTATCTTTTGGTGAATCTCTAAATACCTCTATGTTCAGAGCTAGGTGAGGGTTTTGCCTGTTAGACATACAATACCCCTGAATGAGTCAGAATGATGAGTGATATCTACCATCTGTAGGTTGGTCAGGTATTTGAAAAATACCTGTGGATATCAGGTTCCTCCACCCTGCTGACCCATCCCTGGCAAAATACAGGAAACTCCCTTTGCTCTGTCACTGCTACAATCCACCTACCTGCCCATGCTTGCCCTGTAGAAGAGATGAACTGAGAATTCAGTCACAGACAGTTAAAATCAGAATTAAAAATAGCAGTCAAGGTTGGGAGATAAATGCCCAACAGTCAATGAAACTCGGTAAGAATGAGGTGCTTAACTCCCTTTGAACATCCCAATCTTAGGGATTAGGCTAGACCAGCAGGTGATAAAGACATATAGTAGTTATAGGTTTCCTTAGTTTAAGGCATGTGATTTAACATGTTTTGTATAGTTTCATTGTACCTTAGTCAGAACTTCTAGTGTAAATGCACGCAGTCACTGCACAGGACAAAATAAGGTGTGGCCTTCTGCACAGCTAAACAAGCCAATCAGGTACAGTTTATAGGGCCATTCTGGTTTTGAAAACGGAGGGCTTGATTCCCTGCTGCATTGCTCCTGTTTGATAAAAGGGTAATTTCATTGAAATCACTGATGTCATACCAGGGTAAAACAGGAGGAAAAGCAGGGTGAACCAGCCCTACAAACTGTACAGAGAATTTTTTCCTTTCTGTCTTCCAGTAGCAAATGACAACATTATTGCCAACTGCCCACACTCAACACTAAAATTAACCTAGCAATGGCAGGACTTCAAGTGCTGCATTTGATGTGTCTGAGGAGCAAGTGAGCTAACAGACTGAAATGTATCAGAGGGGTAGCCGTGTTAGTCTGGTTCTGTAGAAGCAGCAAAGAGTCCTGTGGCACCTTATAGACTAACAGATGTTTTGCAGCATGAGCTTTCGTGGGTGAATACCCACTTCTTCAGATGCAAGTCTGAAATGATATTTTCTTAAGTCACTTTGCTGGCCACCTGTGCTTGTGGGTGCGTTTTTGTTTTCCAGTGAAAACACAATAATACAAAATGTTCAAGAAAATAGTAAAGACTTGGGCTTATGGTAACAGACATAAAACTAGGCATCTGGCAGCTGCATCTTTAGAAAAACCAACAAAACTAAACGCTCTGGGCTCAGGCCTACAGCCATGACACACACAAAATTCTCATTGAATTACATGTGGGTAAAAGCTCCCCCCACACACACCCCCACGCCAAAATTTTCGAACGTCAGTGCCCAAATTTAGGCTCCTAAACACACATTTAGGCTTCTAAACAGAACTGTATTGATTTTCAAAGACGCCGAACCTTTGCAATGCTCATTAACTTTAGTGAGATTTATATTTTCTCAGCACCTTTGAAAAATCAGGCCCATATAAATGACGTACGGTCTTAGGAGCCCAACCTGCATATCCGCCTTCTTTGAAAACTTTAGCCCAGAATTGTTTTGGAGATTTATATTTGGAGAACTCTGTTCTCTTCATTTAAGTGAAGCGTTTAATCCTCGATCAGATTGTTTTGCTGTTTCTGAGTATTATTATTTAATACCAATAAAATTAACTAAATAATTTCACATGCAAAGAAAAACCAGATTAGGAAAAACTAAATCACAGAGTGCAGAGCCCTATGAAGATGAGCTAGCAACAAACAACAACAAAGTCATCTTAGAAAAAGTGACTTGGAAAAATCGTAGGAAAAGATTAACAATATAGAGGGTTAAACATACACAGGTAGGACCTGCTTGTTCACACATCCCAGTAATCATTCATCAGACTGTACATGGGAGATCTGACCTGGAGATTCTTCACTCAGAGTGGTCAGTAAGTTGGACCATTCTGCTTGTGGGTCTCTTTGCCATTGTCTGAACTGCTCATAAATTTCTTTGTCATTAATAGGCTCATCTGTGAATGAGAACTACTCACATGACTGACAATTGCAAGATGGGCCCTAAATGTGGCATAAAAAACACAAAGTAAAAAGAAAATAGAGCAAGAAGTTTGATGGGGGAGGGTCAGAGGAGTGACTAGAAAGGACAAGAAGAAAAGGAATATTTGCTTATGAGGGAGTATTAGTGGAACAATATGCACATTAGAGAATGTGCAGTTCTAGCACACTATCATCGATTAGGCCTACATTTTCAAAAGTGACTAGTGCTTTTGGGTATCTCAATTTTTGGGTGTCCAACTCAAGGCACCTAAAGGGGGTCTGGTTTTCAGGAAGTGATGACAACCCAGCTCTGAAAATTAAGCTTTTTAGAGCTGTTTCCATTTGGGCACCCAAAACTGAGGGATTCAAAATCCCTGGTCACTTCTGACCATCTGGTGTCCGGGGATAAGGGATGGAAGGCCTTCAAACTTTAGGAAATTTGGTTGCGCTAGACAAAGGTTTAGTTTGCTTTTTATTTTGTCTAAATAAGTTCAGCTATCCCTTCCATGGCTATCTGATACTGACCAATATCAGCTGAGTCTTTTTGGTTATCATGGCCCTAAGCACTCTGCACAAAGATAGACCTACATTCCACAGCAAGGCTCCCTGGTTCTGAACTATCCCAGCCCTGAATTTGCAGCCCTTTGGAAATTCTCTGGCAGCTTCAAGTAAATTCAAACTCTGATGCTTTTATTGAATCATATTTGAAAAATAAATCTTGCAGCCAGCATAATATTCCATGTGCTAATTCACCTGATTTTATCCTGCCCCCAAATTTTCCGTTCACTGCAGAGTTTTGCATTGCCAGTGCATAACTGCATTAGAATGGCGGTGGCTTTGGTGGAAAGAGTTTTAACCCTTGAGAAGCTGTAGGCAGCAGTTTCAGATTTCATATCCACGAGGCAGTTGAATCTGTTGGCAGTAAGGAAGTTCTGGACTTCCTCTTTCACTCGCCGTGAGAGGACAAGGGCAGAGGTGACTTGAACACCTTGGAAAGTAGAACTCTAAGTTTCCTACCCCAGCAACCAACCCCACCCCCCATCTCCCAGTCCCAATATCCTTCAATGCACCAAACAATTATGGATAAGCACATTAGCTAGATGCTGCAGCTAAAATGATTGATGTAAAATAGTTAATGTTGATATTTAAAATGCCATAATTAAGCTTCAGCATTAACACCCACGACATGAGGCAATGCCTACATTTCAGGAACTATTATTTCAGGCCACCTGGCTGCTGTATGCTTTCCTGTCTCTTTGAGTGTGCAAGTCAATTAAAGAGCTTGGAATAGAATTCAGATGCTTAGTACCTGTCTTGAGCCATTAGGCCACAATCCCTTCCGTTAATTTAAAAGATTCCTGCCAGTTTGTAATGTATTTTTTCAGGTTCGGGACTTCTTTCCTCTTTTCTCTTTACAAAGCTTGCATCAGTGGAGGTGTGACTATTTTTTGTACCTTTGGGAAGACTGGCAGGATGAAATTTGAGAAACCCTGCCATAAAGATTGGATTTGAAAGATATCAGCCCATCCTGTGACTTTCCATAACCATACTGCTCTGTAAACTTTGTATTTGTAAAACTCACTGCCTTGTGCACCGAGTTGATGGAGCAGCACCTAGATTGATGGCTCATATGTTGTTTACAGGTTCTGACATACAGCTGAGACCAGGGGAGCCTGAGGTTGATGCTGATGCAGAAGAAGATGATTCTGTGAGTAATGTTACTGTTTACTTCTGAAAGCTTGATAATTAATGTTTTATTTACACTTTTTTTCACAAAGATGTATCTATTATTATTTCTGTTAAGGAGATATCCTGGCAGCTTGATCGTCCGTCTGACAAACTGATGTTCAGATATATAGAATTCTAAAGGACAGAATTTGGGGCAATGTAACATGCATTAGAGTGGGGCTCTTTGCATTAAAGGGAGGGCTTTCCCCCTCAGAGATTTGTAACGTGCCAGGAAAAGTTATATTCCATGGTATAGTAAATTCTTGTTTTCACAGTGGTTGAATTTTTGTTTCAAGGACGGCCTAACTGGTCCACTGGCAGGAGCTTCCTGAGAGACCCCAGAAGGAATTTTGCTGAGTCAGCCAGAATTCCTCCTAGGAATTCCAACTGCTATGAGGCTCCACTGCACATCTGAGGTTACGGGGGGCATAATTTTGCCCTAAAGCAAGGGGAAAAAGTCGTCATAACCTCTTGTGATCATTATTTCCGTCTAATCTGTCTGTATTTCAAATGTATCCTTAGTTAAGAAAGACATTGTGAAAGCATCATTTCTGTTTTCAAGGACTATATCCTCTGTTGTTTATATCAAATTCTTAAATGGGAATTATGTTTGCCCCAAAAGGAAATAACGAATGGCCATTCTGCAGCCACTGTTACTGGTATCAGGCTTGCACAGAGAGGAATTTTATATTATATTCATTGCCTCCCAACCAATAGGGATTATTACTGTTGCTAAATTATGACCATTATTTCCCCTCATTTCTTTCCTGTAGGTCAATGAAGTGACAATAGAAAACATACGGCCAAGGCCACAAGGATCCTCTCCAGTTTATGAGTATTCCATAGAAGAAGAATATTTTAACAAAAAGGCAAGACATACATAAGGTTTTCATGTTACACTCAATTCATTTTTGGCCAAATTCTCATCTTTTGGGGCTTATTAGCAAAAATCCCATTGATTTCTGTAGGACTAGAATTTGGACATGTATAAAAAGTACTTTGAAATCCACACCCTCACCTTCTCAATCCTTTCATAGCCCTTTTAGTTTACCAAACAGTGCATAATTACTTGTATTTATGGGCAGGAGAGTTTCAGGATTCAGCTGACATTTCATTGTGAAGAAAAAGCATGATCAGTAATATATGCATAGAATCATAGGGGACCTCAGGAGATCATCTAGTCCAATGCCCTGCTCAAAGCAGGACCAATCCCCTGACAGACTCTTAACCCCAGTTCCCTAAATGGCTCCCTCAAGGATTGAACTCAACCCTAGGCTTAGTAGGCCAATGCTCAAACCACTGAGCTATCCCTCCCCATTAAGAAAATATTTGGTTTTCTATATGAAAATGTAAAGCATTAAAGGATTTTTTCCCCCTAATTCTTTCCTGATTGGAGGTGGGGTGCAGAGTATCAGGAAACAACTTTCTGGAAAATATAACCCGTAAAAAAAAAAGTCCAAGATCGAATTATCTGTATTTCTTGGTTAATTAAAGGGTAAAGATTTAATTAGCGGGATGCATAAGAGTGTGACTCACCACTGAAGCAACCCCTCATGGCCACGCAGGATGCTACAGGATCCTCCCTTTGACAAATGGCTGTTTAGGTGCTCCATCTCTTCCTGTGACTCAGCCCTCTGGCTGGAGCATGGATAGTCCAACCCTCTTTGGGGTAACCCAAGAGTCCAACAAACAACAATTCACCAACCTCATGTTGGGTTTTCAGCCTAACTCTAGACTCATTAGCTTGAACCCTGGGGGATTTCCACACACCTTCCTCAACCTTCCCTCACTTCTGGGCTCCAGTCCAAGGACCCTTTAATAAGCAGTCAAGGTGTGTCTACACAGACCCCCTGCTGCCTCCTTGGACCACTTCCTTCCTCCACTTGTCTTGAGCCTTTCCCACGGTTCATTGTCTATCAGCCTCTCTCTCCTTCTCTAGACCCCTTTCACAAGCTCACTGCAGAGCTTTTGCACTTTCTGCCACTCATGTGGCTTTGCTACAGGAGAGTTTCTCTACTCCCTTAGCAGGGCAGTCCCTGACCCTGTGGGAGTTGTCCTGTCCTTCCACCAGCATGCAGAATCCTGGGAAACTCACTTCCGCCATCTTGCCTTCACAACTGCCTTGTATTCCCAGTTGCAGGCTGGCCTGCCTGCCTTCCTTCAGGGAGGCTCTATCTGCCAGCAGGCCAACACAGATACCTGGATGCAGCCAGTCTTCTGCCCCTGAATCAGAGCCAGATATCTGCTCTCCTTCCTGATCAGTACCCCACTGAGCTTTTAGCTCCTCCCTCTGAGTTTGACAGCTACTACTGGTGTAGTGAGGTGGAGCTGATTGACCCCACAGGCTCTCATTAAATCCTTCTTGCTCATTGTGGGGTTATACACACAACCAGTAGGGTTATGCCCTGTCCAGGGTTTCCCAGGATTGTCCCTTTTTTGAGGTAGCTGTCCCAGACAAAATGGTTCAGATATCCCATTGTTTTGTACCTCAGACATGCATGTTTAAACAAGCATGATGAATCCACAGCGTGACTGACGTACAGTTTGTTCCTTCAAAAAAATGGGAAATAAAATATTTGGGAACTATTGTCAGTTTCACCTAAACGTTTTGGTTGTAAAAAAAATTCTGTAAAATGATTTCTCATTTTGAAATGGCTTTTAATTTTATTTACAATATTTAAAAATGCTCAAAAACAAAATGAAGTGTTTGCTTTGACTTAGCTGAAATGATTTTTTGTAGGCTATTTTTTTTGCTTTTTAAGTCACCAAACTATTTTTTTTAAGTGCCAGCAAACAATCTGCACAGCTCTTATCATGTGGTTAAATCCACACACACTGAGCTGAAAATTAACATTATAGACTCTAATGGAAACATCCGCTATTGGTTTTTAAAACAGTAATAGACTTCAGTGTGAATTATGAATTTTAGCTCTCACCAAAATATAGGCTCAGAGCCCTGTTTTGAGCAAGGCAGAGGCCATATAATCTCTATGTGAACTTTACAATACTATCTTAGCTGAACACTAAATAATTACAATTGTTTTTCCAGCTACAAGAAGATACAGAGAACGAAAAATATTCCACAGACAAACAAAAAATGAGTTATTCACAGGTGAGTTTAAAAGGTTACACAGAAAGCAAATTTCATTAGACAGTGCAAATATGGCAAGAGTAAATAGAGGAGAAAGAACAATGGATTCACATGAGTTTTGGCAACCTGCTTAATAAATAAGATTCCTATTGTATACTTTTGTATATTGTATACTGTGTAAATCACAAGAAATTACTGCATCATGGGAATATATGCACCACTGATATTTTCCCCTTCCCAATGGAAAGAACTTTGTTATAATGTAAAGCTCCTGCCTTAATGGGATGGGGTAGACAGAGAATATGTTCTTGCATGCCACGCCCCACACCTCTGTAAAAACCCAAGAACAATTTTTTACAGTTGGGCTTATTGTTTTCTACAGTATAAAAGCTTCACAGGTGTGTGTGACACACCAGGGTACAATCCAGACTAATGAGCAGCTGTGTCACTCCTGCCCTGCAGCCTTGGGTGACTTACAATGCCTTGCTAAAGTAGCTGTCACCTGGCTGCTCACAGTCTTCCAGCATGCAAGCCACACCCTGAGTGTGTGTAACTGCAGCCTGCCAGCTACATGTGGGTTACATTCTGGTTCTCACCAGCCTTGACTATACTTCAGGGTAACCCCAACACCCTCCCACTCCCTGTCTTAGATTTTCCCCAGAAATGTATGTCCTGTACTGCCCAGCACTCTCCTGGACAATACAAGTTTTATTAAGTCCATTATTCCTTTCTGAGACTAATATGCACACAACTTGAGCCAACTGGAGTTATCCCCAGACACTTCAATTTAAACACACTGGATTGCATAAAACAGCAAAACAAGTGTATTAAGTACAAAGGGATAGATTTAAAGTAAGTGTACCTAATGAAGCATAAAAGTCAGAAATGGTTACAAGAAAAATAAAGATAAGACGTTTACTAATGCCTAACTTAAACTATATCAGAGTCAAGCAAAATTTCTCTCAGCAGTCTAACTGACCAAAACCTGTAGATTTGGACCCCTCTCCCAAAGTCCAACCTTGTCGCTTCAGGTGCAGAGAATGTGATGGGCAGGGAGACAGAGAGGTGTATTGGGGTATTTGTCCCTCCTCTTTACAGTTTCAGTCCCTCTCCTGAAAAACATTTCCAGTTGGCACTAGGAGACAAAGAGTCTATATGGAAGGATGTTCCCTGCTGTTTTTTCCACCTGTTTGAACTTCCTTTGTCTTCCCTTCCTGCTTGAAGACTCTGTTTACAGCTTACATGCAAATTAAGCAGAGCACATATTCCTTTATTTAGGAACATTTGCCAACATCAGCTTGGGCAGGGCTGTGGGGATTGGAACATGTACACCATACAGGGAAATCTTATAAACTTCACGTACAGTGTTGCCACACAATATTTTATCAGGACAATACTGACCAGAAAATTATGAGTTTTCAAATGGTACCTTACAAGGCATACTTGTACATGTAGTGTGTAGGGTGCGAATACAGGGATACATTCTGTCACTGTGGGTCTGTGAGGTGATAGAGATGAACACACAGAATAAAGAAAAGAAAATAAGACTACAACACTCGCTTTCAGATGTGCCCTCTAATCCCTTGCTGGGAATACAGGTGCACACTCTTCTGCGATACCCCTCTCTCTTTTATTTGCTCCACTGATGTTAGGATTGCAGTGTTCTAAGAAGAGTGAGTGGTCTCCCACATTTCTTATAGGTTGCTGCCATACAGAGACACATAAAAGCCAATTTTCTTGGCATGGTTGTTGTCAGACCCTACCATTATTTTATCTATTTGGGGGAAGTTTAACATACAGCCTTTTTAAGGTAAGAGTCTACATTTTTACACACTCAAAACTCATGCTTGGGCAGATCATCAGCTGATATAAATGCTGACTTACCCCAAGGGTGGGGTAAGTCAAGGATCTGGCCCATTCAAGGAAATACAGGGCCAAAAACTGACACTGGAAGATCTGAATGACAATAAAAGAAGGATTCGTTTACGAATTAATATAATTTTTATCTATTGCTCACTTCTGACCAATCATATAGAGGAGCCAACACAATCTTATGTCTGGCACATTCCTGAAAGTGCATTATTATTTACTATTTGTCTTATTGTAGTACTTAGGAGCCCTAGTCATGAACCAGGATGCACTGTGCTAGATGATGTACAAATACAGAACAAAAAAACATTCCCTGCCCCAAAGACACCAACAGCAAAGACCTGTGGAGAAGGCCAAACTCCTGTCAAGGGGTGGTGGGAGAGCAGGAAGACAGACCCTCAGGGGCTGGGCCCAGCTTGGCATAGGCACCAACTCTGTGGGTGCTCCGGGGCTGGAGCATCCATGGGGAAAAATGGTGGGTTCTGAGCTCCCACCGGGAGCCCCCCTATCAGCTCTCCCCACCCACCCAGCGCCTTCTGCCCATTGGCAGGCCCTGCTGATCAACACCCCCGCCCTCTCTCCACGCCTCCCACGTGCCACGATCAGCTGTTTCACGGTGTTCAAGAGGCTTAGGGGGGTGGGGAAAGGAGTGAGGGCATGGCACACTTGTGAGAGGGGGCGGAACGGGGCAGGAGGAGGTGGGGTGGGGGTGAAATAAGGGCAGAAAGAGGAGGGGCAGAGGTGGGACCTTGGGGGAAGGGATGAGTGGGGGCAGGGGTCCAGCATCCCCGGCACATTGGAAAGTCGGCACCTGTGCAGCTTGGGACTGGGGCAAATGAAATGAACTTTAAAGAGAGGATGGGTCCTTCCTTCTGAGGCTCTGTCTTTCTCCTCCCCCAGCAGGACTTGAGCTGAGCAATCTGGCCCCTATCCAACACAACACTTAAGTATGTGCTTAACTTTAAATATTTGCACAGTTCCATTGGAATAGAGTCAAGGTGTTCAGCACTTTTCCCATATTGTACATATAAGTTCACATTTTAAAGCAATCTTTCTTGAGGGAGATATGGTAAGTATTTCTAAAGATGCTCATTTTGTGTGTGAGAGGAAGATTTCAGTATAGTCTCAAATGGTTGGTATGAATTAACAATGAATTTTAACATGACATCTTTCCGGGCATCTAGGAGTCTATGGAGGTGACCCTGAAAACAGAAGTGGAATCTGGTGCTAGCGGTTTTAGTGTGACTGGTGGAGGAAATGAAGGAATATTTGTAAAACAGGTGCTCAAAGGATCCCCTGCTTCAAAAATATTCAGTTTGAGAGAAGGTACAGTCTGATATTCTGGATTTTTAAAAAACACTATTATCTAGAAATTTGATAAAAAATAAAATCACAAAATTTGTGTATAAGTACACACACACACTCATATTTTCAGATACTAGCAAAAATAGGTCCCCATCCTGCAAACACTAGTGCACATGTTTAACTTTACTCCCATGAGCAGTTTGCAGGATCAGTACCTGAAATAATAATGAAATATGGATTTCCTATAAATCATGGAATACACTACTCTTCACTAGAACTAGTCAGTAATTTATTTTTTTTTAAAAAGAAATATAATACAATTAATTAATTAAATTTCAAAGATAAAAGTAACTTACATCTATGAAGAATGTGGCCCAATAATGCAGTTAGCCTTTTATGAACTATTATGTGCATGAATACACAATAATATAATAAATAATACTATTTAAACAAATAAAACTCCAAAGCATACATACTAAAACAAATCATGATATGCTTTATATAATCATCATATGTTTACGACCCTTCATGTTTATATGATCATTAAGAACAATGTGATTTGAAAATCTGCATGATATAGCCAACTGATATATTAATCTAAATGTCTGGTACCATTTGCAGGTGATCAGCTATTAAGTGCCACAATATTTTTTGATAATATCAAATATGAAGATGCACTCAAGATTCTACAATATTCCGAGCCATACAAAGTACAATTCAGTCTCAAAAGAAAACTTGCTGGGAAAGAAGAGCTAGAAAAAATACATTCTACAGCACAACACAAGAAGGAAAAAATAAGTCAGGTAAAATTATTTCTGTATCATGTTAGAAAGAATAGGAAAATACTACAAAAGTACATTATATAGTAACACTGGAGATGGGAAAATACAGGCCCTTGTCCTGCAAACACACATAGAATCATAGAATATCAGGGTTGGAAGGGACCTCAGGAGGTCATCTAGTCCAACCCCCTGCTCAAAGCAGGACCAATTCCCAACTAAATCATCCCAGCCAGGGCTTTGTCAAGCCTGACCTTAAAAACCTCTAAGGAAGGAGATTCCACCACCTCCCTAGGTAACCCATTCCAGTGCTTCACCACTCTCTGAGTGAAAAAGTTTTTCCTAATATCCAACCTAAACCTCCCCCACTGCAACTTGAGACCATTACTCCTTGTTCTGTCATCTGCTACCACTGAGAACAGTCTAGATCCATCCTCTTTGGAACCCCCTTTCAGGTAGTTGAAAGCAGCTGTCAAATCCCCCCTCATTCTCTCTTCTGCAGACTAAACAATCCCAGTTCCCTCAGCCTCTCCTCATAAGTCATGTGCTCCAGCCCCCTAATCATTTCTGTTGCCCTCTGCTGGACTCTTTCCAATTTTTCCACATCCTTCTTGTAGTGTTGGGCCCAAAACTGGACACAGTACTCCAGATGAGGCCTCACCAGTGTCGAATAGAGGGGAATGATCACATCCCTTGATCTGCTGGCAATGCCCCTACTTATACAGCCCAAAATGCCGTTAGCCTTCTTGGCAACAAGGGCACACTGTTGACTCATATCCAGCTTCTCGTCCACTGTAACCCCTAGGTCCTTTTCTGCAGAACTGCTTCCTAGCCATTCGGTCCCTAGTCTGTAACAGTGAATGGGATTCTTCCATCCTAAGTGCAGGACTCTGCACTTGTCCTTGTTGAACCTCATCAGGTTTCTTTTGGCCCAGTCCTCTAATTTATCTAGGTCCCTCTGTATCCTATCCCTACCCTCCAGCGTATCTACCACTCCTCCAAGTTTAGTGTCATCTGCAAACTTGCTGAGAGTGCAATCCACGCCATCCTCCAGATCATTAATGAAGATATTGAACAAAATTGGCCCCAGAATCGACCCTTGGGGCACTCTGCTTGAAACCGGCTGCCAACTAGACATGGAGCCCTTGATCACTACCCGTTGAGCCCGACGATCTAGCCAGCTTTCTATCCACCTTATAGTCCAATCATACAGCCCATACTTCTTTAACTTGCTGGCAAGAATACTCTGGGAGACCGTATCAAAAGCTTTGCTAAAGTCAAGGAATAACTCATCCACTGCTTTCCCCTCATCCACAGACCCAGTTATCTCCTCATAGAAGGCAATTAGGTTAGTCAGGCATGACTTGCCCTTGGTGAATCCATGCTGACTGTTCCTGATCACTTTCCTCTCCTCTAAGTGCTTCAGAATTGATTCCTTGAGGACCTGCTCCATGATTTTTCCAGGGACTGAGGTGAGGCTGACTGGCCTGTAGTTCCCCGGATCTTCCTTCTTCCCTTTTTTAAAGATGGGCACTACAGTAACCTTTTTCCAGTCATCCGGGACCTCCCCTGTTCACCATGAGTTTTCAAAGATAATGGCCAATGGTTCTACAATCACATCCGCCAACTCCTTTAGCACCCTTGGATGCAGCGCATCCAGCCCCATGGACTTGTGCTCGTCCATTTTTTCTAAATAGTTCTGAACCACTTCTTTCTCCACAGAGGGCTGGTTGCCTTCTCTCCATGATGTGCTGCCCAGTGCAGCAGTCTGGGAGCTGCCCTTGTTTGTGAAGACAGAAGCAAAAAAAGCATTGAGTACATTAGCTTTTTCCACATCCTCTGTCACTAGGTCGCCTCCCTCGTTCAGTAAGGGGCCCACACTTTCCTTGACTTTCTTCTTGTTGCTAACATACCTGAAGAAACCCTTCTTGTTACTCTTAACATCTCTTGCTAGCTGCAACTCTAAGTGAGATTTGGCCTTCCTGATTTCACTCCTGCATGCCTGAGCAATGTTTTTATACTCCTCCCTGGTCATTTGTCCAGTCTTCCACTTCTTGTAAACTTCTTTTTTGCGTTTAAGATCAGCAAGGATTTCACTGTTAAGCCAAGCTGGTCGCCTGCCATATTTACTATTCTTTGTACACATCGGGATGTTTTTTTCCTGCAACCTCAATAAGGATTCTTTAAAATACAGCCAGCTGTCCTGGACTCCTTTCCCCCTCATGTTATTCTCCCAGGGGATCCTGCTCATCAGCTCCCTGAGAGAGTCAAAGTCTGCTTTTCTGAAGTCCAGGGTCTGTATTCTGCTGCTCTCCTTTCTTCCTTGTGTCAGGATCCTGAACTTGACCATCTCATGGTCACTGCCTCCCAGGTTCCCATCCACTTTTGCTTCCCCTACTAACTCTTCTCTGTTAGTGAGCAGCAGGTCAAGAAGAGCTCTGCCCCTAGTTGGTTCCTCCAGCACTTGCACCAGGAAATTCATAGTTTATTAGGGTTGGAAGGGACCTCAAGAGATCATCTAGTCCAACCCCCTGCTCAAGGCAGGACTATTCCCCAAATGGCCCCCTCAAGGATTGAACTCACAACCCTGGGTTTAGCAGGCCAATGCTCAAACCACTGAGCTATCCCTCCCCCCCCACTGAGCTATCCCTCCCCCTACACTTTCCAAAAACTTCCTGGATTGTCTGTGCACTGCTGTATTGCTCTCCCAGCAGATATCAGGGTGATTAAAGTCTCCCATGAGAACTAGGGCCTGCGATCTAGTAACTTCTGCTAGTTGCCAGAAGAAAGCCTCGTCCACCTCATCCCCCTGGTCTGGTGGTCTATAGAAGACTCCCACCACGACATCACCCTTTTTGCTCACACTTCTAAACTTAATCCAGAGACTCTCAGGTTTTTCTGCAGTTTCATACTGGAGCTCTGAGCAGTCATACTGCTCTCTTACATACAATGCAACTCCCCCACCTTTTCTGCCCTGTCTGTCCTTCCTGAACAGTTTATATCCATCCATGACAGTACTCCAGTCATGTGAGTTATCCCACCAAGTCTTTGTTATTCCAATCACATCATAGTTCCTTGACTGTGCCAGGACTTCCAGTTCTCCCTGCTTGTTTCCCATGCTTCTTGCATTTGTTTATAGGCACTTAAGATAACTCACTGATTGTCCTGCTTTCTTG